>NW_008794109.1:2538944-2539232 GCF_000699145.1 Aptenodytes forsteri | reverse complement strand
CCCGAGAGTATATATGAGGTAACAACCTCCTCTTTCCAAGATTATAAAACTATTATGTGTTATACCTGGTGCTAAAGTGTGAAAAAAGCATTTATTGCAATTATTATCCTAACTGACATTTGTCATTTGTGCTAAGTCTTCTGTGATCCAAAATGCACATATCCATTAGTAAGTTTTGCTTGTGGTTTGTTTCTTTGTTGGATCTCGCTGCACGGGATTCTTTGCCTTGTATTTTTGTTAAATAAATAGAAGTTGAGTATATTTTTGGACATAGATATCCTGCCACAG
>NW_008794109.1:2515827-2538900 GCF_000699145.1 Aptenodytes forsteri | reverse complement strand
TTTTTTTATCCTACTTTCTTAAAGCATGGTAATATATGCAGTTAACTGCTGACACACATGAGATGCAGTGAAGGCAATGACCACAATGTTAGCTGTCACCAGGTTTGAGCTGTTGACCTGTGCCTTAGATGCTGACCATCCACCACACACAGTTTTCTCTATGAATTATTGCTCAGATCCTCTGAAATTAGGGAATAGGTAGGCATTGCTGACCACAATCAAAATGGGGATTTCCAAAATTAGAAATCACTTTGGAAAATTCAAACATCATGGTGGTGGTCAACCTGAATTACTAGCTTATCAAAGGGCAAGGAGGTGGAGTGAAATAGATCTTTTAACTTCAGGGATTGCACTCATGACACTTGACCATTGTGCATGTTAGCTATGGATAACGGCAATGGGGATAAAAGAAACACTTGATTGTTATTTATGATAAGGATCCTTAACCAAAAATAAATGAAACATTTTAAGGACTTTTTTTTTTTTTTTTAAAGAGCGTGGCACTTTAATCCAAGTACATACATGGCTTCTGTTAGGAAGCCTCTGAGTATCTGGACCTTTCAAAACTTTAAGAAGAGACTGATAGAAAAACTTTAATAACATCAAGTCACAAAAAGGAGCTGAGTAGATGACTCAAAGGCCATTGTTAGAGCTAAAGTTAGCTATTCTCCTGGGCTGCTATTCACTGTATGCCTTTGCTTCATAATGGTTACTATAAAATGCTTCTTTCATTTGGAATGCAGAGAATTTTTAACTCATGAAAATACTATTCTCTGCTGGAAAGGCCAGGGTTTACCTTCCATTATTATACGTAATGTTACGTTGCATTACATTACGTTACATTATGTTGCATTATGTTACGCTACATTACGTTACTTCATGTTAAGTTTTATGGGGGTTTTATGCTATGTTTTCTTTCTGAAACCTCAGTAGACTTTGGTGTTTAAGTCCAAAAGAGATCTTGAGAAGTACTTGAAATGGAATTACATTTCAGTTAAATCAGTTATATATTTATAGCTAAGTATACCTTTTCATACTTTTCTGAATGTCGGTCTGGATTTGTGACATTATTTCCTGACAATTGGAATGATTCAGAAACAGAGCTGTATATCTCATTAATACTGAGAGGTGGAAACACTGCCTAAAAGTGCTTCGTATTCTGATGAAAACTTTTGTCTACTTTGGACATAAATTCATTGGTATGACTCCAGAGCAAGACTTTCCACATTGCTGTCACAGTCTGGGAAGAAGCTGATTCATCAGTTCATGGAGGAAGACTCTGTAACAAGGAGAAACCAGGATGCTATGGGAAGCTGGCAGAAGCGTAATATTTGGATGCTGTTCTACCACAAGATACAATATTGGGGTATTCAATGAAAATCTAAATGGCTATGCACGGTGTGACTTTCCTTAAAACAAATGAGCAAACAAACAGGTAATCGGTAAGGTCAAAAATACTCTGGAAAAAAGGATCTCATTGCAAAAAACTGATTTTGCTGAATTGTCCTCCTTACCACTTTCTTTTTAAATTGTCATTAGCAGCATGTTTCTTCATTCTTCACTAACGAATGAAAAAAACCCACTACTCATCTTTTAAGCACAAAATAAGTCCAATTCTTTCAGAAGGAAAAAAAAAGTGGGACTGATTTTCAGCTGGTGTAAACTGACATAGTCCCATTAACTGTAATTAATCTACTCCAATTATCATTATCTGAAGATCAAGACTTCCAATTAAATTAATGTTTTCATTGATCTATTAAATGAAAAGAAGTCTGTCTCTGTATCTAGCTATGTAGCTATCTACATAACACTTCTGCTTACATAGACATAGTATTTTCATTGAATATTTGGTCAAAGTTTGCTGCATTTCTTACCAAATTTGAAATTATGGTTAAAAATAAACACTTAAGAAAACCTTTTTTTTTTTTTCCCCCATGAATCCAGCCCATTTTTGGACAACACTGGGAAGCAAACATGGGTTTTCATCACAGAGAGGAAAAAAAAGAAAGAAAAAAAGGAACCAAAGTCATAAATTTATGTGTAAGTATTTGTAACAATAAACTTTAAGTTCTGATCAGCCTGTTGCTGGTAGAAGGTTAAGAGTGATCAAAAAAGAGAGGGAAAATGCTCCTTTACTTTCCAAGTTCCCCTATTCACTTAGCTTAATTAACGAAGGAGAAAATTTGTCATGCTAATTTGGAGACACTACTGAAATTATTGTTATTAATTTTCTTCTGGGGAATAGGGAAGAGGAAGAGACAGTAGACAAATAGAGAACAAAACTATAATGCTTGAAACAGGCAGTGGCATATGCAATTATTGTCAATGGAAGGAGCACAACATTGTGCAAAGAATCAGCACAAAGCTTCCATTCCATCTAAATCCCACATACATCCTTAAATTAGTTAAGAAGGCACATGGCCTAGAGCTAGACCTATGCATTAGACCCCCCAGTATCCCCTACATACTGTGCTGATAAATACTTTAATAGATTAGCTAAGATTAAAGTAGAATGACAGACCATGCTGGTTGCAGTTTAACATTGTTCAGGATTTTGGCCATATAAATTATGTATAATGTCAGGTTTTTATACACAGCACTGGAAATTTCCTTGTTTTCCGCATTTAGACTAGATCCCAGGCAGATTCAATGGAAGTTCTATGTTACTGTTAATTATTGCATTGGAAGAAAATTGTTGAAAAAATTCCATTGTAACTGTCTGGACTAGTCTTGCGCAACTGGCTCTAGGTGGCAAAGGGTTGGAACCAGATGACCTCCAGAGGTCCCTTCCAAGCTCAACCATTCTGTGAGTCTGTGATTCTGTGAAAACTCAACTTTAATTTCACAAGGTACCTTTTCTGAACTCATATGAGTTATTAGTTTTTTCTTGTGCTGAAACATGGAATGGTAGTGGCCTTTCAGGGAAGGAATTGTTGCTTTTATATATTTTACATACTTATTTACTGTAAAGTAAGCTGGCTTTCAGTGGGTGTTACCAGCAGATGTGTTGGGACAGCCCTTTTTCTATTTGTAGAGTGAGGAAGGCAACCAGGCTTTAACAGTTTATTTTCAGTGGGAGAAAGTTTCTGATATTAGATTTCCATTTCATAGTACTCAGATTTATGATGGGTAGTAAAACCATACAGTGAGTCTTAATGTAAGTGTTATTTAATGACACCAGAGGTACCAGGCATCATGTTATTATGGTATCCACAAAGCTAATGTTGTATCTCTCAGCCTTGCTAGAAGACGTATTGAAAACCAAGTTGCGAGATTTTAATCACTGTGTTTTGTAAGACTCTCTTGCATATATAATTTTCTATGTGCTTACCCACACATAGGTAAGGGAGCCCTTTTCAAAAAACAGAGCCACTGGATCAATAGAAGAAAGCTATCTGAAGTAGTGGTTATAACCCTTCCGTTGAAGGGTGGCCAGGATATTTCTACCCAAATTAAGATATTGGAAAGTAAAGTCATTAGACCCTGCTCTGAAAAGACACACATAAAGGAGGCAAAAAACTTTAGTCTCATTTCCAAAATGATGGATGCAGAAGGTTTTTAAAAATACATATTTATATGCATTTATTTCAACAGGAGATTTAAATTAAAAACAAGCCTTAAGCCCTAAAGCTGCACAAGATCCAGGTTTCTACCAATTTCAATTGCAATTAGCTACTCATATGTGTAGAATCTCTTTAGAAGTATTTATCTGTTATACACTAACTGCTTCTCTAGCACTAAGAGTGGCTTGTCTAGTCCAGCAATCAATGAAAAAATTCAGTAGTGGTACGCTCAAGAGGTTCTGAATCCTTATCATAGCATATGTCAGGAAATTCATGCAAATACTGCATTTCTATGCCCAGATCTGGTCACCGCATGTGTCAAATGGATAGTCAGTGAAGTACCTACCTAGATCAGATCATATTATACACTCTCCAAGGCTCAGACTATATGTATTTTTCATCTTGCACAATACTGAGCAGATGGACCTTGATTGTCAAAAGCCCTCAGCAGCCAATATGCTGAGTTCTTTGTAAAGCCTTTCCTGTTGCGGAAAAGGGGAAAAAAATAGTAAAGAGAGTATTTTACTGCCTCAATTACAGTCCACTTTTAATGAGCTCCCCTCCAGACAATGCACTGTCCACTAGGATTCAGTCTTTGAATGGAATAAAAACCCAGCACTCCTGTTTCTTTCTGGTTTATAAGGATGCGTCAATAAGTATGGTCCAGTCAGACATTGTTTTTCTTATGGACAATTTATATAAATGTAAATATAAAAATAGACATAAATGTCTATTTATGTGTACAAATGCATGTGTATTTGTGTGTGCTTGTATATGTACATATTCCATCTGTGTATATTTTTAAATATGCAAACAGAATCCTTTTTACTCTCTCAGTAGAAGTTGTTATAGTCTCCCATAGCAACAACTCACAGATAAAGAATCTCACATCAAACCAAATTGTACATTGAGGACACTGCTGACTGTTATACCAACATTATAGGTCTGATTTAAATCCACAGAATTAAGGAGGTTCCCACTGCAAGTCTAACCTCAGCTCGCCAGCCTATGATATAGGAACACATATGGCAAATAACATCATGTCCTCTTCTTTTTGACATAGAAAAATGAGTTACAGAGTGACTGGGAGTATTTATGCCAAATTTCCTAACTTTTGTGGGTTTAAATCTTCCCCCAAATGTTGATATTATGGAAACTGGTGTTTTGATGTTTTGAGGAGACATCCAGTCCTGCAGCAATTATATTTGGTTTCTCTTGGTTTGGGAGAAATTCTTCTCCTAGAGGGTCAGTTCAATTGAATAGCATAAAATAGAAAGACAATTCCTTCTGGCAGGACAGGTGGAAATTTTATGCTCCAGGACTGTTCAATAATGATCTTTGGCTGCATTCATATGTACAGACACAGCAGTTAGCTGTTAATGTGAAGACATGCAGCATGGAAAATATAAGCCATGACTCTCTGCCCCTTCACACACACTTTTCACTAGCAGAAACTCTTCAATACTTGTCAACACTTCAAAGCACACGGTTTCTACCCCAACTTCCAGCCCATAGAAAGTAATATAGTTATCACCATGTTTCATCTTAAGAGACAAGCAGACATAAGCATCACAAGTTTCAACACCAAACAGTTCACAGTCAATGCAAGAGAAGACTTTCATAACCTCACTTCTGCGATGGTGGGGTTTTGTTTTGCTCATTTCAACCTCACAGTTCATGGTTTTGTGGTAGGGTAACATTCCCATATAGGGGGCCATGTTTGTTTAATTTTTTGCAATTGCAATATTAATTTTCAACTTTTTGTTTGTTTCAGGTTTGTTGTTGTTGTTTTTTATAAGCTGAGTGAATAATTTAAAACTATGAAGCTCACTGCTGGTTTAGTGTTTGCTTGGGACTGGGATATCAGAAAGGATGTGTACAAGCAAAATAACATAACTTTTGATCCACTCAAAAAACTTCAGAAATATATCAAATATCTTCTCAGGAACAGTAAAGAAATACATTTAAGAAAAAACAAAACACCACAATATTTTTTATTTTCCTGCTTTAAAAAAGTTAACTAATTGACCTTAAACTAGTTTGTTTTCATATGAATCAAAATAAAAAATCAGAATCATACAAATCAGAAGAAAAAATAATATTAAAATGTCCCTCATCATGCCTTAGAAGACAAGAGCATTTAGTATAATGTAAAAGTCATTAAGTTTTTTTAAGATTAAGGTTTAAGGGGACAATACATTTCATATACTTATTACAATGTGTGTACACAAATTGCTGCCTACTACAATCTCTCCACTGACTTTATTTCCTTCAGAACAACAGCACCCTCCAAAAATATCCTGAAAATTAGTTTCTTAAAAAAAACCCAAAACAGAAAAACTGCACAACAGCCACCTATGGGACTTTGATAATCTATTTTATACTTTAGCATTTTATTTTATGCTACAACTTTGTTATAAAATTATATAAAATAATTTCTTCTACTTCTGATTCACATTCAGCATTTCATACTAAAAAATCAGGCACTGGAATTGAGGTTTTGAAATTCAGAATTTAAGCTTGATCTTAACTTTGACGAAGTTTTAGGCACTCAGATCCAAGAACTGGAGGCTACAAGCCTTGCAGTGTTAGGCCTATTCCTCCACAGTATCAACTCCAAACTTCTATGTTTTGACCTCTGAAGTCACTGGCTCTGTTTATTTCTGCATAGGATGCAGTTGTGTCTGGATTTTTAGGACACAAGGAACTGCTTCAAACTTGAGTCTGGTGTCCGAGCCCAATGGTGCTTCTGCGCTCCTATTCGTGTTGCTTATAGAAAGCAGTCTTCTCTGTCTTACAGCTGGATTTCCTCTCTGAAGAAGTGAAATTTTGCTCCACACTGAATCCTGAGAGCAAAGTCAGGTTGTGCAAACAGTGGAATATAACATAGACCAAATTGACTTGTCTGTCTGACACAGATGACGTATTGCATGACCTTGAGTGAATCATTTTCTATGCTTGGTCTTTCTCTCCTGTAAAACAGGAATAATGATGCTTCCACACTTCCATTGTAAAGACATAATATAAAAATAGCTAAACAGGTCACACACAGGTTTAGCTGATTCAGTGTCACATGTCTGACAGTGGTCAGTAGCAGGTTTGGATAGAAGAGAAGAAGATGACCAGTAACACTTACCTTTGCTACCCCTTCTCAGGTTCTGGCAGTATGAATGACAAAATCCTAAGGATTTCCAGAGCCAGACTTTGCATCTATACTATTTTGCTTAACATTTCATAATGGACTTTTCCTGGGTTCATCAAATGAATTTACCTAAAAACAATTTAACTCATTTGTACTTTTGGCCCACGCTACATTTTGTAGCAATAAGTCCCACAACTGAATTACCTGTTCTGATGAAGCGTGACATAGTACAGCAAAACAAAACAATTTCCTTTTGCTTGCCTTAACCTGCATGCCTAATAGATAAAAGGAGTGAGAAGTGTTGAATAAATGGTAAAGATTAGCAAAGCCTTATATTTAAACTAAGAAATCATTCTTATACCTTTGCTAATGTGATTTTTTAAATAATAACTGGCATATCAAAGGATAACACTGAAATACACATGACTCAGAGGACAAACTTACATCAGAATTTAGGAGGGGGAAATTAATAGATCTTTCTATACTTCTTCCCATATCATTAACAACTTTATATTGCAAAATTTCCTCTGGAATAATCATCTTCAGAAGAAGAATGGCATATCTTATAAATAATTTAAAGATTTTTCACTCACACCAAGCAAAATACCTGATCAGAAATTCATTTTACACTTTTAGAAACATTTTTGCTTGCTCAGACTATGCAGTGGTTGGAGATCTCATCTATGAATTCACTTTGGAAAGGCGTAGAAACTTCCTAGCATAAGCCACATTTGCAGCCTCCTGCATTGATAGGAATCTCAGGGCAACGGGTGCTCGCTTTGCAGACAGTTTACAGCAGTGCACCTCTACTTCAGTGATATCAATAGCAACTGGAGAAACAAGACAATAAAAATTATAAAATAAAAATTATTTTTTAAATCATCTTCCTTGATTTCATTGATATTTAAATTGAGCTTAAAATGGGACCAGCACCAGGTTGATAGCTTTGACCTGAGTTCTGCAGTGTAATGCACATCAGAAGTCTCTTGCACCTCCATAGTATGCCTGGGAAACCAAGAGCGGCTGAGGGTGCAAGGTGCTATTCACGAGGGTTTCACGTTCTGGTTGCAGAGGGTGTGGACTGTTTTTGGCAGTTGGTACTGACTGACCCTTACTTCTTCACAGCTTTTTTTATGCTGCTCTCCCCAGAGATCATCCAAATTAACTCTGAGGCCTCAGGAGCAACTTTCTGGGTCTGTCCCACTGGTTCATCAGCACTCTCTTTTTCCTCTTCCTTTCCCACTTCCTCCCTCACTCTGTTCCAAGGAAAGATCTGCTCACAAAATTGATGATTAGCTATTTAATCTATATGACATATTAACTTATTTTTAAAAAGACAATTTTTAAGATGTGACTGAGATAATTTCATACACTTAACTTACGCCCATGACAATTCAGTTATGCCCATCTCTTTCTCATAAAGCCCCTTAATATTTTACTCTATTGTTTTATTTCTTCATATGTCTTCATAACTTACTAGCTCTTGCAAGACACAAATTATATGCAGTTAAAATTGACTTTCTTACATGCTCAGCCCTTCATGTTCCTGCCCCAGTACTGCGTCATTCACTAGAAACTAGAGGCTGTGGTCACTTCCCACACACAAGAAGGGATGTGTCTGCCCTGTCTTAGATATCAAACAATTAGATGTCTAAATATGACTACAGACTACTCTTCTCATGGGCATGTGTTCAGGAGGAGGTTCATTTCATCTTAAAAGAGGAGTGAGAAAGGACAGATGATTTGTCCTGTGAAGGTGTCAGTAACATCTCGACTTCCATCCTTCGTGGCATTCATCCCGTTTACTATGTCTCGCATTCCCACCTTCAGAGGAAATCAGCAGTATTTAGACTGCTGAAAAACTGTGAGACAGTGGCTCCTGGTAGACATGTGCAGCATCCAGCACAGCAGGGTCCTCACTTCTGGCCCTTTTAGGTACTGCTGTGACCCTAGTAGCAACATGCTTATTACACTGACAGAAGCTGATCCTGACGTCTGCTTTCAGGCACAAGTCACACTAGGCTGCAACAACTTTGTCCAAGTAAGACCTGCAGGATTCAGCCACAAAATGAGGCTAGAAGCTCTCTCATAACTGTATCCTAATGAACCTGAGAGAAGATAATATTCTGACAGCAGGGAGGGGAGAGAAAGATTAAAGGGCAAAGAGAAGCGAAGAGGGTAGAACAGCACAGCGGGCAAATGGATTAATGTGCTCAATGGAATAGTTAAACCAATGTAAATGAAAATGCCCCTTTGAGTGATATCATGCGCTAATGTACACCATGGTACCTTCTGTTCTCCTGCATTCTTTCTCTTTTATTGTCCTTCCAGCAAATCCTGGTTTTATTCTCAAACTCCTCCTGACACAAAAGCTTCTGGCAGATTTTCAAACCCTGGCGCTTTCCAAAGCAAAACCACACCATTCTCCCACTACATCTTCCCTGAGATTCTGCATTTCAGTCTCTGGAGGCATGTCCTTTGCTCAAGCTCTGCAGAAAATATCCGTATGTGGGGATGAAGCTCTAGGGGAGAGAGGGGACAAACACTTGCAGAATCACCACTGTCTTTCAGCAGAGGCTTAGTCATAGCTCAAGTTCTATTTAAAGCCCTAAAGCTTTGAATAATTCTTATAAAAATTCAATAGAAAGGAAGTTTCATAGACAGTGCTTATGCCCTCAGCTGCCCAGACATGAACCAGCTCTAATCAGGAAGTCACAAAGCTGAAGTTAACACAAATTTTGTTAGCACATGGTGCAAGTAGAATCATAGAATCATTTAGGTTGGAAAAGACCCTTAAGACCATTGAGTCCAACCGTAAAAGTAAACCCAGGTAGTGATGGGACACATTCAAAGTCTGCTAAATACAAAAGTACCTCCCCTGGTTTAGGAAGCCCTTAAGCTTGCATTCACATAGGCTGTTAAGGAAGTCTCATGATGTTTTTACTTTGTTTTTGTACTGTCCTCAGGTCCAGTAAAAAAAAAAAAAAGACTACTGGGTTAGCTCAACGTGTTCCCCAACTCTTTGTAGCTTCTCTTTTCTTTTTGGTTTTTAATATCAAGTGCAAGATAGTAAGCCTGCTTAGATATCTATACATATGGTCATTTAGGTTTAACTCAAGGATAACATGACTGTATTGCTTCTGGAGCACAAGCAAAACTTTTCTGCATTGGCCCCAACAAGACAAGGTAGGAATATCCTGCATTAGCAAGAGCTGCCTAGTTTTGTTTGCATGTTATTTTTTGTTTGTTTGCTCATGAAGACTCTTCAGTAGCAGCTATTTAGCCTTCCTCTCCCTTGCCAATAAAACAAACAAAAACCTGATCTTCCAACTACTGGAAATCGACTTTTCAAAGGATTTTTAAGTATCCTGGCAATCGGCCACAATTTGGCTGGTCTGACATCATGGCACAAGTAGTGTGAGAAAGAAGTGCAGCCTGCGATTTGATTTCAATTCCTGACATTTCCAGCAGCCACCTACTCCAGCGGTATAGAAAGAAAATTACTATTAGCAACTGAGGTAGGAATTAGGTTTGTTATTTCATTTTTTTAAATTGTTATTTCAATTTACTTCTGTTCTAAAACTCAAAGAAAATCAAAATGGGTTTATAAACTGTTTTATTAAGGGAAATATGTCATGAAATGAAGAAATTATAACTTTTGTTGCAGAACTTCCAGAGCAAAATATTTTCATCTTATTAAAATGTTTGATTTAATTTTTAAATAAAATTTTTCAAAACTCTCTTATTTATATGGAAAAAACAATTAGTGGAAACTACATCCAAATGATCTTTTTCCTGGCCCAGTCCAAAACTAAAGCTTTGTTTCTCTCATCTATTTAACTTCTTATCTCAGATGGAGTCTGTAAACATTAACAAAGTTAGAAAAAAAGACTATAAAGTTAAGTACTGTTTCAAGACTTTTAACCCCAATCAGCACACAAAAGTATCGGACTAAACTTTGGATAAAAATCATAACGTATACATGAACAGAGCCAAAGCTCTGAACCTGTGGAAATTTTCCTTTTGATATTTAATTCTGTCTAAAATAGAGGATATAGTATGCTCATGGCTGAGGACAATGGGGACTTTTGTCAAAGGAAACAAGAAATAATCCAAAGTCTTTTTCTCTAATGAATCTGATGGCTGCTCTAAAAAGTTAATGAAAAGTCTCTCCATTGAATTCCATGGGCTTTGGATCAAGCCCCAGATAAGCTGTTCAGCGAGAGCAACTAAAATAAATTGGGAAAAGGTTCTCTGCTTTATGAAGTCATTTTAAGGGAGGTAATGGAACAGCTGTTGCATACATAAAACACACACGTCCCTTCGGAAATGCAGTTGGGCAGAGCCTTACTGCACAGCACGAGTCGCGGGCATCGCCCGACAGCTTCTCTGGCTGAACAGACCACTAGCCTGAACGCTAACCTCGCAATGACTCCCCAAATCCCTCCGGCCCCTTAAAGGGAAAAACAGCTTCATTAGTTCCTCACATAAACAGCCAGAACATAAACACAACATGCTCCATTAAAATGGTCAAATTAAGCAAGTGGAGAACCTTTTCTGTATCGGGTCAGCTTCAGTAGTTTCATTTTGGTTCTTGTTTTTCTTTTCTTTCCTTGTTTTGGTTGGCATTTTCAGGGCATCCACGTGGATACTTAGGTAGAACTAACTTTATTTTATACAGATCATTGCAGCTGTGTTTCAAGGACTTTTTTCTTTCTCCTGGCTGAATTTTAAAGTGAGCATGTGGAGACCAAAAATGGTACATCAAATACCGTACATATAAATTATTGCTGCTCTTTGAATGGTTATGCTGAGAGCCATATCAGGATTTGTCCCTTTTTGTGTTATCTGCTTGGAAAAAGTCTCCCTATCCAGTGATTTCACAGCATAAAACTTGATGGAAAGTACAGTAGATCATTTAGCTTTTTTCTAGAACTTTATAGTAGACATCAAGGTGTTTGAACGTATTTCAGGTAAAATAAAATGGCCATAGCAGGATCCCTCTAAGACCTAGTTCTGCTCTGAATTTTTGGATATTTTCTCTTTTCTTGTTGGTTATATATGCATTTACCGTTTACATGTTTACACATGTGTGTACTGATACAGTGTTATAAAGACTGTAAGGGTAAAAGGACAGAAAAGGCAAACAGTGTTGTCTATGGCCACACATCTATCGCTAAACATTTCCCCCCCCCCCCACCTCTGCTAAACATTTCCCCCCCCCCCCCATCTTTCTTTCATCTCTTCTTAATTTTTTTCATCTTCTTTATTACATCATACTGTGTCTTTACTGTTGCTTTTTTTGTTTCCACCTTCGGCTAGGATTCCAAGAGACGTTAACAAATAAAAATCACTGCAGGACAATACATACTTTTTAAGCTGTAAGTTATCCTACTTAGACCAAAGTTCCCCAGAAGAGTAGATCTACCTGGTGGAAGAAGTGGCTTGTGTTTCTTACCAGTGTGAATTGACTTTTGTTGTTTTTTCCGGCCAACCCACTGTAAGGACTCATGTTTTTGACTAGTCTTGCCTGATACCCTTCTCTGCTCCAGATGTTTGCAATTCAACCAAGTCCTGTGCTAACAGGGCGTATTTCAACTGCAACTGTTTTTTGCAAGCCACTGTTTAATCTTGTGGGGTACAGTTTGAGATATTTCGTATTAGCTAACATTAACGAACTTGTACTCAAGCAGTATTTTCTAGATGAGCAATTTGGGGAAACAGAAGATATACTGAGTAGAAGACAACCAGACTTTTATAAAAGGAAGTTCTTTTAATACTCTAAAAAAAAGATATCAAAACCAGAGTATGAGCCTTTCGGAGAAATGGAAAGTCCTGAGATGCTGCATATGGTGACTAAAGAGGAAAATATTCTCAGAATCAGCCATGGAACAGCCATCAGGGCATGCTGATGGTTTTTGCCATTTTTATAAATTTGTTTATGTCTTCTGCTGTCTGAAGTTAGGAAGATTGGACCGGAATTAGAAAATCAGTACCAGTGGTCAGACAGTTTATTCCGTTCCAATAACCAAGAGAATATGCAATCTAGACGTTGGTACAAATGCAATAAAATCATATATCCTCTAGGGGAACTCATGTGTGGTCATGAAAAAACCTCTTGCACTATTACTAATAACAATTAGCTTATTAAAACTGATGTTGTTCTTAGACTCTGGGGGTACACTGCTAACTCTCTTAATTAGATTTGGTTGTGTCATTCACCATAGGTATTGCAAATCAACTGGTTTATTCTCACCTCTAACTGATTCATATTGTAACCTTTCACATTCAGCAGGGGTTTGTTTAATATTTGAGGTAAGTAAATAAATCATCAATGCTAATCTGTAAGTAGCAGGTGCCAGAGAAGCCCTGATTTGGACAAAATGACCCACACTGCCCAGTGTCAGTGGGTTTATGAAGGAAAAAGAAAGGAAGGCCAATTAAGATTCTTTGAGCTTCACAGTCTTATTCATACTTGCCAGAATTATATTCTAACCACTTTTTTTAAAACCAAAATGCTTTTTCGTGCTCTTTTTTTCCTCTGCTGTCCCACTCACTCTTACTTCATTGAAAAATATTGGTTTGGGGTTTTTTTTTGCCTTTTTTTGTTTTGTTTTGTTCTCTTTTTAATCTTTAATGTGAAAGCTTTTGGAAAGCTGCTTTCCAACTTATTATGAGGAGAAGAAATGTTCTGTTTTAAAAAATAATATTTTTTTATTTTTAAGATTTAGCCTTAATTAGGAATTTAACTTTAAATTAGGGAAAGGAAACAAAAGCAAAATAAACACACTGATTGATCTGAGTTGATTATCATTTTCATTTACTCATCAGATCCTTCTTGTCCTATTGGAAGTGGGGAAAAGTCAAAGTCTGAAATACCTGTGGGAAAGAAAAAACAATATTTCAGCCATACATAGTAACAACAACAACGACAACGACAACAACAACGACAACAACAACAACAGTATTAAATGCATTAAGAACTTTATTCAACAATTATTTCTTGAAAATTCTTAAAATATTAAATATTTAACCTGCAAGTAAACTATGTTTTCTACCACAATGCACTTATGATGCTATAAGGATTTATTTCCTATAAAATCTAACTTAAATAAAATAATTATAGAGCACTTTCCATTTAAAAATTATATTCTTTCTTATGTGAAGTTTATCCATAAATTAAGCTGAATATCCATTATGGTCCATTAACTGAAAAGGAATGAGCTTTACTGTTTCTGCTCATGTCATAAAAATACCTTTTTTTTCAACTCAAGGAAAAGTTCTGTTTAGAACTAAAGTAATTCTCGCAATTATACGACATGAGCAAAAGGTACGAAATCAAAATATGGCCTACATTACCTTAGGCATGATCCTTGCCTGTTTGCAATAGGAGATAGCGCTTTCTTTGAAGAACTTATTTGAAACAGGAAGGACTGGCAGTCCAAGAAAACATCACCTTTCATACAGAGATGAACATGTCATGCTGGGTACGAAATCAAAATATGGCCTACATTACCTTAGGCATGATCCTTGCCTGTTTGCAATAGGAGATAGCGCTTTCTTTGAAGAACTTATTTGAAACAGGAAGGACTGGCATGCCAAGAAAACATCACCTTTCATACAGAGATGAACAGTGTCATGCTGGCAAAGAGAAACATGGTACACTTACGAATGCAGTTCTCCTGGTTTCCATCAAGCTTACCAATCATCTTCTTCTGTGTCACCTGTTGGTCTCATAGACATTTTAATTTCTTGCAATTTTAGATACCTCAGGGAAGCAACTGAGAGGATAGTTGCTGTAGGTGCCTTGCCTAGTTAAAATTCCAAATTGTGTTTCTGTTATTAGTTACTGCTACAGGGGACCCTGTCTTTCTGCTGAGAGAAGCAAAATGGTTAAGCATCTCATCTAAGTGTCAAAATTTAGCTAAAATGAATCTGGGCCTTGGTCGAACCCTATCAATAAATCATGATTACAAACCACACATGCATTTTTAAGAGAGATAATGCAGACATGTACACTGTTGAATCTGTTTTTGTCTCCATAGTCGTTTTCTGGGATATGAAATCTGTGCATAGTTGTAATCCATAATATGTAGAGCTGAGTGAAATTGTATGTAGTGATTTCTCTTTACTTCATTTTTGTCTTTGCAAATAAGGAGTTCTTAATGTGTGTTGCAGAAGGTCTTCCATCCCTGTTGTGATTGATGGCTAGCAAACTGCTGGGGACAATTCCAGTTGGTGGGTAAGAAACACCATCTCGTTTATCTTTATATCATATCTGTTGCAAATTAAACTAAAAACATAGACTTTGCACACTAAAATGGTTACACTGCAGAGCAATGTGCCTATAAAACAGCATGCTAACAAGCATGACATGATAAATGAAATGCAATAAACTTCTATAATTTCAGCTTCTCCCAGAGGCAGATGCTGAGTCTATCACCTGTTGAGCTTCACTTGGTGACAGCATAACAGTATCTCCGAGAAAGTACTCGCTGGGCTTGCTGTATAAGAAGTGAGGGGCTACTAGCGCACACTCGGTTAATTTTACACATGCTGCATCTGAGATAAGATTTGTAATTCAAACAACAAAATGCACAGGCAGTGGTAGTTTGCTTGCTGGATTCCTGAACAGGAATGACCTGTTTTCTTCAGTAGATGGCAGCAGTACAGATACATGCTAAAAGCTGGACTCCAAAAGCTGTTTGGAAAGTAAAGCTGCTCTTTTCACATACTATCACTATTGTAAGTTTAACACCTGAGCATCTACCAGCCAGATATTAAACCTCATCCCCAGCTTCAACAGTGACATAATCACACGTGTACCACTTTGTTTAAAAAAAAAAAAAGGAAAGCGAACCAAAAAAAACCCCTCCTTACTGATCAATGCTACTTTATTTTTATGTGCCAGTAAATATCTATTAGCATTAACCATCTAACTGTACATGCAGATATATTTTTCCTCATAAGATGTCCCATGGCACTACCCAAAAGGTTTTTCATCAACATTATGACTCTCTTCAGGAAGATATCAGTAGAGTACAGGTTTTGGAAGGGGGAAGAAGCAAAGAATGTCTCAGGAATTTATTTGTCCTCCATAAAATGTGGCTGTTTTGGACCACACAAATAATCACTAATTTGACTCAAATGTGTGTATTTTAGTTGACTATTTTTAAAGTATCAGAAATATTAAAATGGTCCCTTCAACATCTCTGAAATGCTGTACTTAGGTCTTTTTTTTTGAAGGAGGGGGAGACATGAAGAGAGGTGTGTTCCCAAAGAGGCTCAGAAGTGAGTCATAAAGCTGAAGTTTAGCCCTTGGTGATCCTACTCTTCTTAGGTGCAAGAAACTTGGATTCAAATTCCTCTACCATGTTCAGCACGGCAAATGGCATCTGCTTCCCCTCTAGTGAGTGCTGTAGCCCCAGGGCTATGAAAATACAGTTGTCTACTCAATCTGGTCCAGTAAATATTTCATTGCTTATACATAGAGGTTGAATGCAGGGAGTGCATCACGCACCTTAGACGCTGGTGAGAAGCAAAGGGAGGCTCCCCACATGATACAACTTACTTGCTACAGCATAAAATTCAAACCTCAGATTTATACCTTCTATATTCCCCAAAAATATCCTGAGGCATTCAGGGTCTTGTGCCTTTAAGATTTCTGCCCTTTACACTCATCACAAGAAATAGAATAGACCTCTAGAGCAAAAATTGTATGTCTCTCAGGGAAAAGCAAAGCCTAAAATGAACAAAAGAAAACATTCACTGTTTTGATGGATAGATTACATTCTGCTTTTTTTTATTTAAAATACTCTGTGTTAGTATTTACTTATGTGACAGACTATTGTGATTCTGTGAGATGGGGAATTTCCTAGGTGTAAAAAAACAACTATTACTTTAGTTTTCAACAAAGCTTAGATACATATGATGAGAAATGGTAAATAGTTCAGAGGTTTAAATGCCATGGGATACATTGAATAGTACTGAATATGTTCCTGAAATTTGTAGCTGAGTTTTTTACCTCTGCATTTATTTTTCAAGGGCTTAGGTATTGCAAGTGTTTTTGTCTTTCCTTGCTATACTTCACACAGCTGATTTGTATCTAAAGACATCTTCTATAGTCTACAGTAACAATACTAACTAACTTCTTAAAAGTTTTGCATGGTTTGAATGATGATAATTGCTGGCCTAATTATAAAACAATTGAATCACCCGTGGTGACAGCTTATAAACATAAAAGGTCCCTTCAAGCAACTATACGTAAAGACAGAAAAAAAAAAAATTAACATGTCATATTGATTGCTGGGTCAATGCTGTTCTTGAAACTGTAAAATATGAATGAGCAGCCTTTGAACAGAGTAAGATACTAGATACTTTTGATCAAATCTGGAATGCATTTCTGCACCGCTACTTACTAAAAAGAACAAATAGAAGATAATCCTCAGATGATCAACCCTGTATCCACAAGGGCTTCCTCTGTGTAGCCTAAAAATTAAATATATATTGACCAAATGACAAATTTCAGAAGATATGATCATCGTTTGTGATTCATTCAAGGAAGTAAACAACAGAAAAGGACAAGCTTTATTTAGATTATTCCAAAGGGAGTGATCCACAATTAATGGGAGGAAAATAAGCAGAGAAATTTGTAGACTGGACATCAGAAAATATTTAGTTATGGAGAGATCTGTCAGACTGTGAAAGATTCTGTAAGAGGAAACAGAAGAAATCCCATTGTTTCCATAAAACTGGATGTGGTAGTGTGCTGGTGAACACAATAAGCTTATAGGGTATGGTGGATAGAGGAAATCCCTAGCGAAAATGGAATTTTCAATTTTAGATAATAACATTAAAAATTTTTTAAACCCCCAGAAATTATAGCTGTAGTGCCTCAGAGGAATATGTATATCTTGGGACTCCATTTTCCCTTTTAGCTTTTTGACTATGTATATTTACCATTATATATGTCTCACCCTTCTCATTTTGTGCTGCCATGAAGACAGTATGAAATACATCCAGCCAAGGTGTAATGCAAGAGAAATGGAATTACTGATGTGACCAGATCAGGAAGCTGCATGGAGGCATAAAGCCTGTGAATTACAGCTTGTGCTCTGCATTTCCCAAATAAAAAAATAAAATTTTCAAGTGGATTTCAGCAAAAGCACTTGAAAGTGTTTTGGAGGTTTGTGGGGGTTTTTAACAACTTACTTTTTGGAGGTTTGTGGGGGTTTTTAACAACTTTCTTTTTTTTTCAATTAAAGTTTGAAACTGTCCTTTATCTAGCCCTTTTTTCTGGTCTTATGCTTAACCTTTCTATGTTCCTCTGGGCCCTGAAGTCAACTCATCAGTTTTCCCCAAGGAGAAGGTCTGGCAAGGAGGAGAGGGCTTACAGTGAGTCCTCCATGTCCTGAGTCTTCCACTGAGAGGAGCATGCTGCTGATGGTGGGTGTTTCTTCCACTCTGGTCTTAGATCTGCCTGGATCCAACTGACGCAAACGTATTTGCATACATTTTCCCACACACAGTCTACTTTCTTTTCATTTGTATCCAGCTAATATTTGAATGTTGTACACTAATCTCCCCCAGTCCATTAGCACAAAGAGTTATCATTTGTTACTCAGTGACTACAGAGGTTTGTTAGACTTTTACTGCATATGGCACTCACAAACCTAAGCTAAAACAAGCTGGATAATATCTACTTGACCAAAAGACTGTCAGAGCTAAAGGAAGCTAAGACCATCTCAGGTCAGTACAAACCTGGACAAGGACTGAGGTCCTGCACTATCAGGTCCTTAGCATCTGTGACCTTTTCCTGGGTTAACGGTGGGATGCAATATTTCCTTCAACAACCTTCCTTCAATGCTAAATCTGTATAATTAAATATGAACACTTAATATTATCCACAAACAAATAGAGTATTAATTTCTCAGAGATGTCAGAATTTATATGTATTTCGCACAATTAGTGATGACAGCATTCCAGAAAGGTTAGGGAAAGCGAAGAAAGTGAGATCATTAGGATGGACATGTTGCTGTTAGACCTCAAAAGGATTTAAGCCTAGTAGTGTTTTCTGGCTGTCGTTTACATCACTAAAACTGTTTGGGTGAAGTCCACACAAGCTCAGTAAGTTATTCTTAGCCAACTTCTTAGCCTCCTTTGACATACCTGAAAGGTGTGGACAGGGGTATCTTCTCTAATTTCAGAAACGGAGATCAACTTAATCCTTTTAAAATGAGCCTGAATCACTCCAATTTAACACATACTACTATTTGAAGCTCCAGAAAATACGACAGTCAGAATTAACATCCACTATATTTTTCTCATCTGATTGTAAAATTCACAGGAAGAGAATGATAAAGCAGTATTAGTTGTTGTTTTAAGTTCCTTTCCAAATAGAGATCTGTGCCCAACCTGCATAACCTCAAATTAGGAGGTCAGGCGATAGCATTTCTATCAGTCAGTTTGAGTCTGTTCTGGTCTTTCCCTCAGTGGAGGAAGTCTGGGCTCCTAACCCCAGCACCAGGAATAAATTTAAGCAATATCTCACCTCCTGCTTCTTTGATTACTTTGAAAGATCATGGATTTTAAAGGAAGAATTTAATGGAAGATTTTTTAATGATACTGGATTTGGAAAGGAATTTTAGCTGCCTATTATGTTGAAGAGAAATATAACCTGCAGAAGAGTTCTGAACCACACTGCTTTTGCGTCTCTATGCACAAAATAATTTGCATTCTCCTCTTGGCAAGGCAAGAAACCAGACAGATTGATAGGAAAACAGGTTTCTTGGCTGATTGTTAAAGATGTTTCTTTGATTTGTGCAGAACAGCATGAAGCCGACACAGGATAAGTAATGCAACAATACAGGGGAAGGAAAGGGCAATTTCAAGGTGCTCAAAAACCTGGCTTTGGAGCTCTCATGGGATTGTTCTCAGTGGATATTCATGCTACATTTTAATTTTCTTAAAACATTTTTATCACTGAAAGCAAAAGGGAAGCAAAGAGAAAGCAACCAACAAACCTATAGTCAGGCCTAAATTACAGAACAATCCTGGCATTTGTTTTTCAGACCTGGAATGCTTTTTCTTATCTGAAAACAACGGTGGTTTCTTTTGATTTGATAGCTAATTGTCTCATAGAAAAGTACAATGGCATCTCAGAACAGATTAGGTGTTCAGTCTGAGCTAGACAACCGGGCTCCCTCTATAGCCAACCGTGGGAGATTAGTGCCTCTGGAGGGCAATTCATCCCATTTTATGATGGGTATTTAAGAGGGAGATCTACAGAAAGTGATTCATCTTAGCTATATCTCTCCATTAACTATGGAGAGTCTAAGGGAATAGCTTAAATTAGACACTTAGCTTCAAGCCAGCTAAAAGTAGAGGTGAGTCCCACCCCTTGTTACTATACGATATATGCCCTCATCATTCACAAAGATTATGTTCAGCTGCAGATAAGGATTTGTTGGTGACTAGACTGGCATTTATGTGACATCCTTCCCACCAAACTCATATACATTGAGGACCTGGCCCGCTGAACTCACTGGGACTTTTCAATTCTTTACATTATTAGAGAATTCACAGCACTTACAAAGTTGTAGATACAGGGTGTTCTGGTCAAACCCCAGTGCCAGGAATAAATTTTTCCTTACCACTTCCATTTTTTTTTTTTTTCACGTATTCTTGGTTTTCTCATCTCACCTTTTAGTCAGTAGCAATATTTAAAAGCCTTTCCTTACAGTATTTAGGAAGGAAATATTCAGCATGAGTGCAGAATTCAGGTTCCGTATTCAGTGAATAAGAACATAAGAAACTACTTGGAAAATGGTGCAGGTAACAGAGTGCTGTGAACTGTTTAGATTGCAAAATTTTAAATTATTCTTCTTGGCATGTCTAACCAAAGTCTTAGCCAACACAGAAGATGTACCAATAAAGTCAATGACAAAGCTTGAAATGGAAACAACTGAAAACACAGAAACAATTACTGCCCAACTGTCTTTGTTTAAGCTGCCATTTACTTATGAGCAATTGGATCTTAGTATTTCTGCCAAATTTGTATTTTACTGCGGCCGGGAAAACAAGACAAAACAAATTTCTGTTCTTGAATTTGAGACAGCTGGGCTCTGTTGAAGGTGTCTCTGAGTTCCCAAGCAAGTAAGAATCAGTGTTCATATAGAAACTGCTTTCCTTGTTTGACAGTTAGAAGTCATACATTCATTTCCTGAAGAGAGAAGGGAAATAAGCTTGGTATAATTACTTAGGGTTGTGGATCTATGATTCTGCTGTAATGCTGAACTGGAAATAAATTTCTTGCCATGCAAATTAATTTGTTCATTGGAATGATCTCCAAATTTTTTGTTAGACTTAAAGGCATTTGAGACTTACATTTCTTCAAGGAGTGCTTAAACAACCATTCTGCTGAATGCACTGAAGATGGCATACTCATAAAATTGTGCAATAATTTAGGCTGAAAGGGACCTCTGGAGGTCATTTGTTGTGACACCCCGCTCAGAGGTGTGGCGGGGAAGTCAACTTCAAAGTTAGAGCTTAGGCAGCTTTTGAAGCAAAGTTCATTCTTTTTTCTAATTTTACTGCAAGGACACTGTAGGAGATCATCCCAAAAGCCTTGCTAAAGATAAGGTAAACAATTTCCACTGCCTACCACTATCTAACAAGCCAGTCGTCTCATCATAAAGGTAATCTAGTTCATTAGGCACAATTTTCCCATGGTAAATCCAGGCTAGCCACTTCACATGACATAAATAGACATGGCTTAAGGAAGATTTGCTTCACAGTCTTCCTAGTGTTACACTAAAAATCTTGTTATGGCCAAAATGGAACACACCTAGTATGTGCAGCTAAGAATTTATTGTTAGTTTAAATCAAGCCCAGTCTTATCAAAATACAACAGTTATTATTATTCCAATGAGACTGAAAGTAACATTTCCATTTGATAATGCAGTTGACTGACACACACAAACTTTATAGTTTCTGACCCTTTCCTTATTTTACGCTCAGATATTCTTGTAAAGATAACCAGTTTAGTTTTCCTGAGTAATGGGAGTTTAAGGGGTTGCCTAATAAACAAGTTCCTAATAAAACAGTAACCCAGAGGAATGTAATGATGGCTTTGATTTCAACCGTCTTCATTTTGGGTTTTCTTGGGGATGTTTTTATAAGCTTTCTAATAGTTTCCTTCTTGCTCTTTCTTCACTGATTCCTACCAAAATTAAATCACCTTAAATTAACTATTAGCTTAAGTTATTAATTAATTTTCCTCAGCCCCAATGAGCATAAAGGATTAATGTTTGTTACTCAGTGATTACAGAGGTTGTCAGATCTTCACCATATATAGTATTATAAGAGATAAGATGAAACAATTTGGGCAATAGTCACTTGACCAAAAGACCTTTTTTAACAGCCAAAGCAAGCTGAGATCATCTCAGGTCAATATAAACCCGAAATAGTCCTGAGACCCTGCACAACCAGGTCAGCATAAAGCCTATTGCTTCTTCATAGTCACAGCAGAAATCATACATACTGGGCTACACCAAGAAACACAACTAGGCTGGCAAGCGGTACATCTTGCCACTTTTGAAGATAAGCATCACAGTCTTCACATGTGCGTGAGATAGTTTTCATATTCTCCAGTAAAAATGTTTCGTTTAGTATAAATAATATTCATTAATACAGGAGCCAGAACTTGACTTGCCCATATTCCCATGTTAGATCATGGAGGTACTGAATCATCTTTTCATACTTGCTTTCTTTACCTAATGAACATAATCTAAAGGAACAGGATTGGAAATAAGGGGTGGAGAGAGAAATACTTCTGCGTTCTTACCATGGGCAGGGACATCTTCAACTAAATCAAGTTGCTCAGAGCCCCGTCCAGCCTGACCTGGAATGTGTCCAGGGATGGGGCATCCACCACCGCTCTGGGCAACCTGTGCCAGTGTTTCACCACCCTCAGCGTAAAAAATGTCTTCCTTCTATCTAGGCTAAATCTACCCCCCTTTAGTTTAAAGCCATTCCCCCTTGTCCTGTCACAACAGGCCCTGCTAAAAAGTTTGCCGCCGTCTTTTTTATAAACCCCCTTAAAGTACTGAAAGGCTGCAAATAAGGTCTCCCCGAAGCCTTCTCTTCTCTAGGCTGAACAACCCCAACTCTCTCAGCCTTTCTTCATAGCAGAGCTGTTCCAGCCCCCTGATCATTTTTGTGACCCTCCTCTGGACCTGCTCCAACAGGTCCGTGTCTTTCTTATGCTGAGGGCTCCAGAGCTGGACACAGGACTCTAGGTGGGGTCTCACCAGAGCAGAGGAGAGGGGCAGAATCACCTCCCTCGACCTGCCGGCCACGCTTCTTTTG
>NW_008794109.1:2506083-2514859 GCF_000699145.1 Aptenodytes forsteri | reverse complement strand
GTTCTGGAGAGGGCCCACATTTTCCCTCGTCTTCCTTTTATCCCCGACGTACCTATAGAATCTTTTCTTGTTGCCCTTGACGTCCCTGGCCAGATTTAATTCCCTTGGGGCTTTAGCTTCCCTAACCTGATCCCTGGCTGCTCAGACAATTTCTGTGTATTCCTCCCAGGCTACCTGTCCTTGCTTCCACCCTCTGTAGGCTTCCTTTTTGTGTTTGTTTTTTAGTAAACAGCTATAAATATGTAGACTCATTTTTGGTATCAACTGTTATCTAGTGTTACGTGCATGTGATCCATCCTGTAATAGTACAGACAACCAATTGTCCTGACTAATTCTACTGAAATCCTTATGTTACAGAGTGTACCGAAACAGATCATTTATTCTAAGCCTGCTTTGGATTGATGAGCGTAGGAAAAACCCTGTCTTATTCTTCTTTCATTTATGTCATGCATATTTTGAGAAACTTAACTGAAGTAAGTTTGAAGTCAGGCTATTTGGATATATGTCCAAACTTAAGATGCTTTTTTGAATCTGAAATAAACCTCTTTTTGTTACAATGTTGTGCAGGAAATCTCATGAGCATATGATTTGTTATTATTATGACAGCTCATTAGGGCTGTCTAGAAAACAACATTTCCATTTTATGAAAAAAAGATTGTTTCAAAATTAGTTTTTGCTCTGATGCAGAATCAAAATTGGATCTGTTTGATTTCTTAGTATCTAGGTGGAAAAAAACCACATTGAGATCAATGACCTATAACTGGTTTTCTATCTTCTGTGTGCATATCCTGACATCTCAGCTATTATCTAGGTCAGCATGTCTCTCTGAGACCAGAATTTAATGCTGGACTTGAGAAAACTTCATCACTTTTGTCAAAATAAGTGTTTTCATACACACACAAAAAAAAGCGCCCAGTTTTGATAAATATGCATGGCTATCTCTTAAATTTCTATCTGGCTATTTAGCTCAATCTGCAGAGCTCTATAGTAAGCAAGACTATATGTCTTAGCAGGTTGAATCTTAGCAGGATGCATTTGCTCCTACATTGAACTTAAGGTATGTGTCTGTATGGTTTCTTTGCTGAAGACAGGTCACAAATGGCTAATTTGTGTCAGTCATGGCAGACTCTGAGGCCATGGTCAAAAAGATTACCTAGGGCTTATGTTCCTGTAAGCGTTTTTGCTTAGATTTAATTGTGCACGAAAACACTGTTGTATAAAGACAAGAAGGCAAATAGGTATATCTCCAGCTTTCTTTTAAAAGCTGGTTGACATTCTTATTTTCCAATCAACACAGAAGTAGCACTGAAGGAATTATCTTTGTTGTTTGCTGTACTCCACCTCTCCCCCAAAAAAACAACAACAAGAAGCAATAATGATCAACCCCCCCTGAAATTATTCACACACTTCTGAATAGATTTGTTGTAGGTTAGCTTTCATTATAAGGGCCAAGTGGGATCGGTTTCCCAGGCTGGTTATCACATTCATAATGCTATTCAAGCTACAGAAAACTGCATCAGTTCTTCCAAAAACAGAAACAAATTAAAACAATTGTATATTCCTCTAATGAGACCTGTTGTCTTCATTAGCATTCCTGTGAGGCATTGTACAAAACAAACTGAGCGAGCCTGTTCTGTACAAACAAACTACTTTGGTCTGCCGTCAAATATGTTGCTTTAAGTCTTCGTACTGTTCTCCATCTTCCTTATTAGTTTTAGCTGATTTTACACTGTGTGTATAGTTTGTAGCATCAAATGTAATGCTGTGGCATTTTGCCTTCACATTACGTTAGAAATAAGTATATGTTAATATTGACCTAGGCATCCAAATTTATCACACAGCTGAACCAGGTTCTTGTTTCAAGGTCTCTCTCCTACAACCCACATAGCTATCTTCCAAACACCCTCCTTTATAGTTATATGGGCAAGTATATGAGATTCTTACTGCATTACTGGCTCCCACTTTACAAAAAAGAAAAGGAAAAAAAAAAAGGAAAAAAAGGTAGGCTTTCTAAAATTCCTCAGCTCTTCATTACAAGGATACTGCCAAATTCCTAAACTCCATGCATAAGGATGACTATAGGGTATTGGACATCGGGCTTTAGGGAACAGCCAGCATTCACTATCGCAGAAGGAAATTAAAAAATTGCCCATGGAACTACTATGAAATAACTCCCAGATCAGGATATCTTCTTCTGAATCCTCATTGTTTGCAGACTGGCTTATTATCTGAGTCAGAACAAATATTAATCCATTGTTTCTTCTTGAAAGAACAACAATAACAACCCAACTCATTGTAACTCATACTGCCCTCTGAAAAAGTACAGAAAACTATACCTCCCAGAAGGCGCTATATTCTGGGCATCTTGCAAAGCCACTATCTGCACGATGCAGCCATAAAGAATCATCAATGTAAATTCTAGCAAGTAGTTTGCTCTTTTTAGCATTATTATTATAGCAGTTTTGTAGATGGAGAAACCAAGGCAGAGATAAACAACGTGAAATTAGTTGAAACATGGTGAGTCTCGCAGCCAGAGCTCTCCCACAGTTATAAGCTTGACTTCAAGTCATCTGACTCATGATTTCTCCTTTCTTCTTGCAACTTTCATCTGCAGACATGAAATCATGCAACAAATTAAGGAGAAATAATTGAGGCATAGAACCAGCCAATGCATTTTTATTTAAAGTTCTTTTACCATCTCTTTTGCTCCTCTTAAGGAGAACAACATTCACAAATTTTAAAATTACTGTCAAGGACGAAATGGAACAACAGAATTCAAACACTGGTGAATATCCATTTGACACTTCAATAGATCTAATATTACTACCTGAGCAAAAAGAACCCCAGGGACTCCATTCTGCTTTCACTTATGTCAGTAAATCTAGAATAACATCACTGCAACTGCTGTAGTCAATAGTTATTCCTGATTTACACTTATGAAGCTGAGAGAAAATGGGACTTTAATTGATCAGCGAAATCTGTCTCAGTGTAGATTTTTCTCCAGAAGTCATCTTGCTGTAGTAATTTCAAGAAAAATAAATAGTAAGTTTCAAACACCACAGTAAGCAGTTAAGGAAATTATATATCAAATAAGTTCCAAAAAGCCTGGAGAATTACAAACAGAAGTTTTGCCTTACAGGTCTCATTCCTTATGTAGATTTAAATAATTCAATTGTGGAATAAATCTTCTATATTCTATTTATTCAAGCATTTTCAACTTTCATTTCCCAGCAGCCATGCCAAGAGTCATGAGGAAGAAAGGATCTTTTCTGATCATTGACAAAAGTGATGTGAAAATAAGTTGCATAGCAAGTTTCTGCATATTTTATAGGAAAGGTATAGATAATACTGTGCTCCCTACAACTATCCTCAGCAAGAGTGGGATTGTGTAAAAAATAGTTTCTTCCCTAGACATAAATAATTAATTTGTTGAATACACTGAACACATCTCAGGTTTTGTCATGCATTCACAGATTTCCTGTGATACTTTTCCTGACAATAAATTTTAAAACAAAATGAAACAAAACAAAAATATACCTAGCTTTCTCTTAAAGACATAACAGTCAGATAAGAAACTCTTTGTAGTTTCAGAAAACTTATATCATATTGAAGAAGATTGATGTCTTCTTCTTAGTAGTAATTTTTATGATAGTTGAAATACAGAGGATTTTTATTACATATTTTAAACAATTTTCAGTCTTTTATCTGGAGTTCTTTGATCAAATATGAGCTACAGGGAATTCAGAAAAGCTTTTTTCACTTTCCATGTTCTCCTTCTGAAATCAAAGTGATGGGGTTATCATGTTGTCAGGTGTTATTTTTTGACAAAAGTAGGCACAATATTGACAAGGGTCGAATTGACCCTTATTCTCTTTAAAGTTTTGTGTGCAGTTGTCTCTGTGGTTTGGCTGGAGAAGCATTTCAAATCAACGTTTGTTTTAAGGCAATAATTGCCTTGATAATTGCACGCACAGAATTGCCATACCATTGCCATTTAATCTGAACACTTAGAGCTCTTTCTAAGATTCATTGATTAGGCATAGGTAAATGAAGACATGATACTCTGCAAATGCAGTCTGCTCTGAGGCAGAAACTGAGTAATCAAGAAAGACAACACAAAGAATCTTGTAACAGTTTTCTCAGCAAATAATGCATCAGTTTCTGGGTTTGTTAAGAAATAAGGTACAGCCTGGGAACACAAAGTTTCATGTGGTAATTCCACAGTGATGAAATTTTGTCTGTCCACTTGTCCCACAGCTGTTTGATCTGTCTTCCCCTCCCAGATTTCAGCACAACTCATCAAGAATGCTTTGTGAACTAAACTGCTAACCTGATGCAAGGCAAAAATAACTTTTCTTCCAATTTTGGTATTGTGTAAGGACTACATTTCAGTTGGCTTTCTTAATCAGCCGAAGGGTTGGAATGGAAAGATGGGCTTTAGTCCCTGTGGAACAGTCTCGTCCATCAGAAAGTGAAGAAAGAGAAGTAACTGTTTCCTGTGAGACATCAAAGATTTATCTGACTTTGTGTCATGTTATCTGACTCTTTGTTGTAAGGGAAATGTTCTCTGAAGTCTTCATCCTCTGACTGAACTGTGTTCAGTTTTGGGCCCCTCACTACAAGAAGGACATCGAGGTGCTGGAGCGTGTCCAGAGAAGGGCAACGAAGCTGGTGAAGGGTCTGATCGCTCTCTACAATTACCTGAAAGGAGGTTGTAGCGAGGCGGGTGTTGGTCTCTTCTCCCAAGTAACAAGCAATAAGACGAGAGGAAATGGCCTCAAGTTGCACCAGGGAAGGTTTAGATTGGATATTAGGAAAAATTTATTCACTGAAAGGATTATCAAGCACTGGAACAGGCTGCCCAGGGAAGTGGTGGCGTCACCATCCCTGGAAGTATTTAAAAGACGTGTAGATGAGACGCTTAGGGACATGGTTTAGTGGGCATGGTGGTGTTGGGTCAACAGTTGGACTTAATGATCTTAGAGGTCTTTTCCAACCTTAATGATTCTATGATTCTATTCTATGATTATTAAGAAGAAAACAAATGTGTTACACCTTACTAGCTCTGCAGACAACTTTTCATCCAAGGGAGATGAGGGCATTTAGGGGGAAGAGGGGTGTAGGAAAGGCAGGTGAGCATCCTTCATCCCAGCACGCCATCAAGATATTGCTGAAGACATAAGGATAAATGGCCTGGCATCTTGACTTGGCATTGGGTTGTACAGCACAGACATATCTAAGAATGTCAAAGTACTAAAGCCCTTTGTTAAATATCTTCCTGCCAGCTCCTCAGCTGATTTAAAGTCAGACCAGAGTTAGCAACAGTTCTGTTTGTTCATTACTACTGTCTGAGCTGTCATGGATCCATTATATCACTGGGCATGGTGTGAGGGTTGCATCTCTGCAACCTCTCAAAATACTATTAGGCTTCACTTGTTCAAGTGTTAGCTCTCCAAAGTTTTATTCGCATTTTGGTATTAATTAAGGTTTTTGTATGCTGGAAAAAAGTACTGTTTTCAAATTGAAATAATAAAAAAGTGTGTTTAAAAATGAAACGTGAAATAAAGAAAAAATATAAAAATGTACATAAAACAAAGTTACATTTGTGGTTTATCATGACTTAATGCTTTTCTGTTTCTCAAAGTAAAAAAAAAATTGCTGCTTTTCCCCAGTAGCTTTCTGAATGATAGATTTTTCCCATGAAACATTGTCATTAACGTTCACTTGGATCGAAAAAGCAGCTTTGATAGTGTCTGAAAACATTTGGTTTTCCTCATCACTCCACACTGTAATTCATCATCACACTGAACGCTGGACCATATATTCCTGGCTAACAAAGATAAAAGTCTACTCATGAAAACAATATTACTTAAAGCAAAAGTTAGCTGTTGGAAAAATTATTCAAACAGCCTGATATTGAAGAAGAAGAGCTGTGGGAATTGCAAGTAAGCTAAAAAGACTTCAGAGCTCACTGGGACACTGTCTGAAAAAATTAAGTAATGATGACTTTTGTATAAGGAATATTTGGTGAAAGAAAGAGGTACAGAAGCAGAATCATGGGTTAAGTTTCCTTAAGGTTTTTTTTTTCAGAAAATACTTTCTGCAATATCTTTAGAGACAAAAAAGAGGAGAGCCTGCACACATGCATGCATAGAAGGATATATTCAAGGAGACTTTCTCTGCCTATTGAAACTTTATTTTTGACTTTACGTATTTCCATCCAGGAATGTTCTGGCTCTTCTTTTTTTTTTTCCTCAAGAGTTTGCAAAAGAAAAGAAAAAAAAAAGCTCAGTTACACTCACATATTTTTGCTATTTCTTGAGTTAGCTCAGGGTGGGAGGTGGAGCTCGTTCTTCCTTTTCTTTCATTAGTTGCTTTGAGATTCACATCTTTTGTTCTTCGAACTCTCTTATTTGAAATTCTTCTCTTTAAGTCAGCAGGGAGCAAGGGTTGATGAGCCCCAGCCTCAGCTACAGCCTTGGGGCAAAGAGTCTTCTTTTTGAATAATACTCTTACCGTTTTGTTTTATTTTATTTTTCCCAAAATGTATCTTGGGTATGTTGATTCGTAAAAGGCTCTTCTGAGGTTTGCCCTCGTCCTCTTTTCTTTATAATTTTCTGACCTTTTTATTTTTCCCTTACTGAGTTATAAGTTTACAGAATGTTTATACTTTTTTTTTTTCCAGAATCCCCATCATGTTTTTTCTCTTATGGTGGCTTTGATAGATATATATTTCCATTCTGTGTTTTAGTTTTCTTAAACTGATGTAAGATCAGAGTAAACATTTGCCACCTGGCTTCCTAGATATTTAGTGAGAACAAGTATTGAATATCATAGTGCATTCAGTTTTCATACATAAAGGATTTTTACTGGGACATTACATGCCACATTTCATTGTTTAAACCAGCACTTAGAAAGATGAATACCACGTAGGTCTGGGAATTTTGTTAAGAGACAAGAGGTAAAATTTTCAGCAATGTTTTTGATTTATTCCTAGTTTTCATGTTTCCTTCTGTATAACCTAGTGCTTAAAGCACTTACTTAAGAATCAGCCTTCCTAAGCCTCAGTGGGTTTAATTCTGCATCTTCTGTTACCCAAGAACAGGCCCTATCCCCCAAATATACGTAAATTCATGACTCCTGTTGAGGCATTCCTGGCTACACACTGACTCATCAATATTCATAGGGAGAGAGCATGAAAAAGAAAACATAATTTGGAAGCCTCATGCCTCTGATACTCCACTGAGAGAAAGGAAGTCTGTGTTCTAATCCTTGTTTTCCTTATTTATCTCTCAAATTACCAGTCAAAAGGGAAATCTGGGGTTTTCTCATTTCACACTGGTACGGCCGTTTCTCTGTAGCATAATGTTTCAGTCTTCATGAGCAACGTATTCATTCCTCACAATCCCATGAAGTTTTTTTGTGTCTGAAAAGGCTGCACTAAAAGGTGTCTAGTATTCCTTTCTTGCGAAAAGCAGGGCCCTGCTTCTTGATTGGGAAAATTATCCCTTTCAAAAATGCTGTATTCAATCACAGTTAATCACACAGTCTGGTTTACTTACTTGAATTTGCTTCGTTTTGCTTGGGTCAGTAGATTAGTTTGGATCTTGATATTAGCCATTCTGGGAAGCGTGTGTGACATTTTGCTATAAGAGGCTATTGTTTACTACACATATTGATTCTTAAATGTTCCCCAACTGGTGTTAAAGATGCTGAAAGCACCCATAGTCACTATTTGATTAATTTGTACATGTTTCTCTTTTCATTTTAATGTATGTTCCCTGTCCCTTGGGAAATGTCTCTGGCATATTCCTCGTGACCCCTTAGTCATTAAAACAGATCTTTGGAATAAATACATTCAAAACCTTTTACCCGAATGTAAATGGAAGCACCTTGCTCCCTTTCTATTTTGACTTGGGGGTAGGGGGGAACAAGCTTTATATGCTTTTATCAGTCCAATTCGTTCCATTTCTAGTAGAAAGCCACATCTTCATAATACTAGCTGTAATCATCATCTTCCCAGCTGTAGCAGAAGTCAGTCTCCAGATTATGTTTCTAATAAAATTAGGGTTTAAGAGAATGAAAGGTTGCTGTTGATTTTATATTTTCTTTCTTATTATTACTATTACTGATATTTTGCTTCTGTATTTTGTGTTTCCTCTTCTTTGTACAGCCTCCCCCCCTCCATCCCAGAAAGAAACTTATGCTTACCACAAGATCTAATACTAAGAAGAAAATGTTGAGAGGGTTTTCAGTATACAGTATGTCATTAAAAATGTTCATAACTATTCAAAATTGGAGGAAAATCAGCACGACTAACAAAAAAGACATGATAGTTCTACATGAGAAAATGTTGAAACATTAAAATTGTAATGTTTTGCAGGAATGTGCGAATCCCACAAAGTTTTGCCAGTGAGAAAATCTCTCATTGCATCATTTTGAATTTAGTTTGTTTTCATAATCTTAAACTGTCTCATTTTGAATGAGTAAAAATATTCCTTTTTGCATAACCTTGAAAAGTACTTTTGTTTAGACTTTTCTGATATATTAATGTTAATTAAAATATTATTTATAGTATTCTAAATTAATTATTATATACACTCAGTCTAACATTTTTTAACTATTTTTTATTATGCTACTATTATGTTTCATTGTTCATTGCAGCTCCTGGGAGGAATTTATGGCTGGGGGGCAAAAAATTCTCAAGCTGGAGAACTATGAGGAGATTCTTTGGGGTGTTTTGGGGGTGGTTGTTTTGATTTTTAACACATATTGG
>NW_008794109.1:2489872-2505869 GCF_000699145.1 Aptenodytes forsteri | reverse complement strand
GGCGGGGTGGGGGGTGGGGGGGGGGGGGTGGGGGGGGGGGGGGGGGGGGGTTTGTATAAGAATGTCCATACAAACCATCTGACCCTTCATCTAGCTTCTGACCTAGGTTGTAGGTGCCTATGGAAAGAATTTGAGATATATTGAAAGTATGAAGTTATTTGTCCCCTGCTATATTTTCAGTTTCCAGTAGTCAGTGATACTGGGACTTCCTGAACCACAGATTGTATACAGCATGTTATTAACAACATCTTAGGTCGGGTCCTGCTTGCTCATATGGGCAGGAATTTTCAAAAGGCAGCCTGCCACCTTCTTCAGCTAAGGATTTGCCTTGGTAGGCACAGCTGTGCCTGGTCCTTATGAGGCTCTCATAATTAATTTATGAACATCTACTTTATTCTATGTTAAACAGATTCTTCCTCATTACTTAGGTATAGTTGGCAACTTCTAGTCATGCATTAAGATCATCTCATGTAAATATAGCCATCTGGAAGCTAGGCATCCAGTTGCAAATAGTCATCTATGTTCTTTCTGCAGTCAGCAGAAAGAGACATGAGGCACTTCCAGAGGACAATTTAGCCTGTTGCAAGATAAATGACTGATCATTGGAATGAATTTCTCTCTAGATATGCCTCTTTTTGGCTGAATAGGGAGCCCAGATGAACAAAATAACATAGATACTCTGTTTTCACACGGCTATCTTTGAGAAGAATCTCACCTTCATTGACAAGAGCAGCTTCTGTTGTGCAACTCTTCTCTCCTCACTTCACTAACATGGCGTTACTGACCCAAGTCAGCAGGCACCCTGCCTTCTTTTTAATACGTTAGCAAATAAAGACTACAGCTATGCTAGTAAATGAAACCAGAGGTGAGCCACTTTCTGGTCCAGCCTAGCTTGCACTCACAGACATTAATTTATCTCTCAAAACAAGCCAGCTGCAACCAGACTACTCACTAGTCCAAGACTATACTAACCCCCAGACTGTGTCAGAATGAAATCTGACAGAGCAGTAGATAAACTAGGCTCAATCTCACCTGCCAATTTAATAGCATGGGTGATTGCAGAACATTTTTTTGGCCTGTGCCTTGGCCTGATTAGTCAACTGGTATCACATGTACCCAATAGTACAGGTCTCTCTGACACGGGCCGGTTGGATCAGTAACATTTTGTGCAAAATTACACAACGCTTTTGGAATTCATTAGTGTACTAGAGAGGGCTTTGAAGCCCCTGTCTGCTGTGATCTTTACAAGAAAGTCAGCGACGCTAGGTAGCTTTTATCTTGTGACCACTGCTCACCATGGTATTTCTAATCATTGCACTCTTGCCTTGTGCTCCTTCCAGCTGTTTACCACATTTACCTGTTGTCACCTGCCTTAAACTTCATATTCTATTTTGTAAGTTTCAAAGCACAGGAAGCTGTTTGTTTGTTTGTTTGTGGGTGTTTTCTCTAATCCCTAACCAAATGTTGAAAGGTTATATTCAACGTTATTTATTGACAAAAGGCTTTACAGAAAACCTAATAAAAATAAAAACAAACAAACAAACAAAAAAGAGTTATTTGCACACAGGCTTTGAAAATAATAAGATTTAGTTTTGGGGTTTTTTTGGGTTTTTTTTTGGGGGGGGGGGGCATTTTCCTGACCTACTAAATATAAACAGGTTTTATTATTAATACTTAGTTTTCACTGACTACCTAAAATTACAGGATTTGAACCTGAACTAATTTGTTTGTGGGACAGAAGTCTGCTTTTAGTGAGAGGAATGGGGTCTTTACACTTGCTAAAGTGGGTTCAAGATACCATTACAAAAAGGTGGAGATACTTTGCCTGTGAGAAAACTGTCTCTACGCATCTCAGTAAAAATCTTAATTTTTCTTTTACAGACCCAGTCATCCTATCTCTACATTCCTCCTCAAGGCAAGCTTTTTTCATTCATGGCTTGTTGCTCTGCATTTTTTTTTTATTTTCTTTTTAACTCATCTTTTATGAAACAACAGGCTACTCTCTCAAGATATCTGAAAGAAAGAGGACCCATGGGTCAGATGCACACCCTTGGCTTCCTGCAATAGGGTTCGTTAGGAAACCAGAGTAATTTGGTTAGATGGCCCAGTAGAGGGAATGTTCAAGCTTTAAATAAATACACAATAAAAATAGCACACTGTTACTATAGGGTTACTGGACTGTAACAGTAAATGAACTGAATAAAATTTTATGGCTTCTTAACATGCTGAGGTTTTGCAGTGTCGTCCATCTTGTAGCCTAACAACATTTCCCAGCCTGCTATCAGTGAAACTAATAGTGCGGATGGAAATTTTATGAAAAATGGGAAATCTACGTTGGTATTATATTATGTCAGTAGAATGAATAAAGACCATATTTTGGCATTAATAGCTAATGGTGGAAAGTGTGGAGGGAGGGAGAAAGAAAGAACTGCTGCATTTTCAGCTTTTTAATTGATGTTTTTTAAAGAGTTGGCTGTAATTATGATATTTGAATGTCATTATCATTAAGCTGATAAATTATTTAGTAAGAAGGTGAACAACGCAAAGAGATTATTGGTGTATTCAAGCATCTTAGTTGTATTCCATAAGTCTCCTTGTGACTCCCGGACTGCTGTATTAATCACATGGATACCACAGATATGTTCTGTTATTATCTTTCACTGCAAGGTCAAAGTTTCGTACTAACGTAACGTATGGGAAGGAGTCGGGGGGGAGAAGAAACCTCAAAATTATTAATCATACTACAGAACAATGACAACAAAGGTTCTTTACTGACTTAAAATGGATTCCTTAATGCCTCTCAAGCAGAGATGTCATAATGACCTCCGTATCAGACCTCCTTTGACAACACAGATAGCACATAAAGTGGATGCACAGGAAGCAGCAAGTACAAGAGTAACAGACCAGCAGTCAGCTGAGGTCCGCTTCTAAGCAGCCAGAAACACAAGTGTGGGAACATGCTTCAGAAAGACAGTCCCTGGATGGCTTTTGCTTTCATTAAAAAAAAAAAAAAAGAAAAGCCAGGAAAAGTTTGTTGTTCCAACTTCTTGAATAAGCAAGAGCAAATATGAGGGTTTTTAAGGAAAATCAGAGAGTTTGATTCCCTTTCCAGGAATAATGTCAACCTCCTGAGTAAAAACAGCACAAGCACACCCTTTGATAGTTTATCAACATGCTACAAGTGAGTAACACATCCATATCTGCTAAAACACTGTATCTGCTAAATATAAACCTAAATCTCATTGAAATCAGCTGTTTTAAATACTCTCCTGAGCTTATTTATAATATGTTTTTCCTAAAGTTTTTGCTCCTTTTATTAATTGTGAATGTTTCTTTAATATAATCATTTACAAAATAATTGGAATAAATAATTTTCAGACTGGTTTCTTTTAATGGAAAAGAAATCCCACTAGATATTAATAAAATGACCAGTGTCTTATGATCCCCAGTGTTGAGTCGAGTAGTTTACATCATGGCAGAGCCAAAAGATCAGTATTTTCTCTGTTAACCTTATGATACTACTTAAAAAGAACCTAAGGGACCTTTACCAGACCTTTATTAGTTTGAGTGTTAGACAAGTAATCTAAGTAGTCATGCATTTTCTCTTTGTAGTGAAAAGAGGGAGAGAGAAAAAGCAATAAAGAGAGACAGAGGAAGAGGATGAGAAGGAGAATGATCTTGAAAGAAGAAGAGAAAGGGAAAGAGAAAGGCAGAAAGAGAGAGAAAGAAGAAAGATAAGTCTAGAGTATGATTTATTTTATTTCATATATCTGTCTGTGAATTGTCCTTTCCATGTGTTTCTCTCATCAATAGCTACAGAAGGAACATCCATGACTACTTTAAAGTAGTCAGATTATGAAATCAGTTTAAAAAAACCCCATCTTTAGTGACATACTGTTGAACTCATCAATCATCAAATAGGTCTCACCCCTGACTGTGAAAATTTTACCCTGTCCCTAAAGTATCTTAATAGTTAACATGAATTTTGGAAGAAACATCACTTATAATGAAATATATTTTTTTAAAATAAAACTTCCTCAAAATCAACTTGATCTTCCAAGTATTTGCAATTAAGTATGTAATCTCTAAAGTCTTAGTGAACTGTATGTTATGTCCTTGTTCACTGCAATGTTTTGAAATCAGAATGAGAAAGTTCCTTTGCTTTTTTTTTTTCTTCCCCTCATTATTTTGCTAAATCTGTTTTTGAGAAGACTTGAAAAATGCAGAGAAACATTGTGAAATGATTTTCATGTTTCTTTCCTTCTTTAAGGCTGGAAATGTCATTCATATCAGATACTTAGGATTATTTTCCTTTCTCAGTTCCCAAAAGAGATATCAGCTCAACAGTCTCCCTTTTATTTCTCATGCTTCTTTTGACTTTTATACTTAGACATTGGCAGTATAATATCAACGAAAACAACACACAATTTAAGGTAAATTTCAAAGTTTTGATATTATTCTCATGACTTCCATGTAGCATAAGATGCACATAAACCTTATTTTGGCCCAGGGAAAAAGAATGGCTCAACCTCAAAGAACACAAAAGCAATACTATTTTCCACATCACCAAAGCTTATGCATAAAAGGTTAAAATATCAGATGCAGCATGTCAGGATGTTGCTAGGAGAGCTGGCACTGTAGTAAAATAATTTATTCAGCCAAATTTCAATATTTACAATTTTCTTCTCATTGCTATTTCTTTAAACACTTATGCAGTCACATTCAACTGTTTTTTATTTATTATTAAAAAAAAAAGTTGCTGGCTCGATGAGTTTATTTTAGTTCTTTATAAAATGCAAAATATGTCTCTGTTTTTTGTCTATACGAACAGGATTACAACATAGTTTAGAAATTTTTGACCCTGCCTTTAGTCAGGCAGATGGACTATATGACCTCTGGAGGTCCGTTCTAGTGTGATTTATGAGAATCCATGAATCCTATTCTTGACTCTTTTTCGGATTAGTGACCTACAAGATGCAACTTAACACAAATCAGGTCTTCTACCTTTCCCCAGCATTTCCCCTTTTTACTAGTAGTCTGTTAATAGTACACCAGTTTTGTGAAGTTGTACCTCTATAAAACCCACCTCTCTGTGGGTGGGAATGGAGATGGAAATGGAAAGCATTTCTGACACAGTAGCAAAGAGAATAGAAAAAAAAAAATATCGTAAAGGGTTAAATTTGCAAAGGAAAAAAGAGTCTTCATGTCATACCACCAGCTGTGAACAAAATTCATTTGCCTCTCAAATATAGCCCCTAGGGAAGATCCCAGGAGTGATGTGTGAAATAGAAGGTTGTAAATGTCCCAAAGACCTTATGCAATTTTAGGGCTTCTTCAAAATCAGAAATGAAAACTAAGAAGTGCTAAAAAGAGAGTGAAAAAATAAAATAATGTTTTAACAACTATTGTATATTAAGTGTTCAGGAGGCAAAAATCAGACAAAACCAAGTATTCATCTTCCTGCTTCATGTTTAATCTCATCTCTCTTCTAAGTTTTTCTCCATTCACCACTCTCCTGTGAAACTCAGTTTGGTTTTTGCTGTCTTTTCCCTCCTCTACTTCAGCTGCTATCTCCCTGTGCCTCTTTCTTCACTCTCTGCTTAATTCACCGAAGCAGTTGTGCCTGCTTGATCTGATTGACTTTAACAGGATTTCTCAGAAGCTGTAAGTAAAGTATGCAGTCTCTGTCCCCTTGTTCCTCTTTCAGCCATGTACTTTCTTATTAACTTTTAAATACTCCAAATCTCCAGGGCACTAAACGCCCTTAACTCTTTCTGACACAGATGGGAGCTGAGGACAACTGACATTTCATAGGAGCTGCTCAGCATTTCACCGTATCGATATGTAAATGCCCGATGGGTCAGATCCAAAGTCTCCTGAAGTCAATGGAAAAATCTCTCATTGACTCAAACAGGCTTTGGATCAAACCCTATTTGTTTATCTGCCCTTCTGTGTTAACCTTTTATGTTTCTCATCTTTCCCTATCAATATCCCTTGCTAGAGGCAATCTTGGCAGGACTAAAAACATGGTGGAAATTAATAAGGTAACCGCATTATTCAACACATTAAAAAAAAAAAAAAAAAGTTAGCTTGAGTTTACTTCAAATGAGCAAAAGTTTGTGGCTGGAGAACAGCATTTAAATTATCAGATTTGGTATATTGGATTTTTTGTTTCTTCAGCCTCTTACTGAGAAATTAATTTGTGAAATTGCATGTGACTGAAGTGATTCAAAATCATCCAGAATAGAATGGGAAAAGGTACAGGGGGAAAGAAGAAGCAGAAGAAGAGGAAAAAAACAACAACCCCCCCATCTTGTTTGATAATATTATTTTAATTTTGGATTCTTTCTTCCCTTTTATAAAACACATAACTCAGTGTGCAGATTCTCTGCAGTTTATAAAGAAAACATGAGATAAGCTGATGCATAAAATATTGGGCCCAACATCACAGTATGTGCAAAATTCCATACAAAATTCAGATGTACGGTGGAATAGGAATTCCTTATTTCTCATCTAGATTAAAATGGGTGCATAATTTATCTGGTGCAAAATATATGCAATGCTCTTTCTTAATAATTTATATAGAAAAGATGTTTTGGCATTTGGCATCAAGGACAACTCTTGCAAAAGGCTGACAGGAAAACACATGCTAAAATAGGCATTTCCTATAAGCAAAAGACATCTTTTTTATTATCCCCCTCCCTCATTTTAATTAAAAAGACGAAACAGAAACATTATCAACAGTGTAAAAATTAAGTGGCTAAGCTTATCTAATAATTCATAATTCTCAAGACACTTCCTTGGCATTATATAGAAATGCATAACCCTTAATATTAGAGCTATATTATATATGGATCTGTAATGGAAACAGAATCTAGGAGTCTAAGAAGCTTTCTTATGATTTAGGTATTTATTTAAAAACATAAATAAAAAAAATAGACAATGGGGAGAATAGCAATCCACACAAAGGTCAGATAGGTGCTTAAAAAACACAGTACTAACAAACATCTCATGACATTTTAAAGGAAGATAAGACTATTTTTTTATTCAACTGAAGCATAGGGAAGACTTAGTGAAAGGGTTGAGGTCACTCAGGGAGTTTGTGTCTGAGCCCTAAAACTCCCTGCCTATTAAAACGTCCTGCCAATAACAAGCACCTCCTGAGCCTATCAGTCACCGCAGGTTCCACAAATAGTGGGTGGGGGGTGGAGGGGACACTTCAAGATGTGATCTGATGTTTATGGAATCCACAGGCAGAGAAAGAAAAACAAATTATTTTTCTATAAGAGGACCAGGGGAGCATAGCAAGAGCTGAGATTGTTTGAGAAATCAAACTGTTTGCAATTACAGCAGAAATAACAGTCAGGATTGGACACAGCCACAATCTGATGAGAGGACAAAGCAGGCGTACAGCATCACCCTTGTAATGTAACAGGGAACGTGAGCCTCTACAAGCTACTGCTAATGGGGAGCTAGAGTCCTCTTGGCCCTCCGTGGAAAATACATCCTTATTAATTAATAAATCTTGGTGAAGTGTGAAGACGGAGACTGAGCATGAATTGCCTGCACCATTTCCCGTACAAAAATGCAAGCCCAGACTACTCACTTCATGAAGATGTACTTCAGAAGATTTCTTTTTAGAGAGGCAAAATGAAACAGCAGTACACAGAAAACATGCTAGTGACAACAAAAATCCATGTGCTTTATTGCTGCATGCAAATATGTATGTATATATGTACAGAAAGATTTAGTGTAATACAAACAGCATGTCACTGGACATCTTGCAACAATGGCTGATGTTTCCTCTAAAGGTATTCTTGTATTGGTGAAATCCCACAGATAACAAACTCCGGTCCTGTGTAACAGAACTTCTAGTTAGATGGTGACAAAAGTGAGGAATTCAGTGACTTCGCAGTTGCCTTGCAGATCATGGTGGAGTTCATGGATGGTACAATTTTGCATGTTGCAAAACCTTCACCTATGGATTCCTAGCACTTCAGGGGAAAACAGAAAAGTGTGGCTAAAATCTCATTTCCTATTTTCTACCTGGCACAATGCACTTCAGAGGGAGTAGAATTTCACTACCTATTTTTAAACTGAGTTTTCAATGTTATATATAGACCTCAAACTATGTCGTAACAACTATCTATTCAGTGATTTACCTAATAATTATAGACACATTTCTTCACTGGAGGTTTCACAAATTCCACTCTTGTACATGTTCCTTGTACCTATCCTTTAAAAAAAAAATCTGTGTGACTTTAGTACAGAACGTACAGACATACATGTGGCAAGATTTAGAGGAATAGATATACTTTCTACTTTGTGATACATTTTTCCCTTCATATTTTTCTTGGTTTATGAAATTATTAAAGGTTAATCTTGTCCAGCACAGATGACAACAACAAGAAGAAACACATATGAAATGTTTGTGTTATCCTGAAAAAAGAAAGAAAGAAAACATAATAAAACAATTTTTGAAATTATGTGATTGAAATGAAGACATATGGTAAAATTTCTCAGCAAATAATGTATATAACATAAAAGTGAAACAAAACTATTCTCAGTCTGCTCACATTAACTGAGAATGTAGAAATGGTTTCAGACATTGACTGTAATCAGACTGCAGTATCATAAGAGAACACCTGTAAATTACACAGCCTCTATTTGTATTGGATATATCCAGAAATTTAATTGCAAAGAATAAACCCTTACACATGGATTTCCTTAATACAGGCCAGTGTCTTCATTTTTCACTACTCACCTAACCCTATTTATGGATCATACTCAGAGAGCTTTCATAAAAGTCTTTTCAAACTTCATGACAGTACTTTTCCAGATCAGTGAGTCTTGGAAACCGCAGCAGATCACATCCTTCCTATAAAAATAATATCTGAAGATTTTTTTTTTTTTAAATTGTTTGTTCAGCTTTTTGATATAAGGCTTAAAATTTCAGATAAAAAGTTATCTCTTTGTTTGGCCTGGAAGATTTGCTTCACCGTCTCACGTAATTGGTTGATTTGGACAATGTTCTGGCTTGTGGCATCTTATATCCACAGTAGAATCATTTCACAACCTTGAAGTGAAGTCCATCAGTGTAAGAAACTGTTGTGCTGAAGACCAGTGTTCAGTACACCATTTCTAAACCATCATCCAGTATGCCTCCTGCTCTGAATCATCGGAACAGCTAAAACTAAAATTGCCTTCCCTCTCCGACTCTTAAAATCAGAGTAAGAGGTTTGGTGATCAGTGATTATGGGCAGTTTCCTGCCAGAGAGATATTATCAACATCTCTGCATGCTGAAAATGATAGCTAGAGCCTTTTGCTCAATCTGTGCATAATTTTGCTCAGCTGGTGCTTAACATCTTGGTGCATAAATAGTGAGTTTACTTCTGCGCTAATGTATAGGAAAAATAGTTGTTAGCAGTTCAAACAGATATACATACTGTGGCCTGAAGCTCTGCAGAGCTGGGAGTTTGCTATTAAACACTTGTGGAAGTGGGGAAAGAACAGCTCTGAGTTGCAGCAAGAGGGAGAGAGAGAGACCCCAGGGAAGAGGGAGTGCTCTGTGAACGGAGTACCCTAAGACGACAGGCTTTTATCTACGTATGTGTTAGTCTGTGGCATTTTGAAAGGTTAAGGGTGAGTTCAGAGGTGGGCAAGTCTCTCCAACAAGAGACAAAAAGGAACTACACTAGCCAGTAAGGAGGAAAGGAGATGCTCTTCTTGTGTTCATCCCCTGGAAAAGCTGTGTAGGGGAGCTGGGATAAGGTAAGGGAAAGGCCGTCATGGTGACTGGGATATAAGCTCTAAGCTTAGCATTTTAAATGCTGTCATTTGTCATTTGCTGTCATTCATCATTAGTATGCTTTTGAATATTTCACTGATGAGTTGTGCGGAAACCTTATGTGAATAGGTACTTCTTTTGAATATGACAGAGGCTTAGAAGTAGCTTTTTGAAGTTATCAGAAATACCAGTTTAATTAAGGAGATCTGGCAATGGAATACAAATATTAGGATCAAATTAGGAGAAGTATAATGTAGTACCCATGATGAGGAGTCCACAGGCTCCCCTTAGTTCTGTATTTCACACAATAGTCAGGCACGTATGCTGGACTTACCTAAACTCAGGACAATGAGCACAGTTAGTGGTACACCAGTAGATTTGGTCATTGATTGACTGCAGAACCTTACTGGAAACAGGCAGCAAAAGAGTGATGTTAGGACTTTTGCCCACAATGCTTTTAGGGTGGCTGGCAGAACCAGCAGACAATACAAGACAGGTTCTATAATATGATATCTTTACACATTAACAGTGTTGATTTATTATTACTGACTTTCTTAAGTTTGCTTCATATCCCCTTGTAGAGCATACTAAATGCTTTTTAATTTTTTTTATTTTTTTTTTTTTCAGAAAAGGCTTTTTTCAGAAGCAGAACATTGCTTTTAAGGAACAAACATTGCCTTCAGGAGATGTCCAACTCCCTAGGCATAACTTTCTAAGTGAATATTCAGGCTCCAATTCTCTGTTACGTTTTCAAAAGGGACCCTAAAATATTTGTGTGTAGCCTTTTATTTTTCCTCTTGGTAACACGTAAGAATAATGAAATAAGAATTTATTAATCCTTTTCCAACTGAATTCAGTGTGTAATGGACATGTAAACTATGTTTTCATTGTCATTAAAATGCTATTCCTCTGCCTAATGTATTCTAGTGATGAATCCCAACAGTCTTGGGTCCATACTGGTGCCTAAGAGACCTTCATACACACATTTGGCCCAGTCTCATAGATTTTTTAATCATTGGATTTTACTGGTAGAGGGTGGCAAAAAATGCCTATTGCAAAAATGGGGACAGTTAGGATATGAATTGCAACAGCACAACAAAGCCAAAGTTATGTTTTTGATAAATCCAGTCTCAGAGTGTAGGACTGGCATCTAAACAAGTAGTCATTTAGTGGTTTGGGGTAATCAGTAAAGAACACTGATCATTATAAAGCAGGATTTTCAGAAGCTCTAGTGTATATATATATGCTGAAAAGATTTAAATTTTTCATACTTCCCTAAAACATATAAACAGTTTAGTGTGGGAACATAGTGAATTGACAGCAGTAAAACATTGTACTAAAATATTGTCTATAATCTAAAATACTGATCTTTACCTCGCATATTGCAACAGTTACCCCTAGATTTCAAAGAACTACAAAGATGGTAGTGTCAGTATTCCCACTTTAAAAATAAGAAAAATGAGGCACAGAAAAATAACGTAACTTCCTGCAGGACAACTATCAAAGCAAGGCTGGAGGTAGGGAAAAAAAAAAATAAAAAAAATAAGACTAAACTGATTTTTCCATTATTTGAGTGAGATGTTTTGGCACACAATTGAAACAAAAGAAGAAAGATGAAATGGCAAACACCATACTGGGATATATAAACATAAATGTATCCTGTGAGATACATGAATTAATCCTCTGGTTTTCATGATAAGGCCTTAGCTAAAGCATGGTATCCAATTCTGAGTGCTGCACTTCAGAGATAGAAGTGGAAAGTGCACACAGGAAAGCAAACAGTGATCAGAGGTCCAGAAACAAGCTATGAGGAACATCAAAATAATTGGGGTCATTTTGCTAAAGTAGAGAAGACTGCCAGAGTAACTGATAACATCCTTCAAATACGTAAATGCTTGCTAAAAAACCAGGAGAAGTTTATTTTCCAAGTCCATAATTATTAGGACAAATTAATGGATTTAAACTGCATGAAGAAAGAATCAGGTTAGATTTTTGGGTTGATGGTTGGACTTGAGGATCTTAGAGGTCTTTTTCAACCTTAATGATTCTATGATTCTACAGTTCTATGGATTCAAGGAAAATCTTACTAAAATTTCCACATGCTGAAGCAACGTGGGATAGTTTGGCTGGAAAAGTTGTGCAGTAGCCAGAATTAGAGGACTTCAACAACATATTACTTAGGAATTACATTGATAGAGTTGAACCTTAAGACACAAGATAGATAGACTAGCTGACTTGCTTACATATCTGAGCCTTGATTATGTACACATTTTAACTCTTTCTGTAAAATTTTCTGTGCAAAATGGACACATTTCTGCATAATGCCTATATTGTCTGTGAAAGTCATGAAGTAGTCATGGCGAAAAAAAAAACCACCACTAAAATATTTTTAATCTGGAGCATGATGCATTCTCTATGATACAGACCTGTAACATAATCTTGTTTCTCATCTCTAATAGCTCAAGGAGTAAGGTGATAAGTCTTCTCCTGTTTCTGGTTTCTAAAAATATCACATTTTTTTCAGAAGACCACTTCTAAACATGTGTAGTTAAGACCACACCAAGTGGCTTGAGACTGTGAAAAACTAGCACCTTATTTTTTTAATTAGTTTGCATAACAATTCTTTAGCAGACCTATTCAGGTTTCATTTGCTGCTATTTTACATGGTGTAAACTCACTCCTTGAAATTAAGGAAGTTTTTGGCCTACAGATTTCACCTACAGATTCTGCCTTTCATGATGAGATTTATTCATCGATTTGGACACAAATGATGGTATTGTTTGATTTTTGCCAGAAATTCTTGTCTGGTATGTTTTCATTCTGCATTGGCTATTTTTAGAATGACATTTAGGACTGATAGTGGAGTTCTTGAATTTTTTTCAACAGTTTTTCAGATGGCCCTCTTCACATTTCTACAGTGTTTGAATGATATCCCCCTTCTAAGAGAAAAACAAAAAAACAAACAATAAAAAACCCCACACTTTTTTTCTAACCAACAACCTCCAGCGAACCTTCATGCAGTGGGTCCCACATGGATCTGTTTGTTCTGGATGCAGCATATTCCTGTAGAAATGAATGCTGTATCATTCTGTATTTTTCTCCTACTTTTACAAAAACTGTTTTGACTAGGTAGTGTTGCTTTACATGTCCTTTTTGACCTCAAGTCTGGCATTATGAAAAGAAACAGAGGCTCTTCATTTTTGATACTTGTGTGGCCTTCACTACTGTTTCATTTGACTCTCTAAAAATCTTAATTGTGTTTGCATTAAACAAGTAAGTCCCACCTCTGTGATTTAATCACTAAACGACAAAAGGTGGGAGAAGGCAATTCCCATTTCTTGCTTTATAAAAATACTAAAACTATTTTATCCACTGACCTTCGTTCTTTGGGGTAGGATTCATATCACCTAATATTAAATATCTAAAAATGTCTGTGAGACATCTCACTTTAGGATGGGATAACAATCCCCCAGGGAGAAACCTGTTTCCCTCCACTGCCTGTAGACAGAATGCAGATGGCTTCCTTAGCAGATGTAACTTTTATACAAAGCTTCTCAAAAGTAGATCTTCAATGAAAAAAGATTATCTCTTTACAGTAACTATCTTAGCATGGATGTCACACTGTGTGAAGTTTGGACATTGCTGTTCTAACCTGGATGTAGGCATTCAAAGTCAGCCCTAGGAAGGGAGTTTAAGGTTGACCTCGCCTGGTCAAAGTGATGTAAGAAACATCTATATCTTGTTCCAATGTGATTTTACATTGACACAGCCATTTCAAAATGCTACAAAAATCTCTCCGGAGGCAATAAAGATTTTTTCCCATAATATTTTTTTGTAGAAGATGTTGAAGAAATAATTATATTTGTCTGTATCTCATAGGCACAATAAAAATGTGTTAAATGTACAAGGTAAATAATTGTTAGTGTCACAGCAGAGAGGATATATTTTAACTATTCTATTTTCTTTTTATCAGACATATACGCATATAGTCAGTAATCAGTATCTTGGAAATATAAACTGAGGTTACATTTAGATTACATTGTATCAGTGGATAAGAATATCTGAAGAAAAGTTAATGAACTATTAAATCTAATACTTTGGATGTAAAACGGTAATTAGCAGCCCATGTCTTTTACTTCCCTCCTTTCTTTTACTTCTTGACATTTTGTGACTCTTTTAATCATGTTTTTAAAGAAACCTGTTCTGTCAGTGCTCTTGAGGATAATACGTTCTGGCAGGTGGCCGGGACTTAAAACCAGAAACAGTTAAAGTGGCCTTTTCTCTCTGTGTTTTCAGTGTGTGTCATGGAACATCATGGAAAATGACATGAGTGATAGAAACCTGATGTGATTCAGACCATTTTCAAGGGGAAAACGGTACACAGTCTCTGAAGATTTCCTCTGCTCTCAAGCAACCCACAGTGTCTTTGAAAATACCACATATTGTCACACGGTGACAGGAAACATGCCAGAAGTGGAGGGGTTAATATCTATACCTTCTCTAGCTGTTCATAAAAAATATAACAAAACAGAAAACCCATAAGAAGTTCTCCATCAGAAAAATGTCATTTCAGGAAAAAGTTTCTAGAAAAACTTTTTTATTTGAAGTTATATCTGTTTTGATAAAATCTTGTTTAGAACCAATTCTTACTTTTCAACGTTAAAGACTGGAAAATTGAATTGTGTATTTCCAATACATCTTTTGGGAGTTTTATTTTTGAAATTTAGTTTGGTTTACATTTTAATGAAAGTACAACTTTTTAAATGTTCTTAAAACAGTTTCCCAAAACTTTTACTTCTATATTGTGTTTTTACAGTTTTCAGACCAATTTTGTGAAAAGATAAAAATCAATTTATATATGTATTATAGCACAGAAAGTGTAACATCTCTTTTTCCATATGATGCTTTTCTTTTCGGTCACAAGGTGTCTTCTAATGGAAATATATACATGTGTATATACACATATGCATATTCACTGTGTTCTAGCACATCATGTTCCTGGCTGACATATCAGCTACAGTTACTGAGCCAAAAAGCATGATTTTTAACAACTTTGAAGGTGCTAGAAGAGAACAGGAGAATATGGTGTTTATGCACTGATTGTATTTTTGTTCTACAGTTGGCAAAACTGGAATCAGGCTACAACTGAACAAGACCTTAATGACAGACACACAATCAGAACAGGTCCCTCATTTCCCACCTACAATCTAGAGTTCCTGAATCATTATGATTCCCTCTTTAAAATGTGTTTTGTTAGTGCCATGGTGTATAAATATTTGCCATATATGTATATATTCTCTTTGATTTTTAAAAAAAATATTTAGCTTTATCTAAGTTTTTGATGTTACTTTTTATTTGCCTTTTACGGATACAAAATATACTGAATAATATGCCAATTTCAAAATTGTGTTTCAATAGTTTTCTTTCCCAGTTTTGGGAGTAGAAGAGAACATTTCAATGACTTCTCCAAAAGTTACTGTCTAACTTCTCCACTGAAACAAGAGACCTAGTTGAGCAAACTGTGATGTAGAAGCCAATGACAGAAGGAGAGAAGGTGCCAAGGATTTTGTGAAAGAAAAAGCCACCCTGGAACAGGTTAGGAAGTGCTGGTAAGAAACTGTTCTGAAGGAAGAATTCTAGCCAAGAAACACTTCAAAACAATGTATGAGCGTCGACACCAATGACTCATGTTCAGTGTGTGTTACCTTCAGGCTTATTTTTGAACTCTGTGTAGACCACCTGAGCACAAGTAATTCCAGGATTATGTCTTGTGGGAAGCTTGGGAACATCAACTCTCTTCCATCATAGGCATATTAGTTATGGAAAGTGCTAACAAGTATGTAGGGTAGACTTCTGATTAAATAGTCAGCCACAGCACAACTATTATGTTTTTGCCATCAGCACAGAGACCAGCTTTGGCAAAGCAAACATCCCTGACCTCTCCCTTGAATTTAACCCTCCTCAAAAGCTAATATTTTGTCTTAATGCTATCCATTGCACCTGTGAAACAATAATGTTTTTGCTAAGCACAAACAAGATTGGTTTAATTTCACTATTTGTTTATCTAGTGCTGTAGCTACTTTAAGTAGTTTATAAATGTTCAATCATCTTTTTTAACCCTCACAGATGAGAATTAATATCACTATCCTGTAGGGGACAAAAGAAATGTCTAGGGGAAAAGGGAAGGGAAGGGAAGGGAAGGGAAGGGA
>NW_008794109.1:2475273-2489824 GCF_000699145.1 Aptenodytes forsteri | reverse complement strand
AGGAAGGGAAAGGAAAGGAAAGGAAAGGAAAGGAAAGGAAAGGAAAGGAAAGGAAAGGAAAGGAAAGGAAAGGAAAGGAAAGGAAAGGAAAGGAAAGGAAAGGAAAGGAAAGGAAAGGAAAGGAAAGGAAAGGAAAGGAAAGGAAAGGAAAGGAAAGGAAAGGAAAGGAAAGGAAAGGAAAGGAAAGGAAAGGAAAGGAAAAAGAATTCTGTCAACCATCAAGAACTTCAAGGACACTATCAGTCATAGCTTTTTCTTTTTTTTTTGCCTTTTTTTTTTGCTTTTTTTTGTTTGCTTTTTTTGTTTGTTTTGTTATGGTTTTCAGCTGATTTGTGTTGGGTCTAATCTGTCCAAGAGTAGAAAACTAACATGTAACCATGTATATCTAGGCCAGTTGTCTAGAGTCCCTGTGTTGTCAACAGAGAGAAACAAGCACTTCTAGAGTAAGGGTAATCTCATCCTAAAACAGACATTGCAAATGCATCATATAAGTCTTACCCTGAAAACACCTTTTTTTCTAACTTGACTATGAGGAATGACTAGATATAGACTTGTACACTACAGACACCTCTATTTATATGATATGAATCTTCTCCTTTGTTCTTCTTGAAGATACAGGTGCCCTTCCGTGTGTAATCCCACAGAAAATGTAGCAGAAACTGCATAGAGGGGCAAAGACTGCCCACACTCTTTACTAACTGATTAATTTAGTATGATAGTACCTGGAAGCTCCTACCAGGAGTGAAACACCATTGTACCAGGCACTGTGAAGCAGAGTTAAAAGTGATCTCTGTTGCAGAGAAGTTTGTAATCTAAATAGACAAGTGATGGATTATACGCCTTGTGTGCATCTGTATTGATCTGTAATGGAAATTAGGTAGTCTCGTGAGCTTGTTTGAGAGGGGTATATCTCCAAATTTAGCTTGCCTTCCAAGTGTCCATCTCGTTGAAATTTGTCCTTATATCCTCCTGGAGAGCTGGGCAGGACTGAAGCTGACACTTTTATACTATCCAGGTGCCCTATCATGACTGAATTGCTGATTTTGCCTGTACTACTACTTAGCAGTATGTGGTACTGCTACGCGTAAACTGCTTTGAATACCAAGTAATATTATTTTTTTGGTTGTAATTCTTATCTTTTTTTCTTTCTTTTTCTTTTTCTTCTTTTTTTTCTTAAATCAAAAGTTTAATTTTTTTCTTGATTTCAAAATCACTTTTTTTAGTACATGCTTGGCTATATTGCCTTTGTCTTCAAATATTGCCTACCAGTTTTTCTGGGATTATATTGTCCCTGACTACAAAGCACAACAAGAATCAAAATGGTCATTGATTTCAAAAAGTAACTGTAATATGACAAATGAATAGAACAATATGAGGATAGTGAGGCTCTTTGGATACATTACAGTAACAGCAGAAAGATCCTGATCTCCTAAGTTTCAGTTATTATACATCCTGCTGGCTGGTTCAGCTACAGTTACGGATCATAAGTGGTTCTGTTTTTCATAGCTGATGCTTTTATCTCTGTCTAGGCTTGACTTCTTTCCTGTTTTGTTCTATTTTCCATGTTTAGCACTGCTTTCCACAGGATATAGAGTGGATCAAGAGGTTTTTTTTCTCAGTTGGTCTGGTTCCCACCTGTCTTGTCTATGAACTTTTACTGACATAACAGCAGTCTTGATTCTTTCTCCGGGTAGATAACCTGCTATTGTTTGTAAGACTACATATTTTTCAGGGTTTGATCTATTTTTTTCCCAACAATATTTCCTAAAAAGTAATCTGTCTTCAAATAATCCTGTTCTAATGAAAGGAATCTTTGCATGGAGATCTAAATGCAATCTCTGCATTTTATTTTGGATTAACACACAGCAACACATACACAAAGATCTTTTGTCTCATTTTAAATGGAGATACTAGATTTACTAGTATCCTTTCCAGCTGCTGATATATGTTGAAAATTAATTTGGACAGCATTTTTAATAATAATATGTTTCTATCTTTTTCCCAATATGAGAAAAGAAGAAACAATATTGGCCCTCTTGTAGATTCAAACTCAGTTTATTTTTTCACATTTGAACATAGCTTATGTTCAAAAACTCTTTCCTTTTTTCTTTTTTCTTTTTTCTTTTTTCCTTTTTTCTTTTTTTCCTTTTTTCTTTTTTTTCTTTTTTCTTTTTTCTTTCTTCATTCTCCTTCCTTCCTCCTCCCTCCCTTTCTTCCTTCTTCCTTCTTCCTTTCCTTCCTTCCTCCCTTCCTCCCTTCCTCCCTTCCTTCCTTCCTTCCTCCCTCCCTCCCTTCCTCCTTCCTTCCATTTGTTTGCTCTTTTTTCTTGTCCAAAATCCTAGCATTTGAAAAGATCTATTTCCTTCTCTGCAACCTATTTATTTTGTGTTTAAATATTAACTTGTCAATTCTTAATCATATTGTCTTCCTTACTAGGAATTTTGCTTGAACATCTGCTTCTGACATATTTTTATTTTCCTTGGTTCAAAGCAATAATTTGAAAATACTCTTTTACTGGGAGTCAGCTCCAGATTCAAACATCAAAATGTCTATGCCTAATGTATAGTTGTCTATATAAGAATTTGTGTCAAAATTCTTACTATATTCAGTGGAGACTTCAGGAAGAATTATGTAGTTATTGCTAACACGAGTGTCTAGTGTCCTTTCAGACATCCAGCTGTGACTCCCAAGAGGATGTGGGTCTCCATTTAGCTCTGTGTCATACCTACTGGTCTAGTTTAGTTGGCTGGACTGACCCCTAAAACCAATGTAATCTGAAGAGCTGGCCTAATGTAGGTTTTACTTTGGGATCCGAATTGCTTCACTCTACTGGCTGATTTGACTGTATCTCCTTTGAGTACAATGGGAGCCTAGCCACAGGTAGAGACTGACACAGTACACGCCACGTGTTTTGTAGTTAGCAAATCTAACCTGCAATAAAGGAGAGAATTATATCTTCACATTGCTCCTAACCTTATGTGGAATGCTCTTGGCTTGGTAAAATGCAATAATTAAGAATGGATTTTTTTATTATTACTATTATTTTTAGTGTGAAGAAAACATAATCAGGTTGCAGTTACATTTATATTTGGATACCTGTATTTTAGTTGGCTAATGTAAAGTGAGATGAATTCAGTTTTATGAGGACACCACAATGGAACTAAGTGGTACATGATGGCACAAAACAGGTCTAAATTCAAAGGGATATTTTAGGTGCTAGAAGACTTATTTGAAGAGTTTTTCAATAAATACAGAGATAAAAAGAAATTAATAACATGTTCTCTGTTTGTAAAGTCACCACGTAAGTAAAAAATGTGATGAGAAGAGGCAACATAAAAATGATATGTAAATATGTTCTTGCTTTAATTTCATCCATACAGTATTGATCATACAATAAAATATTTTATGATTCACGTATTTATCATGCTCCATATTTTAGATTCTCCTTTTCTTTCTCTATAGACATATTTTTCTCTTAAAAATGTACGCTTGTTCACATATATGGTCTTGGAACTTATGGTTCACAATTGGTCATTCTGGTCATACTAACTCTACTTCTGGGCGAGCATGGAAAGACTGACAGTACTACACTTAAGAGAAGAAAGCTCATTTTGGCAACAACCTTCAGGGCTCCTACGTGTGTTAAACTGTCCTGCTCCTACACTCAGAGAAGAAAGAACTCAATACATTTGCTAGACTAGTTGTTATCCAATCTGGTATCTGAACATCATAACACCGATCATGTCGAGAACTCTTCGTTCAGCTGACAAGCCCTCTGTACTGTCAGCCCCATTCATCCAGCTGATGAGCTCATATCAACCACACATTTTCTTGACAAATGCAGTTTCCCAATGAGGCCTAGTGAAGTACTCAGCAGAATGGGTGTACAAAGGGATTTTTTTTTTTTTTTGTCAGGACAGCTGAATGGAATACTATTCCTTCCATCTTCTTTCTGCTTTTTTGCTGGCTTTTTTTTTTTCCCCAAAAAAGATACATAAGGTTAAGCAAGTATAAAAAATTTAATTTTTGCTTTTTTAATGAAAAGGAAGAACACTTCATTTGCAAGAAATATATGAGATGTGGATCGTGAAGTCTTTATGCACATGAAATCTCTCCGTGAAATACATCACACCTCCTAAACTCAGTGTTAAATTCAATTATTATTTATTTGCATTAAGGTGCTTCCTACAATGTGGTTGATTCCATTAGTGGTATATCAGCATAACTGAGGGTGTATTTCTAAAGTATCTCATATAGTCACTGATTAAAAAAAAAAAAAGTTTAAAAAAAAAAAAGTTTACACAGGTAGCTTGAATAATCCCCCCAGCAGAGACTACACGGTAACATTTACCTCCATGCAGTTTTTCGAGGTAAATCCTACACGTCTCACCTTGAGTTCCTCTTTGCCCTTAGATCCCCAATTTAGTAGTTTTTTCCTCTGTTCTTATACAGTATCTGAGTACCTTGGTATTATTATACAGGGAAGGGAAGATGTGTACCAGTAGAAGGTGTCTTTCATCACTGTAATTCATCACTTAAATATATTTAAATAATGACTGATACTGATATAACTATATTGATAAAAACAGTCATCTAGGACTTTAACTAAATTGCTTGTACAAAGTCCAATAACCACCAAAGGCTAGCCCTGAAAGGACCTTTGAATTAGCTTTGTTAAAATAATGATTCTAAACACTTTTTATTTTATTTTTAATAAAAAGTAGATAAGAGCCATTCAACCCATTTCCAAATATGTTAAGCTTTGATCAGCTGTGTAAGACAAGGAAGGAATTACTTTACTGTTAATGTTTTTTCTTTCCTAAGTACTGTTTCAGAAACTATATATAACTGACCTTGTTTCTAAATTCTAGCTGGGGGAAAATGGTATTTTGGCTTCTTTATTGTTTGGCTCGAACACTTAAAGATCTGTATTTTAAAATTAAATACGTGCAAAGCCTCATTATTACTTCTAGTTTCCCCAAGAAATTAGAAATGAACTTTTAAAATAAATTTTCTTCTTTTGCGCGCAGTAATTCTTCATGTGTTAAGATCAGCTCTTCCCTACAGCTATAACCTAATCAGCATGCAGAGTTTTTATTATGAATAACAAGCAATTTGAGGGAAATCTTAATGTAATTTACATTAGTAATTCTAGTTACTGGCTAAAGATTCTAAGATGGTCCTTTAAAAAAAAAAATACTGTTTTTCTCTGCTGTGTAGCTGAGGTGTACTTTTATTCTGCTTGTGGAGCATGCAACAACACTGCAGATTGCAGAAGTTTTTAAAACCCAAAGGAAGAGAGTAAAGAGAAAACTGTGGATGGGTGAAGACTTTGTGTGTAAAAATGTACTGATTCAGCCAGAGTCAACATCAGGTAAACACATTCTTGGGACATAATTAGGGACAGTTTAACTGTACTAGTAATAAAGGCTTTGGTAAATCGCAAAGTTCAAGTGATGATACATTTCAGGCTAGATGAAAATTCCAAGATCTCTGCTAATATTTCAGACTCTTAGCTTAGGTATGGAAACTACTCAGTGTATAATAAAAAAAAAAGACTACAACTTTATATCCCTTGATGCGTTCACTCTGCCAGGTTTCACTTGCTACTAATCTTTTGCTGCAGTGGCATCTCTGCTTCAAATAAGACTGATTAAAATGAAATTACTCAGTCTCCTGACCCATGGCAAATTTCATGAGCTGCAATTTGTCTAGTAGTTCAGCTGTGAGTACAATCTGATTGGCTATAATTTAGGTTTATAGTTCCTTTTTTTTTTTTTTTTTAAAAAGTATACTCCAGTGATCCTGAAATTAAAAAAAAATTAGAAGAGGGAAAAGGAAGGAAGGAAAGAAGGAAGTAAGAAGGTAGGAAGGAAAGAAGGAAGGAAGGAAGGTAGGAAGGAAGGAAGGAAGGAAGGAAAAGACAACAGTTAGTATTTTGAGCCACAGGAACTGCAAGGTAGACCAGACTTCTTAAACAAAATATTCAGCATACTTACAAAGTTTAACTTAAATCACACGGATGATACCGTCAAGAAAAAAAAGGCACATATAAATCTGGTAATTTCAATTTAGACTTCCCGTCTCTAAATACTGCCTGCTTTAATAACAAAATGAAATCATATCAGTTTATGGATTTTGTTGTTGTTGTTGTATTGGGGTTTTTTTTGTTGGTTTGTTTTTTTTTTTTCCCAGTGTCGTTAATAAGAACTTTCTAATACTGAAAGTTACAGAGAAATTTATAACAAACTTTCATGCTTGAAACATGTGATTTAATAGGCCTAGGGTTTCACCCACAGAATGTGAGCACATGCAGAGCATTGTTTAAGGCAGCTCTGTTCTACACAGACTTTGAGGTAAAAGGATTTGGGGTTTTTTTTCCCCATAGAAAAAAACTCTTCTTAATCCTCCTACTGATGAGTATTGGCTTCTGGGAGCTTTGCCCACAGAGGCTTTTGACTTTATGCCTTCCCTCACTTCGTTCTTATGGGCAATAAAAAGTGTAAATGACTACTTCTTCCAGCGTGATTTAGACTTCTAATACATTGCTTTGCAGGAAAAAAAGAAGACAAATACCTGACTAACTCACTTTTGTCCCCAGAGGCTCTGTTTTTAGAAAAGAAACAGACATGGCCCTCATGCCTATGGGACATTTGTTTGCCACAGTGTGTATTGAATCGCTTGCATTAATACCGTGTGTTTGATCTGGTCACTCTTTGTCTCCCCTAATCACAAGAGATTCTGCTGTTTCTGGTGCTCAATTAACAAATCCCTTTGCAACCAGCTTTTGGAGTCAGGAGAACTCTAAGAGTCATCTGTCCTACACAAAACTCTTTCGGTACTACGTGAAACTCCACACAACTGTTCTGAGAAAAGCATTTGGTGTCCTTCTCATGTCAGCCTCCTGATATGTCCTAGGAAGCTGATCATCTTTTCACACAATCAGTCCCATGACCTAATCTGGAACATGGATAGACACTAGGCAGGGTAAGTCTAATTTCAGACATCCATAGTTCATAGATGTTTACAACTATCATAGTACTTACACAAGGAATTAATCATCCGTTGTGGTTTAGATGTTTATTTCTCTTTCACATATTTGAATTTTTTGTTGACTGCAAAGGTGTTCTAGAGTGGCCCACTCAGATGTAGAATTTAGTCAGAGGAATCCCATCCTACTTCCTCCAGAGACTGAGACAATGATTTGCTAATGCTGCCTGTCCAATTAGTCTCAGTCATGTCAACCAAACCAAACGTATCCAAACCAAACTAAACTAAACCAAATGAAACCAAACTAAACCAAAATAGAATAAAATAAAATAGAATAAAATAAAACAGAATAAAAATAAAATAAAATAAAATAAAATAAAATAAAATAAAATAAACTTCTGATGCTGTGTACTTCTTTGATGGAGAAGGAAAAGGAATATGTTTATTCTCCAGAAATGTTCTCCTTCAGACACACTTCACTTCAACCATGCCCAAGTTTCATTTACAGTAGTCATTCTTTCACTAGATTCTGATGCCTTGCAGGCATTTTGATACCTTAAAGAGTGGTATCATTGGTGACATCTATGGAAACGGGTCTACCAGGAGCTGAAATGTAACAGAGTGGTTTTTTAACTCTCTAAATTGTAGAGGGATAAAAGATATCACTGTGAAGTTTCCCACAGGAAATGCCCTGAACAGTTCAGTTTAATGTTTAAATGTCATTTTTGTATGATTAATGTGTCATAAAATAACATCTGAATAAAACAGATGATGAAAAAATGCTCAAATAATAAAATAATAAAAAAGAACAATTACTGCAAGTTAAAATATCCAAGAGCTGCACCTTATAAACCTGTGCATAAAACATTGTATTTAGCTGTTTTCAATATTTGAACTTTTCCATTTCTAGGGACTTGTTATCATTCATATTTCAAAACTAGATAACTATAGGAACTGGGTAGGAGAACAATCATACAATGTTTCCACAAGTGCATGGGTTTTTAATACACACAATATGACTTATTTATAAAGGCAGACTTGAAAAACTATCAAGAGAGGGCAAGAACAAAACTTCATGATTTTAACAACAAATACCAATGGACAAACTACCAGGGACTGCAAAGCTGTCTTTCAGAATTAAAAACATGAGCTGCTCCAGTCCTATGAAGCTGTTATGGGCTTATATCATCTATAGGTGTCAGCTGGGTACCTTCTTAGAAGTGTACAAATACACTTTTCAGAGGAAAACGTTGATAGTAAGGAACTCCAAGTTGTTAAATTCATTTTTATAAATTTACTCTAAGCTACAATGGGAAAAAGAAAAGCTCATAATTTTGACATGTGAACATTATAACAGTTGGTGCAATACGTTGAACTGGGATAGGAAATCACATAGGAGCGTGCAGAAAAATGTCTTTGAAAATAGTCTCTGATGAGACTTTCTCCCAGTCTGACAAAATGTTCTGTACATGTCTAGATAATCATCACTATCATTATCGAAACACAGATCACAGATCAAAACTCCTCTCTCAAATTCTCCCTATTTGGAGACTTGGGAAGAAAGAACTCATCAATGGACAAGTTGTAATGGGACAATGGTTGGGACATTCCTTTTTCTAGGACATTGAATATTATAGTACCAGGATAAAATGCTTTAACATACTTGAAAATAAGATGTCACAGAAATACACTGATATATGAAAATAATAAAATTACTAGCAATCCCCTCCACAAAGGATGGCATTTTCAAGATCTATAACATAAATATGACATGGAAGTTGTTTTTTTGCAAAGATATCCATTTCTTGAACTGAACTAAGAGATGTTCTGCACAATTAAAATGCTTAAAATAAAATAAAATAAAATAAAATAAAATAAAATAAACTTCTGATGCTGTGTACTTCTTTGATGGAGAAGGAAAAGGAATATGTTTATTCTCCAGAAATGTTCTCCTTCAGACACACTTCACTTCAACCATGCCCAAGTTTCATTTACAGTAGTCATTCTTTGACCAGATTCTGATGCCTTGCAGGCATTTTGATACCTTAAAGAGTGGTATCATTGGTGACATCTATGGAAACGGGTCTACCAGGAGCTGAAATGTAACAGAGTGGTTTTTTAACTCTCTAAATTGTAGAGGGATAAAAGATATCACTGTGAAGTTTCCCACAGGAAATGCCCTGAACAGTTCAGTTTAATGTTTAAATGTCATTTTTGTATGATTAATGTGTCATAAAATAACATCTGAATAAAACAGATGATGAAAAAATGCTCAAATAATAAAATAATAAAAAAGAACAATTACTGCAAGTTAAAATATCCAAGAGCTGCACCTTATAAACCTGTGCATAAAACATTGTATTTAGCTGTTTTCAATATTTGAACTTTTCCATTTCTAGGGACTTGTTATCATTCATATTTCAAAACTAGATAACTATAGGAACTGGGTAGGAGAACAATCATACAATGTTTCCACAAGTGCATGGGTTTTTAATACACACAATATGACTTATTTATAAAGGCAGACTTGAAAAACTATCAAGAGAGGGCAAGAACAAAACTTCATGATTTTAACAACAAATACCAATGGACAAACTACCAGGGACTGCAAAGCTGTCTTTCAGAATTAAAAACATGAGCTGCTCCAGTCCTATGAAGCTGTTATGGGCTTATATCATCTATAGGTGTCAGCTGGGTACCTTCTTAGAAGTGTACAAATACACTTTTCAGAGGAAAACGTTGATAGTAAGGAACTCCAAGTTGTTAAATTCATTTTTATAAATTTACTCTAAGCTACAATGGGAAAAAGAAAAGCTCATAATTTTGACATGTGAACATTATAACAGTTGGTGCAATACGTTGAACTGGGATAGGAAATCACATAGGAGCGTGCAGAAAAATGTCTTTGAAAATAGTCTCTGATGAGACTTTCTCCCAGTCTGACAAAATGTTCTGTACATGTCTAGATAATCATCACTATCATTATCGAAACACAGATCACAGATCAAAACTCCTCTCTCAAATTCTCCCTATTTGGAGACTTGGGAAGAAAGAACTCATCAATGGACAAGTTGTAATGGGACAATGGTTGGGACATTCCTTTTTCTAGGACATTGAATATTATAGTACCAGGATAAAATGCTTTAACATACTTGAAAATAAGATGTCACAGAAATACACTGATATATGAAAATAATAAAATTACTAGCAATCCCCTCCACAAAGGATGGCATTTTCAAGATCTATAACATAAATATGACATGGAAGTTGTTTTTTTGCAAAGATATCCATTTCTTGAACTGAACTAAGAGATGTTCTGCACAATTAAAATGCTTTATTAATAATGAATTCAGTAGAATAACTGTGCTTCTTTTTTTTTTTCTTTAATTAATCTGATGTCCTGCTGGCTTCAAAATACAAACAAAAAAGCAATCTACAAAGATAACTCTGGTTGTGTTTTCTGGCAAAGAGATTGGATGAAATAAAATAATTCTAAAACATTGTTGTCTTGTTGAATATTATTTAGGATAACATCAGCAGGGAACAAAATAAATCATTACTATGAAGCTAAGACAGGCTTATGGTTCAAGGTAAAAATCACTTATGTAGAAATACAGTTGTTCATATAGATTTTTTTATTTTTATTTTAAATAGGAATGTAAATCTGGTATTGGAGTTTCAGTGATCTAAACTGAATTTGTCTGTCCCGTATACTCAGATACTAATGTACACTGGAACGTGAGTGAAAATGTGTGAAAGAAGTATGAATGTCTATCCCTGACTTCTGAGACATACTCATGTTTTGACTTCTGAAGAGCTAGTTTTCACAAATGCTCCTGCTACAACTCAGCCTGAGCATAATAGGAACATGTTGAATTCTTTGGCTTTTTTAAGAATGCCAAGGTTGTTAAAATTGTTTTTGCTACAAGTATTACAGTAATCCCCAGTGCTAGGCACCATCTAAATACTAAGGTATTATCCCTACACAAGAGGTTTTCAGGCTTCAGTGTGGAGATCCCAGCATTCTGTGAACTAACTGTATGGACACTGTGGAATTTGCTAACTAAAGGAAGTTTGCACATGTAAACTCTCTTCAGTCTTTGAGGAGATTTTAATTTCCAATGGAAAAAGTCGGCAAGAACAGGGTAAGAACTTGAAAGTCATTTCCCTATTCTGAAGGACTTACAGGCATCCACTTTCGAGATTTTCTGGTATGGAAGAATATCAAGGCACTGTAAATTGCTTCTCTTTAATACTTGCACTGCAGAGATAATGAAACACCCCAGTTAAAATCAGGTCTTTCTGATATTGGACATTATGAGGATAATATCCCAAATTTAACCAATTGTCTGATATATTTTTACTAAACCTCATAATATCACAGTGATATTAGAAAAGTAATACATGTCAAAGTGAAGCAATAAACTATACCATCTGTTTGTTTTTTATGTAGCATTCTTTAATGTATTTATAAACATCTACTAGATTTGATCCTATGTTAAGGATAGGTACAGAAGAAACAGGAAGAGTCCAGTCTTAAAGAGATCAACAGTGACACTTGCAAGAACACGAGGTTACATGGACTGGTCACACTCAATTCTTCTCAGGAAGAATTTTAAAAATACAGCTAAAACAAGAAATTCCAGAAACACATAAGAAATATTAATGACTCCCTATGGTCTGTATGCCTGTTTGCGATTAGGAAATTAAAGTGTTCAAAAGTAAGAGGTACTCCCCCCCAACCATTTCCCCAAACTCCACACATGACAGGAGAGCCAGGCAGCCTGTTATGTCGATCTGCTTCCACAGTCTCCTTGTTAGGTGATGTACTGACCCAGACAAGTTCTGGGACCAGACTGAGTGTGATTTCAAAGACCTAGGACAAAAGAATCACAGAATTATTGATGTCTGTGATCCACACAAACATCAACTTCCTCAGTCAGTCAAAGGTCAGTGAAAATCTCTCAGACCTCATAAAAGAAGTTCTACAGGCTAATTTACCCCCTTCCTAAGTAAGTAAGTTTCCCTTCTCTCCCAGCCTGTGCATCAGCAGGGAAGAAAAAAGTTTTGAAGATAAAAGCCTTTGTGCAGCAAGTGGAGAGGAAAGATGAGAAATGTCTGGCCAAAAGCAGTATGTATCAAGTATATATAAAAAAAATCCCCCTCTAGAACTTTTTCTGTTTTTCAATTAGAATAATTGCAAATAAGGTTATTCCAAATCAAAATCTAATAAAAATATTTATGGTAGTTTACAGTTTTTCAAATCGGCTACTGAGGGACAAAAAGTAAAACAATTCTTTTACCAATTCTCACATTTTTGTAAGTGATTTCTTTTTATTAGGCCATTTTTCAAACTCCAGTCAAGCATTGTGCTTTATTGGAAGATAAAAAATAAACAGCAACCCTTTTTTTTAGAATTAATTTTGTCAATACCGTCTGTTCTTTTATTATGCAATATAAGAACAATTAAACCATTTTTAAAAAGAAAGTAACTTTGAAGAAAACAATTCTCAGTTATTGGGCTTTTTCTTTAAAAAAGGCCTAATAAGGAAATACAATTTTATTACATTTGTTATTGATGCTATAAAACTGTACTTCAATGGCTGGGAAATACAATGTAATTGATCATGTTGTGGAAATGCATTAATATGAGTTACTGTATCTTTCGTATAGAACAGGGTAAGAACTTGAAAGTCATTTCCCTATTCTGAAGGACTTACAGGCATCCACTTTCGAGATTTTCTGGTATGGAAGAATATCAAGGCACTGTAAATTGCTTCTCTTTAATACTTGCACTGCAGAGATAATGAAACACCCCAGTTAAAATCAGGTCTTTCTGATATTGGACATTATGAGGATAATATCCCAAATTTAACCAATTGTCTGATATATTTTTACTAAACCTCATAATATCACAGTGATATTAGAAAAGTAATACATGTCAAAGTGAAGCAATAAACTATACCATCTGTTTGTTTTTTATGTAGCATTCTTTAATGTATTTATAAACATCTACTAGATTTGATCCTATGTTAAGGATAGGTACAGAAGAAACAGGAAGAGTCCAGTCTTAAAGAGATCAACAGTGACACTTGCAAGAACACGAGGTTACATGGACTGGTCACACTCAATTCTTCTCAGGAAGAATTTTAAAAATACAGCTAAAACAAGAAATTCCAGAAACACATAAGAAATATTAATGACTCCCTATGGTCTGTATGCCTGTTTGCGATTAGGAAATTAAAGTGTTCAAAAGTAAGAGGTACTCCCCCCCAACCATTTCCCCAAACTCCACACATGACAGGAGAGCCAGGCAGCCTGTTATGTCGATCTGCTTCCACAGTCTCCTTGTTAGGTGATGTACTGACCCAGACAAGTTCTGGGACCAGACTGAGTGTGATTTCAAAGACCTAGGACAAAAGAATCACAGAATTATTGATGTCTGTGATCCACACAAACATCAACTTCCTCAGTCAGTCAAAGGTCAGTGAAAATCTCTCAGACCTCATAAAAGAAGTTCTACAGGCTAATTTACCCCCTTCCTAAGTAAGTAAGTTTCCCTTCTCTCCCAGCCTGTGCATCAGCAGGGAAGAAAAAAGTTTTGAAGATAAAAGCCTTTGTGCAGCAAGTGGAGAGGAAAGATGAGAAATGTCTGGCCAAAAGCAGTATGTATCAAGTATATATAAAAAAAATCCCCCTCTAGAACTTTTTCTGTTTTTCAATTAGAATAATTGCAAATAAGGTTATTCCAAATCAAAATCTAATAAAAATATTTATGGTAGTTTACAGTTTTTCAAATCGGCTACTGAGGGACAAAAAGTAAAACAATTCTTTTACCAATTCTCACATTTTTGTAAGTGATTTCTTTTTATTAGGCCATTTTTCAAACTCCAGTCAAGCATTGTGCTTTATTGGAAGATAAAAAATAAACAGCAACCCTTTTTTCTAGAATTAATTTTGTCAATACCGTCTGTTCTTTTATTATGCAATATAAGAACAATTAAACCATTTTTAAAAAGAAAGTAACTTTGAAGAAAACAATTCTCAGTTATTGGGCTTTTTCTTTAAAAAAGGCCTAATAAGGAAATACAATTTTATTACATTTGTTATTGATGCTATAAAACTGTACTTCAATGGCTGGGAAATACAATGTAATTGATCATGTTGTGGAAATGCATTAATATGAGTTACTGTATCTTTCGTATGTAATTTGAAATTATGTAAAGATGTAAAGCTGCCCTATGGCATAGTGTAAATCTGTTAATTAGAATTTCATTATTTTAAATTAAAAGTGTATGACCAAATAGGACTGAAAAGAAGACTTTGGCCCAAATGTCTTAAATATCTGGAAAAGCTTGGCTATGAACTAAACTTGACTAAGTAGACAATGCTGCATGATACCATCTCAGACTTCACTGATATGAGATACTGGATTACAGCTATTGACCTTTATTCCTCTAAGCATTGGCAGGATTTAAGATAAGAAAAAAGAATTTAAAAAAAAAAAAAGAGGAAAGAAGAAAAGAAAAAATTGTAGTCCATAAAAACGGCAATTTATTTT
>NW_008794109.1:2428273-2474922 GCF_000699145.1 Aptenodytes forsteri | reverse complement strand
TTTTTTTTTTTTTTTTTTTTTTTTTTTTTTTTTTTTTTTTTTTTTTTTTTTTTTTTTTTTTTTTTTTTTTTTTTTTTTTATTAATTACCTCATGGAATGCTTGTAACCATCAGCTTGTAATTAACATTTTCAGTCTTGGCTTTTATTTTATATTAGGTCTTTCATATGATCATTAAGACAAGTGTGTTAAAGCACATATGACATACTGTGATAGGTTAGACTGTCTCTCTCTGATTAATGTCAATATGTTCTAATGTTTGTTTTTTATGTTCTAATGTTTGTTTTTTACTTCATTAAAGTACAAGTTACTTATTAGTAGGAGCTTGACATTTTCAAAAAATGTTTCATAAAAATGTATACTAACAAAAAAAATTATCAGTTTAGAAAGGGGGTCTGAAATAAATAGTCATCAGTAAGAAATTAAAAGACATGTTTCAGACAAAACTTTTGGAACCGATGAAGAATGTGTGAGTTGATTATAAATGGTAAAATGCTGGGGAAAGGACAGACAAGAAAGGAGGAGGGATATTTCAAATTGCTTATAAAGATTTGCTGTTCAGAGAAAGTGACTGAAATAAATAGTCATCAGTAAGAAATTAAAAGACATGTTTCAGACAAAACTTTTGGAACCGATGAAGAATGTGTGAGTTGATTATAAATGGTAAAATGCTGGGGAAAGGACAGACAAGAAAGGAGGAGGGATATTTCAAATTGCTTATAAAGATTTGCTGTTCAGATCTGGCAAAGATTCTACATTCATTTTACCATCATTTTTTCTTTTTCATTTCTGCAATTCCTTATGCTTTGTTTTCAGGATTTCTGTTTTTTGTTATTCTTAAAATTCAAGACAAACTTAGTCTACAGTTTTCCAGTGCAAAATGTAAACTGGAGCTGAGAGACAGGAGAGAAAGAAAGAAATTGTGGGTAGTGTTGTACTGACTTTGCTTCCAACCTCAGCTTCTTTCAGTACATTACTACTATTGCTGACCTTATGTGATTGTTTTGGCTAACTACATCCTCATATTCCTTCTCTCAGGACACACAAATCCAGCCACCCCATTTCAGTCTATTACCAGTATGCACAAGATTTTGCAACCATAGTAATGTTTTTTACCCCATATCACATTTTATGCACCTGCTGTATTCAACGGGAGCGACCCACAGGACCTTGCTTCAGCGGCTATGGTGGAGAATGAAAGACTCATTAAGCTGGTTTCCTATTTCAGAAAGTGCACAAAGTTTGTCATTATGGGTGTTTGTGTCAGGGAAAGATAGACATTTATCTGCCTGTTCCTGTCCTGATGTGCAGCACAATTTCATCCTAACTTCTCTTAAGTTCCCCTTTTTGAATGCCATGGGATATTAATAACTAGTTCAGAGACAAAATAGCAGCCACATAGGGCCAATATTAAAAAAATATAAAACAAACAAAAGCCATAAGATATAGAAACAGGGCCTTATTTCTGCTTTACAAAGTGATTTTGTAAATCTTAATCCTTACGCCTGTGTTCCCCGCATCTTGGACGGAGAATCACAGCTGCTTTCCTCCCACCTTCTTTTCTGTCCAGTGACAACCTGCATGACCCTGGGGTTTGAAACTGTTGTTTGGTGTGTTTGTTCCCATCCTTGCCCACTCTGATACAATTAACTCCCTGAGCTACATGTGCTGTTTGCACAAGTGAATAAATCCTGAAGTTAAATTTTGAATGGAGCCTGGTGTTTTGAGTTGGCTCCGTGCAACCAAATGATCAATACTTTCTCCCTTGCAGTTCCTTTTTTATCAGAGTATGCAGCCTCCCTCTAAGGTTCATAACCTTGGCGGTCATCTTTCATCCTGAACTGTCTTTGATTATAATTTTACATCACACAAATCTCATTCTATCATCTCCAAAACATAGCAAGGCTGTGACCAAAGCTGTCTCAGGATGATGCCAAGTCAATAATTCATACCTTTATCACATCTCTGCTGGGTAGCTGTAATTCAACCTAGTTGTTGTAATTGTAGTAAGTTAGCACCTGTAGATTGGTGTGCCTGAAGCAGTTCTGTGTCCAATGATCATTCCATGCCTTTACAATCTTATCTACATGTCCAATGCATCTGTAATATATAGCAAATGCCTACCACACCTTTGCAGAGACAAAGAATTTATGCCACTTGAGATTTTAAATCCTTCCTTATGAAATACCACAGCTGAAAGGTAATTCTTTTAGACCATCAATTATGCTCAGGTTTGCCTTTCCTTTCCTTTCCTTTCCTTTCCTTTCCTTTCCTTTCCTTTCCTTTCCTTTCCTTTCCTTTCCTTTCCTTTCCTTTCCTTTCCTTTCCTTTCCTTCCCTTCCCTTCCCTTCCCTTCCCTTCCCCCTTCCCTCTTCCCTCTTCCCTCTCCCTTTCTTTCTTCCCTTCCCCTCCCCCTTCCCCTTCTGCTCAGAACCACACAGAGTATTTTTGATTGCATCTGTTGCATTTCAACCTTTGAGTTATTATACAGGGACACTGAAAACTTTTCTTAAAGGCCATTAGAATCAGTGGGCTCACAAACTAGAATATGAGCGATCTTCAAATGATGAAACAGTACTTGGAAGCATAAAGGGATACTACTCATTTTGGCATTTGTTCTTGTGAATTTATCTGACTATTTCTTCTTTTTCCTGTTTTCTGGAACAGTTGCCCATGGCAAACTCACTGGTGGAAAAACCTTTCATGCAGACGCATAAAAAGCTATCAATGAACTCCGAAAAAACACCACAACCCCATCCATGTCCCTGCCCTTCCCAGCCTATAGAAATACATATTAAAAAAACAGAAGTTAGAATTAGAAAGTACGAAACAAAGCTTTATTCTTGCCAGTCGGTCCCCAGTCTTTACTGTTCATGGTGTTATTCTGTTCCACATACAGGACTTAGAATTTGCCTTTTTTGACCTTCATGAGGTTTATGAAAGACCATTTCTGCAACCTGTGGAGATCCCTCTGAGTCGCAGTGCTACCCCTTTCTCCAATTTCATGTCATCCGGAAACTTGCTGAGGGAAAATTCTCACCCATCGTCCTATAGTATGTAGGGACACCGATGCTCCGTATGATTCCTGTCACTATGAATGCAAACCAGCCTGCCATAAACACTTTACCAAAAACTAGCTCAAAACAAAGCAAATAAACATGTACGTCATTGTCTTTCTGGGATGATTTTTAATTATTTTGTTTCTTTCTATTAAAGATTTTATTTCTTTTTAGCACACAATGTGGAGTAGCACACAATGATGAAGCTTCATGGTCCACTACCAACATATCTATAGTGGTACATTGGAAGAGCTGCCCTTCATGGCAATGTCACCTAGTTGCAGCTTGGGGTGGCAATAAATTGAAATGCAAGCTTGAATGAAAGTAAATTAATTTTGCTTTAAGTTCAAGTTTAGTTTCTTATATTTCTGCATTAGACAACCTCGACTTAGTGCTATGGGTTTGTCATGTCTCACAAAATTTATTTCATTTCTTAAATCTGTACTTCTCAGATTCATGTGGCTTTCTGACAGTAAAACCTTGTCTTTTTGTTTGTAGAAATTTGTACTCATTATCATTACACGAAGAGGCTGGAAAAACATGCACTAAAAGTACCCCCACACAAAAAAACTAGCAGGCAAAACAAAAAGTCACACTTTTATTATAACAAAAATCATAATTTTGAATAATTTTATGTGTTTTACTGTGCATATCTGGAGTTGATAACTGTGATTATTTAGAAAATTACATGATAGCCCTCATTATGGTTAAGTATGAAATTAGCGCTCCCACTTTTAACATATGGAAACAAAGTAAGTTGTCAAAGAAAACTCATGGCATTGTCCAGACCTACAAGAGTTTGTCTTTGCTCCAGAAGCAGGTAAAATGCTGACCTTTCTGTAGTAGCCAGAATAATATATCAGAGGAACCCAGACTCCCTGTGAATATACCCACAGTATATCAGCATCACACAGTTTACATTTTAAAGCATATTTATCACAACTGAGTCAAACAGGGCAAAATTCCCAAACCAATCTATAATTTACAATCCAGCATTTGGGACCCTGGCAACTCAGTAATTATTTGGCTTCTGTTTGTGTGTGTATGCATGTGTGTTTATTATTTTATTTATTTATGTGAGATGTGTGCACACGAGTTTTATTTTGGAGGCTTATGATATAAAAGCTCTGCATGTGATTTATTAAAAACAAACGATGTAGCAAAAAGAAGATTATATTCCCTCATAATGGGATGGGGTGCTTGCCAGAGCCTGGAAATGGAATACTAACTAGTAGCTTTGCGAGAGCTACTAGTTGAAGAGCTGTTTAATATAAGCTGGCCTTTCTCCCCTTTTAGCTGGGGAGCCTATTTTCCTTCCTTTTTTAGTATATTTTGTACCTTTTGGATGTTGTTTTCTTGCTTAGGCTCCATCCTCTGAACCTTTTTCAACACACTCCACTGAGGAAGCAGACAAAAGGAATGGGTCCAATGGGACAAGTGTGCTGTGGCCAAGGCCTCATAATTGCTGCTTCCTAATGGACAGATGCTCATTTAAATCAAAGGAGAAGCATGCGCTCTGGAAGCAATCAGCCATGCAGCTGATCCCCTGGGTGGAAGGGGTGCCCAAGCAGGAGACATCTGGAACCGGGCTGCAACATAACAGCTTGGGGTCACTTAGGGATTCAAACAGGTTCAAACATCCCAATTCTGCGTTCACAGGAGGAGCAGATTGTGTTGAGAAACCTCTGATGGGGATAAGGTGAAACGATGTCATCAGAATAATACTCAGGTGAATGTCTTTCAGGAGTAACTCTTAACTTTTAGCCTTGCACATGTTCTTAACACATTGCCATCTGAAGGCTTAGGGGGAATCGAATCACAGTGGGGAGTCACAGCTATGACAGCATTTCCATTCATTTTGTATCTGAGAAAAGTTAATAGGAACCCTCATTTTTTTTACAGTCTACCAGCCTTTCTTTTGACTCTGTCAAATATAAGGCCAGATCATACAATAATTAGCATTATAAAGCAGTGAATCTCACTGGTTCCAATGGCATCTTTCTCAAAGAAAATCTATCGCACTCCCATTATCAGAATCAGACCTACCTGTTTCAAGAATCTTTAGGCAAAAAGTGACGGGTATAAGAAGGACCCTAGACATGGTGATTCTCAGTACTAAAACATCTAGAAATGAGGCATCTGGCTTCAGCAGTGGAAATGTCAATGCTGGGATAAATATCTATGTTCCCTGGACTGAGTGGGGACATTTCTGCCCACAGTGTTTTGTTCACAAGTATCAGCACTTGGTGACATCTGTCACATCTGAGTGGTGACATCTAGGGCAGATGCGACTACCAGCTACAAAAGAGAAGGTTGTCACTGAAATCTCTTCCCTTCCTTGAGATAAGTTGCTTAAGTTTGCCACTCATACTATGTCAGGACTCAGAAGCTGAACTACCTTACTTTAACCTACACAGCCATCTTACATATATGTTATATAAATGTTATGTATGTAGCTGAGAATTGGCTTTTTTTTTTTCCTTCAATGGCAGAAGATATTGGAAAACCTCCTCTTCAACTCCTTCTTTATTTTGCAGATGGGACTTCAAACTTCCTCTTGTGCTCCCCAGGAGTTGGCTTTGAATACAGGGCTAGAGTCTTACGGGTGTCAAGAAAAGGAGAAAAGACCTCCCCATGCTAAATTCAAAATGAGCTCACAGTGTGGACAAGCATGCTACAGTAACAGAGCCAGGGAAAGAAAAAAGAAAGAGAAAAAACCAGAGTGAGAGTGAAATAAGAAAAGTGCGATCGATGTGTCTTCATAATTAAGAGATTAAGAAACTCAAGTGAAAGGCAGTAAAGACAGTGAAATATCTCTTTATCCTGTACATAAACGCTTGATCAATGTAATGAGAAACTACCATATGACTGAAATGTCTTATTTTGGATGATAATTTACACAATTATTTTGAATAAAGTTCATCCCTGCAACAAAGAATAAAAAGAAAAGTAAAAAGGAAGAATGCAAATATATTTCAGTATAATTTTCTTTTACCTCTCCTTACATATTTGTGAAAAAGGATGAAAATCACTCTTACTTTCTCTGCATGGGACATGCAAAGTCTTAATTTCTCTGAGATGTTTGGGTGGAAGTAGCAAGAAAAAAGATTATTTCTACGATTGCTATTATTATCATTAGAGTTACCATAATCGTCACCATCAGTATCGAATACATGACAAAAAGGTGCTAGCCAATCATTTTGATAGCGATATTAAACAGGATGTGGAGTAAACAGGAAAAATAAATCTCACCATCTGTTTAATGCTATGCTTTTGCTTAGAATTCTAGTGATGAGATAACTCTGAATTACTGTATTTCCAGAATGTTCCTTGTAAAGGATTCACTAGCAAACAATCCATATTAATTACATGTACACAATATCATTCCACTGATGACATGCTGAAGACATCTTTAATATTGATATTAAAATACCTTTAATAGATTAATTTCTTACTTGCCTTTATTTATTGATTCTACTCTGGAAAAAAAAGCCTGTTGTCATCTTCAGGGAGGGTCCTGAATAGAAGAATTTAATAGAAGTTAAATTTGGAAGTCTTACCAGTATAGAACTATGCCTCTGAGTTTATGGACTCATACATGCATCTCATAAAAGGTTTACCTTCTTGCAATGATTTGCAGATCTACGATGACCAGTTTCAAAATATATTAAGTTATAATTCTCTGATTCATTGATTTAAAATATATCTACATTTTGATCCCTTATCAACTTTGCAAAGTCACCTTAAGGTCTTAAATTGTTCATGGGTTTTGTTGGTCTAATACTTTCTATCATACTTAATCAAACAATTAATTTTAGAGGAAGCTGTTTGTCCAAATAAGTTTAGCTTAAATTCCTGGTATTAGATGACATCTCCAAGTTACCAGGAATAACAAATTACCGAAACAGATTTTAACTAATTGATAGCAGCAGACTTAACAGAAGTGTACTCTAAACTGTGACGCATTTGGAGAGGTGGTGGGGATAGGATCTGTGGAAGTCTCTAAAGATAGGTTACAGATATACTGTGAAATGGATAATGACATCTGTCATCAGTTCCACTGGTATAAATTAGGACTTTTGATAAAGCCGATGGAAGTACACTGGTATACAATTAAAATAGATGAGAACAGAATCAGCCTCCCAGGGTGACTGAAATTTTAGATACTCACCATGGAGGAATTGCAAGTATTTTAAGGTATCAGTTTTCTCTTTACACTTTTACAGTTTAAGTCCCCACATTCTTGTTCTGTAGAGAGCAGTACTAAACTTTGTTCAGATGAGTATCAGTAAATCTGAGTTATGAGCTGGTATGGCATTATATGTATGTATGCTGTTTAAATAGAAAACATATAGGTACACTGTGTCTTCTATCTGTCTGTCTATCTGTCTCTGTTTTATCAGAATTTCACTGAAATATATGGATGTTGTCATCAACACTTTAAAAATCCGATAACTTTCAGTCCAGATATTTCCTGGTAGCCAGGAGATCTTAGCTACCAGTGCATAAAAAAGGGGCAAGTTTCATCAGTCGCCATTTTGAGCTTGGAAGCATGTCCCCTGGCAATGACAGATCCTAGCAGCAGAATTACAATCCAACCCAAGCAGGTATAGACTGGATCAAGAGAAAGCATTGCCTGCCAGGAATTGCGATTTCCTTTTAAGACGACTTCTGTACTGAAATTTAATACTGGTAACAACATTTGAACTGAGGTAGAACCTGAGGTCTTAACTGAGATCAAGGCCTCATATTGCTGAGCATATGATTTCACTTGCCCAGAGCCCAAGTCCCTGACATACTGAAATCCATAAGTGTGTCTTGCTTGTCTGCAGACAGTCACTTTCATGTGTGTTGGGTCCCTGCACTGCCCTTTGCTCTTGTCCCTCCTGCAAAGCTTTGAAATAACGGCACTGTGGCTTGCAAAGGAATATACCTTGCAACTTGGCCTGATTTCAGCAAACATAGACTTCAAGCCTCTCTCTGCGATTCAATGTAGAAATGCAGTTTCCTCAATACAAATACAAATATCATATTTTGATGATATGAAACACAGCCTTATCATTATGGATTCTAAGATGATTATTTCATCTATTCTACACTTTGAATTCTGTTGTGTCTTTCATTTAAATTTTTGGGTTTTCTTTTTTTTTTTTTTTTTTTTTAAATCTAGCAAACTAACTAACAAAAATCCAAAGAAAATACAACAAAAAGAATATACATGGGCCAAATGAAAGTTTGCTGAGAACAGTAAGGGCCATTTGGCTAATTTTGAAATGTCTTGGCTCTTGTTAATATATCTGTCTTCAGATTCCTGTGGGAAAGATTACCTTCAGCTATTTTTATTAATAAATAAAATGAAATAAAATGAAATAAAATAAGCATCATTTTAAGGAAAATAAAAACCTTAGTTATAGTTTAGATGAATAAATATATCCAAGAGAAGTGTCTGCTTTTAACTATGGAGCAGGAAATTTATATCTCAAATCCTCTGTGATACAAGTAGGCTTCTCAATACTCTTCAAACATCATATCTTGATAAAGAAATTTAAATCAAAGGGAATCGTAGAAAATAAACCCGCTACAAATAGGTTTATGAAAATTATTTTCTGACTTAATTGCGGGAAAAATAAGCAAAAGATAAACAAGTAAAATGGGCTAGACAAAACTAAATTAAAGTTTTTTTCTCTTCCCCCCCCCCCTTTTTTTTCTTTAAGTGAAATGTTACATTTGATTCAAAAGTACAAGTTAGTTGTCAGATACTTGGAAGAAGAATTCAGGACATGAAGAGCAATTTCCTTGGAGCTGCTTTTCCCTTTTACCCAAAAGCTCAGTGACTAGAACAGCTTCAATTGTCGTTGCTCTTTGACAATATTTGAGCAGTATAGCTCACCTCTTAAAAGAATGTTTCAACATTTTTATCTCCTGGATAGTTAAAGAAAGATCTCTCTACCTCTTTTGTTCTGATTGTTCCTTTTTGTACAAATAACTAAAATTCAGGTATCCCACAGAACCACAGATTTTTAAAATTCCTCTCTCACCTTGTATTTAAAAAGTGCTGAAGTTGGCCAGTTCCAAGAGGAAGAAGGATTGAGGAAAATCCCCCTCTGAAAACCCTGCCATCAATATGGTGAGAGGCAGGAATCAACCACTGATTCACCCACTCTGCTGAATCAAGACTTGAATCCAAAGCATTTGCTTACTGCCTTCCAGAGCAGTGACCTATTTACTCCTAAACTCTATCAAAGTATGGAGAGGAAGGTCCCTTTCAACTTTGGTATTATTAAGTGGTAAACAAAGTCATAGGGTGAGTATAACAATAATTTCTAGTCTGGTTGGACCTCCAGGTTTCAGTATTTACTTGAATTATTTTTTATTTAATTACAAAAATGAAAAAAAAATTAATACAAGCTTTATTTACCTGATCATTTAAGAAGCCTTCCGAAGAACTCTAAATGGGGGTTAAATTCCCCTTGAACTTGAAACTTTAATATCCTGAGTGATAGGCCTTAGCCTGCAGGCCTATCACTATTATTTACTAGTTGTAAGTTTTGGATTGTTGAGTTGGTGTTTTTTAGCTGACAACAAGTTTGAACAAAGATGAATTAAGTTTGGGGCCAGGCTAAAAAATTTATTTGGTGAGTGGAAATTATTAAAATGAAAGTGAAAAATGTCATTGGATTTATGGAGGAGGAATGTCGAATTATATTATCATCATAAAGATAAAAAAAAAAAGAACAAGTACATGCATTTGCATAATTTGCTATCTCAGTTTCTCCTCTTACCTTTGGTCCTTTCTTCTGTCTTTCATTGCATTGTCTTTCCAATTATTTTTTTTTTTCTATGTCATTAGACATCTCTGCAGCTAGTCTCCTAAATTCAATAGATTTTTTCTTTCTGTTTCAAATTTTGCCCAGGCATTCTTACCAACAATCGACCAACTTTCCTGCACCTCTGACATAATTCTTTCTTGGTACCTTTCTATTAGAAACCAAACATCCAAACCATACACCCCTTTTCCTATCAAAGAAACCTCACCTGCTGTTTGATTTGGTGTAATTACCGTACTGAATTTCTCAGGCCAGCACTGACATTCAGCTGTTCATTAAGTCTGGATATTGCTGTTTGTGAGATCTAGGCAAGAGGTGACAACTCACATCTTCTGATTACAATGCTTAAAACTCATATTTCACTTCTCTCTCTTTTTCCTCCACTCCTTCCCCTATTTCTCCCTCCCCTTCACTTCCCTTCCTCACAGACAAAACCTTTTACATTATTCAGGTCTCCGTTACATACTACTTTTTTTTTGTTTGTATGTAAGACTTTGAAGACCTGTAGTTCTTTTCAACATTCAAGGTCTTTGGACCCCTTACCTGTATGCAGTGCTATGCTACTTGAATTAGTATTACCCTTCAAAGACGGATATTTCACAGCGACAGCAGCCACCGTGTAGTGAGCTTTGTTAAAGCTGTTATTGCCAAAATGCCTTTTTGTTTTCACATGCTTTCTGTCTTTGCAACGAAAAGAAATGTTTGATTGGAAAATTGCCATGTCGTCAGCAATGAGTTTTGCGTTTCTTTAAAAGAATAAGAATTAAACACAATTTTGGAGAGCTTTTGTTGTTAATGTTGTTGTGATTTGTTTTTTAATGAGTAGAGCAGGAAGTCTGATGTGATAGCTGCCACATTGTGGAGTAAATGGAAGAAAATATGAATATCTAAACTTTTAAGCTCAAAAACATGTTACATGTTCAGAATACTTAAAAAGAAGTGATTCCACATTAATGAAATTACTAAGGTGGTCTTCCAAATAATGAAATTCCTTTTTTTTCTAAATGAAAAACAACAAATATCTACTAGTAGAAGCTCTGCATGCAATCTTAATGCAATGTTAAGTTAGGGAAACTGAAATTAGAAGGAATTCTGTTTGGGCTTATGATTTCAGTTCTTGAACAAGACCTCTTTACAAGCAATGAATCTTCCCTTCCCTTCCCTTCCCTTCCCTTCCCTTCCCTTCCCTTCCCTTCCCTTCCCTTCCCTTCCCTTCCCTTCCCTTCCCTTCCCTTCCCTTCCCTTCCCTTCCCTTCCCTTCCCTTCCCTTCCCTTCCCTTCCCTTCCCTTCCCTTCCCTCTTCCCTTCCCTTCCCTCTTCCCTTCCCTTCCCTCTTCCCTTCCCTTCCCTCTTCCCTTCCCTTCCCTCTTCCCTTCCCTTCCCTCTTCCTTCTTCTTCCCTTTACCCTCTTCTTCCCTCTTCTCTTTTCCCCTTTCCCCTTTCCCCTTTTCCCTTTCCCTTTTCCCCATTCCCTTTTCCCTTACCCCCTTACTCCCCTACCCCCTTGCCTCATATCCTGAAGCAGTAGGGTTTAAAACACAGTTAATTCAGTAATTATATACTTGAATTCCTTTCAGGCTCTTAGGTAAATACAATCTGGTCCTGATGATTTGTTACTTTTTATCGATATGTCTAAAATCTCCTCTGCTGAAACTTCATTTTGAGACTGACATTCAAACACAGAGAAACAACAGAATTTTCCTTCTTCACAGTGAACATGGATATGAAGAACTCATTTTTCTTTTCTGTTATGACATTATCTTCCTTGTATGATTCTTTTACATCTTGGTCATTTGTAAATCCCATAAACTCTCTGGCAAGTTTTTTGCTTTTGATGGATATGAAAAACTTTTTATTATTACTTATTTTATTTTAGAAACTTTAGCAGCTTCTTTCTTACACTAATCTTTTCATCCTATTTTTATTATGTTTTAACGTTCAACTTGTCCGCAGTCAAGCTTTTTTGTTATTTTCATTGAGTGCACATGCCTTCCACTTTTGAAAGATATTGATTTATTTCTAAACTAAACTGGAAGGGGGGTACTTTTCTTCGAAGGATGACACAAATGAAAAAAATATGGGGAAAACAGGATTTCTTCGAAGGATGACACAAATGAAAAAATATGGGGAAAACAGGAAAAAATAGAAGGGCTGTTTGCTTAAAGGAACAAATTTCAGTGGATATAAAAATAAGGAAATAGGAAATAGAGGAGATTAATCATAGAGTTAAATTTACACTATTTCTAATATCAGGTTATGAAGCAAACACGTGCTTCAGGGATGTGTTTTTTCATTCCACCTCAGTATTTGCAGCAACTACTCCTTAGATGAAGGGCACTGTGTATGCTGTATTCTCTCCCACAACACTATTCCCTGTAACGTCCCTGATGGCAGCTTGAACAAAGCAGCGCACCTTTATATGGCAGCACAAAGATGTGTTTTTGCTACTTTAGAGCATTCATACTTTATAGTCTGGTTGTATTATTTATAATATTTTCCAATAGCTCAGAGCTCCTATAAGGGTACCAGCCAGACCATCCAGTTATTAAAACTAAATTTCACAACAGTCTGGAGCCTGCAGTTCAAAGCTGTCAGTTTTTAAGTCCATTTGGAAAGGCCTCTGACTTTTTAAACCTTATGCAGTCATTCCCCATCAATGGAGAGGAAACAGGTTTGGAAGTAGAAATGAATTAATGATTAGAGGGTATCCCAAGAGACTGAAGAGAAACCCAATAATTTCATATGTAGGATGCAATTCAGTGAAACAGTTTTCTAATACTGATAGCTATTTTCTGCTTGTTTAGGATTTGGGTTGTGGTTGGTTTTGTTGGGTTTTTTTTCTTAAAGTCTTGTTTTCCACGGCAATATTTAAAACAGTGTCATAAAGCTTGTCAGTACATGCTAGCTTTATTTTAGAACTCTTATCTATGCTGCAAATCAAACTGGAAGAAAAATCATAAACAACAGTTGCATATAAATGCAGATCAAGATTTTTTGATGTAAGGATTTAAAAGCCGGCACCAAAATGGCATAACCAAATAAATTAAACACCAAGTTTCAAAAGGGCAAAGCACCTGTGGCTCTTGGTTGTATTGATCCAAACTGAGAATGCCTAGTGGTCCCTCAGAAAATCTGTTCTCCTTCTGTAAGTGCTTAACAAGGGTTTGGGGTTCTGACTGTGGAATTTATATTTTTAGAACATCAGGGAGAGATGCTACCACAATCTCTTGGTATTTCAAAATATTTTGCCATTTCTATTGCAATACTATTTTTTTTTTAAATATATTCCTCTAGCTACCTCTATTAATGAATTTAATTGATATGATGCCCTCACTTTACCAACCCTGTCACTCCCCGTGAGAGATTTCCTTCATTTGTCTAATGGGAATGTTCCATTACGAGGTGGTTAAAGGTAATTCATGACATTGATCCTGCCTTGCAAGGACCTCACTGAAATCCATACATTCCTGCTTTTGCAGAACAATTTGCTGGACCTAGAAGATCATGTTCTCACTATATATTAGGATGCGTGTCTGTGAGTGTGAGTGGGAAATGGGAGACCTGCTTGAGCAGGGGAAGATGCACTGTTTCTGAAAGTCCCTGCCACTGTTTACAATAATAAGGGAAAATAGTTTGGGGTTTGAACTTTTGGGGCAGTTAATAGAACCTGATAATACCACCTATTTCAATTGCAAACTGCTGGTGGCAAAAGCAGACTATTATCCACACTTATATAAATGCTATCCTAATGGATGCTCTGAGGCCTTTTAGTAATACAAAAGATAAATAATAAGATGAGGAAACGTAATGTTCTTGGGAAATACAAGTATCTCAATGTTAATATTTTTGTCATGCATCAGAATTAAAAAATGGAAATACAAAAAAAATCTGCATGGAATGTAATTTTCTAAAAAGATTTCTTTAGAATGAAAAATTTGTCTAATCACTTTTTGATTAAGTTTTGTTTGTTATTAAATCTGAAATGCAGGGTTTCATGTTGCTTGCCTTCACTTACTGGAGTCTGAACCATTCAGGTAACTGGCACTCATTCTTTCCAATGGCATGTACTCCTCCAACAGTCTACATCTGCATAATGCACCAAATGATATGTGATTGCTGAAAAACTTCATCACTCAAAGCCTCAGTTCATTATGAATGGCATAGCTCATCCACCCATAAGAGAGCATGGGATAATCAGAATTATGCTTTCCAGTATGCTGTGAAGCCCAAAAAGAAAGCTTCTTTTAGGGAAAAATAACCCAAATCAGCAGCAGAAGTGTAAAGTATAGCCCTCAACTGCCTAGCACTCCGTGTTCCAGTGATCTCTATGATTCATCAAATCTTTTGCTCAACTCTTCTGATTCTGTAACATATTTCTTACGGCAGTTCATCAAAGAGATGTGGCAAATTCATACATGTTTTCATAGAAAATATGTTTTGTGTTCAAACATAAATAAAAAAAAAAAAACCACAACATAAATTAAAAAATAAAACACAGGATTTGAAATTCTTAAATTGTTCTGGTAACTGATTATTTCATGATATTTATTTGTATAGCAACTTGCATAGTTGCATTTAAATGAGGCTTCCTAAGTGGTACCACAATATAAACAATCCCGACATATCAACAAACTAAGAAGGTGAAATCAGTTTCAAGGTTGGGAGAGGGATTAAAAAAGAGTTTCACTGCAAATCTCTCCAGTTTACTGTTAAGTCTAAGTAAATTACCCACACAGGTATGGGGCAGAACTGCTATACATTCCAGGACATTTGATTCTCAGGTTCTCACCTGAATAACAACGCAACCCTTTCTCCCATCTTTGGCATTGACTGTTGCTCCTGTAATTGCCTTCTCTGTTATGAGTCTTTTTTTCCCCTTTCCCTATAAAAGAAATTACAGCTTGTCTCTGTAGAAGATAAAACCTGAGTAACTGCTGTACCATAGAAATGCAGCAGGTTTGTGCAATAATATGAAGAAGGGAAGATATGTGACTTGTGGGCAATTAAATACATTCGACACAGCGGCCCATCAGAGAGCCACTTATTTTTAACTCCTTTTAGTTATTTCTCTTTAAAAAGGGCTTTAGCCCTCCAGCTTCTCTCTGAAGAAACTTTGAGACTAGCCATGACAGGACTCACGTTGTTAAGCCTGCTGGGTAGCGCCAGTACAAAACGTGATGACAGAATCACCCACAGAGAGAGCTGTCTTATTTATCCCCATGCTGGCAAACTGATGCACTCCTAGCTGTAGTAGTTTTCTCTGTAATCATTTGTATTATTATTTATAACAAATTACATGTCAAGGACACAATGGCAGATTGGAGCATACCATTAATTTTTGTTATGAGGGGTGGGGGGAATAAAAGGCTATGAACTGTTACTAGACACACATTGACAATTTATTTTACCTGTGAACTGAGAAGTCCTTTGCATTTAAACTTTTATGAGGCAGATCGAGAAGGGAAGAGACAGACTCAGACAGACTTGAGAGATGGAGATGAAGAAAAGGGAAATGTGAGACTGAGGCTTGGAGAAGTGTCATATGGATATCAATCAAAATGTTGCCTTTAATTCCACTACATTTACTAAGACAAAGTTGTTTTCTGGAAAAACACTTGTTAAGTGCATATGTTTCAAGAAATTAGTTAATGAACATTTAGGGTCAGGGAAGACAGTCTCTACTGATGAACACTAGTAGATGATGTGCATTTTTTAAGAGACTGTGGTAACATTTTCTATGTTTGACAAGCAGTTGCTGTAGGTCGTTAGTATGAAGTTTTATGCAAGAGTTATTCTGCGAGAGATTCATGGCAGGAATACATCCTAAACAAGGAGAAGTGGAGGCAGAGGCAGTACTGAACAAGGTTTAAGCATCACAATGAGTTTAGTAAGCAACTGAGTGCAAGAGAAGAACAATGTGAAAACATTTGTGAAAGAAGTAGGTGTAGGGAGAATGAAAGCTTGGACTCTGTGGCCTGTGTAATGTAAGAGGTCACACAAGATGATTGTAATTGTCCTTTTTGGCCTTAAAAATCCATGAATCTATGAATGAATGAATGAATCTGTGATTTTGGGACAAAAGTTGAAACAAGGTTCAAAGATTGCAGGTCCAAAGCCAAACTCATCAGTGAAGACTTATGAAGAGACATGATTGATGACTAACCTTGTCCTTAGATTGTACGTGAGGCTACTGCTTTTTAAAAGTGACACTTGTCACTTTTCCGTCTTACCAGAAGGAGAAGAAAAATATATATATATAATCTTTGTCAACATCAATTTTTCCTTCAGGTTTATTACAATCATAAACTGTACTGAACAATGAAAAAATACAGTGTCACCTTGGGTCCATCAAACTTGACACTAAAAGGTTAAATGAATTTCTTAGCTTAGCTTGATCCAAAGAGGAAGAGTGCCCACACGATCCATGCTGCGCAGATTAATATTTTTTTTCTTTTCTTTTTCTTGCAATTGCAGACAAAGTTTACAGACAAACAATAGACATTGCATTCTGCTCAGCAGCACAAAGGTAATTGTGCCAATAAGTTCCAAAGATGTGAAGGTTCTTTCAGTGGATGATTTGCAGTGTTAAGCATTATGGCTCCAAAGAGATTCACAGATTGAAAGTTGGTACGTATGAGGTGGCGAGCCAGTCAGCTATATTATCCGTGCCAAATTGGGTGGAGTTGTCCTCACTGAGACTTTTTTTAACCTGCTAGACTAAGCATTTCCTTTTTCCTCTCCATTTTCAAACCCAGTCTTATTACATCTCTTTCTCTTTTTCTCCTTTATCACTCCCTTGGCTGTGCTGCTGCACTCTTCAACTTGACTGTTCTTTTAAAATTCTGCAACTGCATAGATTTAAGATAAGAACATTGAGAGAATGATGGGCTGTTTACGTCTATATGGGAACTGGTGAGAAACTTTACAAGTTTCCATTTGTTTTTTTAAAGTAAAAAATAAACAATGCCTGAATGCTTCTGGCATCAAGATGCGGAATATCTTGCATCCTGTAGTCCCTGTTACCTTCTGGAGAGAAACCAGTCAAACTCATCCTGGCTCGGAGAAAGTATATACTGAAAAAAGATTATGCTGGAGGGAAAGACATCAGTTTATAACTAATACAACAAAATGATGACTTTATATCACTGGTTAAATAGGCTGAGGGTTCAGTTGCTTGGTTACAATATTTTAGACAGGAGAGAGACAAAGCTCTGGTACTAGAACCATGTAAGTAGGTAGCTGCTGGGTTTGGATTCAATTAACCTTGTATTGCATTGAAAACAAAAAGAAAAAAAAAAAAAGTAACTACAATTAGAGGGTTGGTTCCCATGGCATTTGTGAGCTCCAGTCTGAGCTATGCACTAGGATCTATATGCACCTCCATTCATTTTTTGAAAGGTCAGGCATGCCGTGAAAACTAAACACTTAAAGTGCATATGTCACTCCATACTTACAAACAACTGCTGATGAATCTAAAATGTGGATGGAGCAAAAGTTTTGCAGGATTTGCATGTTCACTTACGGTAAGTCTACATGTGAATGAGAAGCAGTCAAATGCAAAAATTAGCTCTACTTCTTCCTTTGTATGTGGTTAATAGAAGATTTGAAAATGAAGCACTGGAAACATAACAAACAAATTCCCTGCCTTGACCAGACCCTGGATCCCTAATAGAAAACAATTTGTGCAATAATGTCTCCTTTACTTTGTTCTAGAATAAAAGAACTGCTCATTAACCAGTGTTGCAGGCAAAGTAAGTAGGAATCTATACCAGGCAAACTCTAAATAAGGAATCCAGAGGCTAGGAGATGTGGAAAAAGCATAAAATGAAGCTCCGTGACAAAATTAGCCAGTTGTTAATGCTTATTTCAGACTTCATACTGCAGAACGAAACAAAACAGGAAAAACAAAAAAAGAGCCATTGAGATGTCAGTGTTTTCAGTTACTTCCATTCATAACAGTTTTTTAATCTGAGATTGCATTTTTTACATTAAAAGACCGAATTGTGTCTCCTTTTTACTTTAAATGCTGTGTATATAAAAATCAGTAACACCCTTCTATCCTGCCTAGTGTGGAAAATCTTTGACACTTGGGAAAAACTAGGAACAGCTTAATCCAGATATTCTTCTTCTAGAAGTCTGAGATCTCACCAACGGCTTTACCTTAGTTCTCCTTCTACTCCTGGGCCTTTAGCAATGGTCAGAGGAGAGTACTTTCTGAAATAAAATAGTTTGTAAAGATTCTGCATAATAGGATCCTCCTTCTATGTAAGAATTTGTAACCTTTCTTATAACTGCCTAGTTTTTCTTAAGTAGTTGACTTTTGCAAAGCAGCTTCCCTTACTTAACGGTTAAAAACAACTCCTGGAATTCATTTTCTGGGAACCCTCTCCAAAGTCTGTGAAAGAGGTGAAGTCCGAAGATCTAAAAGCCCAGGGTCTGATCTACAACAGGTACTGTTTAGCAAAGGCAGCACTTCAGAAGCATGTCCATAACTGACCGGGTTGGTGGTGTGGGTTAACCCCAGTAGCAGAGGATGGTTGGTAAAAATACCCAGACAGTGAACACATATAATATTGTGCATTTATGTTACTCTGTGTGTGTGTATGGATATTTCATAAAATTCTGGTAGCAATTGAAGTATTATTTCACCTTGGCTATTTGCAATGTTGATTCTTGCAATGTTGATTTTCTGTGCTAATATAAGTAACATGCGAAACTTAAGCTACAAAGGTTTGTTTAGCAAGACAGAAAGCGAGAGTGAAAGTGAACAAGGAGCTTCATGATATTGACATACAATTCTTCAGATATGATCAAAGAAGTCCATTTACTGGAAGCTCTACTAAGTGTCAGGCAAAACAATTTAAAGAATTGGAGCTGTCAGCAGGATGACACTTTCATTTTGAGGCAACTTTCAAGGTTTTGAAAGTTGTTCTTTTTCCACATTGTGTTGAAACACCTATTTTCCTAATGAACGATTTGGGGTTTGGATTCATGTCCAAAGGAACTTAGGCACTCATCCCTCCCTTTCAAAGAAAGAAAAAACCCAAACAATTAAATGAAAAATGAAACTTATCCTGAAGAAAACTTTATTGAAACCAATGCACTTGTATATAATACTTCCATTTTGACAAAACAGCATAATAGGATACAATTTAACTTAATAAAATATGTTCTGACCAGCAACCTTTAACAACTCTGCTCTTAAGAATGCTAAATAAAATCTTCATTTGTTTTATGAACAACATTACAGGGAACAATTAGACCACCATCTGAGAGAAGAAGTTATACAGCTGAAGTGAATGCGATGTTTTAACTTCGCAGGTTAGTTGGCATCCCTGGGGAAGATGGTGTTCTGCAAATACAGAGTCACAATTCTTGTCACAAGTGTGTGCTGAAGCTTGTAATGGGTTTCTTCTGAACCTTTCACACTTCTGCTTTCCACAGAAGTTTCATTTACCTTTTCGAAGCAGAACAGAGCTGTTTTTAGATTGTCTTGATTCCAATAGACACTGAGATCCCTTGAGTCTAAATTGTGATGCCTTCATCTAAACAAATTTTTTTCTGACTGGTTGGCAGTGAAAGGAAGAAAATGGCACCAACTCTAAAAAGCTTCATGCCCTGTGTTTTGTAGTTCATTAATTATTCCTTTCAGCAATTTCTGCACTATTTGTCTCTCTCATGTCCAGTTCCCTAATTAAAATTGTGAATGCCCTAACTGGTTAACTGAAATCCAGGCACTTTCTTAGTTTGTCAGTTTGAGGAATAATTTCTCATGCCTGATTAATTAACAATTGGGTACAAAGTTGATATATAATTATTTTATTCACACAACAAGTATATAATGTTTACCATGACCTTTCCAATGAACTCCGTGTTTAGGAAACCGTCTCTCTATAATTGTCACCCCTGGAGAATACCCACACCTGTCACTGGCTTACTTCCCCAGTATCTGTAGCTTACAGCTAGCATCCTAGCCTGGTTGCAATATCCCACTTCAGTTTGGTCTTTCCCCTGTTCCTACATCTGACACCCACGTTTTAAAACCCCATTCAGCATTGCCTCATTTAACAAAATACTGTGTCCCAAGACAGTGTGGCATGCCTGGTTTACACTTGCATGTATATGGAAGAACACCCATTGACTTAGTTGCTCTAATTAGTTTACTACAGTCTTTCTCCCCTCAGCTGATACATATGGAGTGCATTTGTGATCAAATGGATACTTGTAAGGGCTGTTGACAGTATGAAAAAGTTTAGAATACTACAGTGCACTGCACTTAGGAGATACGATTTTAAATACCACATATGTTAAGGCTTTAAGGCTCATGTGTTTCATGACTGTTTCAAGCCAGACATTATGCCAGGAGTATGTCACTGGGTGACAGTATGGCCTTCCTGGGAAAGAGGGCTATGGAGCAGTCTATAACCCTGGGAGCTGTAGAGAAAACACCAACAAGGGCTTGCAAGGGTGAGGGTGAATTTACATAAACATTTTGGGAATGAGCTCTGTGTCCTGTTCAGCCCTGCCTGAAGTTACAGACTTAATTTTATTTTCCATTTCTAAAACATACCTAACGCTTGCTTTCTGCTACAAATTGATGCCCTGAGGCACCCACAGGCTTCACTGTCCCTGCCCAGCCTCACGTGGGGCTCCCTTCACCCACCCCACTGCTCAGGACCCCATTTTGGGGGCCATCAGTCCCTGCCTTAGGGAGGCTGTAAGATGTCAGTCTCCAGCTCCCCACAGCCCAGCCCAGCCCAGCCATGGGCCCTGCCAAGCCAGGCCCACCCACGGGCCGACGTCCTGGCCCAGCCTCGGCCTGTCCCCATCCCCAGACAGGTGCCCGATGCCTGGGGCTGGGGCTGCCCCAGCTGCCCCCCGGCTGCCCTTCTTATGGCCAAGATGGTGGGACAGGTGCTGGCTGCCAGGCCCTGTCCTGCCACCCCGGGGGAGCCCCTGCAGCCCTCAGGGAGCCCCCAGCCCCTGCGGCACCGTAACAGGCAGGCAGCGTGAGCTGCCGCATTTTAAAGGCTGTGGGGTATACAAAATCAAACTGTACTTGATTTACTGAACCACCCTTGCATAATAAATGAGCTTCTAGGAACATGAGTTACACCAAAGTCAGATTTTCGGGTGAAGCGACAGAGCGGCGGTCTCGTCTTCAGTGCTCAGTCTTACTGCCGGGGTCAGGACGGGCCGAGGAGTCCCTGTGAGACCAGGGGCTGCTGGACCACAGGCACCCTGGCACGAGGCACAGGGAGCCCCCCGAAACCTGTCGGGGTGTTCACCCACATTGTGAGCAGCCTGAATTAAAGTCTTCCTCCTCTCTGGTGCAGAGGAGGAGAAGCAGGAACCTGTGAGGCTGCGTGCTAACCACCAGGCTATGAGATACTTCAGCATGGGTTCCTTATATTTGTTCTGTTGAAACTGTTTCACTTCGTATGAATAATTAAATACTCACTGGGTTGGGGAGAGGAGGAGAAGTGATTCTGTACCTTACCAGTTAATTACATGAGGCAGTGTGTAAAATGTTGTGGTTTCTATTTGCAAATAGTTACTGAAATAAGTTCTCCAATACTGGTTTATGTATGTTGAGGCACTTGTTATACTCCCTGAAGATTTGAAATAGCTATTGGTGTGATCTTTTTTTTAAATTCACAGATGTTGGTATTTTGAAAAAAAGAAAACTATAGAAATTTTGGGTGTTGGTAAAGAGAAGGTGGAGGATTATCTTTTTTTATTATTTTTGTTTTTTTAAAAAAAAACTTTACAGTTTAACAGAGGTGAGCTTATCAATTATATGGGTGAGTAGATAGTCTATGAATATTTTTATAACTTTTTTTCTGTGGAAATTTTGGAAATTAAAAACAAAATCAAATTTACAACAACTAACCCCCCAAAAAACCAAACCAACCCACAACAACAACAATAAACAAACAACAGAAACTTCCATTTGAAAACCATTGCACAAGCACACAAAATTTAAAACTTCAATATATTCATATATTCAAAGATACTTTTATGGGTTTATATTTTGCATTTATTCACTGCCTTGAATCCTCTGAAGTAACTTGAGTAAATATAGGTCTCATCTCAGCCAAGTTGTAACGCTCACACTTAAATCTATTCTTTACAAGAGAATAGTTATATCTGTATGTAACTTTGAGCACTTTCCTAATCAGCTGGAGTTAAAAGGATTAAAATACACAAACAGATGTCAACACTTTCTTAACTGAATGGAGAGAAACAAGATGAAACATTCTGTCATTACCAGGACTGACCTTTCCTGGATTTTGATGCAAACTGAATTAGCAATCTTGATGGCATTCTCCACAAGCTAATCTTGTTTCAATTCCTCCTGTTTCACATTATCTCTGTGGTTCTTAGATTGCCACAGTTTATTGCTACAGATTAGACCAATGTAAAATCTGATGTGCATATTATTGGCAGGACCAGTGTGCAAGAGTCGCTATCCATAAACTTCAGTAGAGTTGCCAACCCTCAATGCTTTAGATATAGGCAGCCCGATAGAGAACTTTACTCCAAAAGTGTGCAGTATTTCACTATTATAACTCCATCATGGTCAATTAGCCAGACATGTTCCTGGCTTTTATCTTCAAAAATGATGCTTCTTGATTATTTATGTTTCCAAAAGCTATTATTGAGTAATTCAGTGTAGTGAAGGACTTCAATATGCTCTACCATTGTGACTGTAAATCCAGGTGTTAATACTCCCAGGTGGCTCATCATCTCACTGCAGATACCTAATAAAGTTGCCATTAGCTGGCAGTATACACTGAGGAAAGCTACACAGCCAGCTGATCTTCTCATTAAAGAAAGGGCTACTGGAGAATGCCAGGAGATTATCTGAGTTGTCCGAGTTTTTAAAGAGAGGAAGGGAAAGAACTAGAGAATGGTTATCTTCACAGATTGCTTCTAGGAACAATACTGGAAGCGGTAACCAACAACAGATGGAGGACAAAGAACCAATGGCTTGTAGAATAAGAACAGACCACAGCTAAAGTAGTCAGGCTGGGTTAGTAGTCAGATATTGGTTCTCCAGTCTTGCTTCTGAGAATAACTTTAAAAATCATCTGATTCTGATAAATTCAATGTAATTTGACTTATCTCATCTCCTGAAAAGATATAGTCCTGAAAGACTCGCCATCTTTGACTGGAAGAGGAAATTTGGGGAAAGTGGATAAAATATTACTAAGGAAATTGTTGATGACTTTTTTGCTTGCTACTTAAAAAAAATATATTAGATTTAATATTGTTATTGTGATAACATCTTAAGATGTAATAATCTTGTTCATATCAGGTGCAGGATAGATCTGGTCCAATTGAGGAAAAAATGGTATCAAAATTTTCTGTCCGTTGGAATATGCTCATATTCAGAGACTGGAGAGGAACCTAAAATTTTAGGTTTTTTCGATTCCTTTTCTGATAGCAGTCAACAGATAAATTGTCCCATTCTTGTGTCGTCCTTGCTTTCAAGGACAGTGATCTCCAGGGAAACTGGAGATGCTTCCAAGTTCTTGAGTTGGAATGTCTGTTCTGGCTGTGCCACCAGGAAGAGTTCTGGGTGTTTCTGCCAAAACATCCTTGTTTCCCAGCAAAGACAACTTGGTCATGCAACCCAGGTGATAACCGAGGTACACTCTGACCAGGTGAAAGTCTGGATGAGTACTGAATCGCAAGTCAAAAGCTATCAGTGAATATGTGTTATATAGAGAATGACTTCCTAATCTGGCCTGACTTTATTCCTTTACTTCAAGTGCTCAAGAGCTGTGTGAGCCATGAGATTGTCAGCATAAGCACAGCATAACCACACTTCTGTTGGTTTTTTTTTTCCCTCTTTGCTTTTTCAGAACTCTTTTTCATTACCTGCAATGCACAGGTATGCTAAGTCAAGCCCTCAGAAGTGATAAAATGCCAGAATTACAGTTACAATGCCATCTGAGTTTGCTGTCACTTCCTATCATATGCATGGAGATACACTCTGAACGGACTTCTTAATTGAAAGCTCTTGTTTTCAGAGTGGCCACAGTCTCATTTACTGCAAAAAGGGATGGTGGTTTTGGAGGCTGACTAGGTCTTGATGGGGGGGTGTTCACGTGGATAAACAGCTGACTAGGTCTTGATGGGGGGGTGTTCATGTGGATAAACACATCCCCTCAAAAAACACCCAGAAAACTGCAGCTTCTAGAGTCAGGGCACGTGAAATCTAGTTCAGTGAAATGTCTTGTTTGTGTGGTTGGTGTAAGGATCAGTAACAGTAAAGGGATGATTGCAGAGCTCATGCATCCAAAAATTTTCTCTCCCTGTCATTGCAAAAGCAGCACAAAGCAAGCAGGCAGATAACCCTCAGTGACCAAATGCAGTGATCTGAAATATTAGCAACACAAATTTTAATATGCTTGTACCTGCCTGTCGCTGTTGACAGAGTAGTTAACAAGAACAACAACAGAAATAACTGGAGTTGTTGGAATATTCTTCTTTAAAGCATTTGAAGTAAAGACTGAAATAGAAATGTAAAGGAGTGAGCATCTGAGGCAAACTTTTTGCTGTATTAAAAACTCCTGGCCTTCAAACCTGCTCATTCCAGATGCACAGCTGGTAGCCGTTGCAACAACAACTGTAACTCTGTAATATCCTCCCATGTAGGCTGTTGCAGCTTGTCTGTTTTGCATCCCCTGTTGTGTCTTAGCCTCTTTTTACTGTTTCACTGTTTATCCTAAGGAAAAGTAAACAGAGAAAATACATTATTTTCTGGATATTTATGCAGGTTGCAGTAACGGATCTGCACTGTAGACATAGTCAGATGGGACTGTAAGATTGGTTAATATGGTATCTCAGGACTAACTTTTATGGTGCAATAAATTTTGATTTTGTTAATGAATCTTCTAGAAAAGATTAACATTCATTTATAAATATTGATTCAAAGACTATTGCTCTAATATTATATAGATATAAATATAGAGCTGGTGCTTTGAGAGCAGGACAGGCTTCATACAAGAAGGTCTTGGACTGTAAGATTGGTTAATATGGTATCTCAGGACTAACTTTTATGGTGCAATAAATTTTGATTTTGTTAATGAATCTTCTAGAAAAGATTAACATTCATTTATAAATATTGATTCAAAGACTATTGCTCTAATATTATATAGATATAAATATAGAGCTGGTGCTTTGAGAGCCGGACAGGCTTCATACAAGAAGGTCTTGTTTATACTTCTTTCCTCAGTCACAGAATCTTCACTAGGAATAAATTGTGGCTTCCTTGGCAAAACCATTGATGTCATACTCCAGCCACTATCAATAAAGTCTAGGAAAAAAACCCAAACATTGAATTATAAATGAATCCTTAAACATGAAGTCTGATGCAATCTGCATTTTTCCAAAAGTTCTTGTAGGTCATTTGGGGTTTAAAAATGACAAACTGTTGCTTTGAAGCATTTTGGTATATGCACATATTAAAACTGATCAGAAAATAAAATCTCTGTCCCAATGATTTGATGTTCCAGTACTTTGACATTTACTTTCACTCCAAATTGGGACAGAGTTGAAATCACTGAAAATTTACACAGAGAAGAAAGTGGTTTGGTTTTATTTGTCTTTTTTTTAAAAAATCAATTCGTAGGGGCACCCCCCAAAAAAGAAGAGTTTCTGTATTTGCATGAGAAGCAAATCCAACAACTAAAACAGTTTTGATATTTCAGCCTGTCCAACCCTGATGTGCCAAATTGCAATTTATTGTGAAATAGCTGTCCATTTTACATGCCATTTGAAGTCAAATTAACACTTTGAAATGCAATATTTTAATGTGGCTCTCAACATGTGGTGCTTGTTTGGTTTGAAATGTTGTTTGGGAAAAGCAAAAGAAAAATTCTCAAAATCAAGACAGTGTTGAGTAAAACACATTTTCTACTTAGAAATTATTTTTTTCCAAAGGAGAGTGTTCCAGTTGACCATTTGTATGCTTCTGGGGCCTGTTCTTTGGTTGTATTTTCATGCCAATACTCCTATGAAGGGGAGATGTGGATTTCTATGTAATCCAGGATGAACTTCAGGAAGAAAAGTAACACTCCCTGCACTTCTCACAGCTCTTTCCTGGGGATTTTGGAAAGGTGGGGAAAGTCCTCCTCGAGCTGACAGATCACCCTACAGAGCTGACAGATGAGTCATCCTCATCATCCTCCCACCTCCCAGTTACAGAATACAAGTTAGAAGCAGTGATCAGTTCAAACTGGGGGACATTAAGTGAGATTGATACTGGAGAAAATATCAAAGAATGATGTAATTGGTTTAAGTTTAAGATAGCTGTGTGTAGCAAAGAGGGAAAGAGGCAGTGACTGGCTCAGGAGTTCCCAATTTGTGGTTCTGAATGGAAAGTGGATGCAGTAAAATCTTTAACCCATCTCACATACAGGTCTTTGCAGACCACAGGCTGTATCTTATTACCTACCTCTTTGGAAAACTTCAGAATTTGCTAAGAATCCTTTAAAAGTGTGTCAGACTGGATATGTGAAAAATAGACTATACTAAATGTCAATTTTAACCATGATCTCTCTCATTTGTAAACACCTTCACCCCCACCGGTCACACGGATTTGGAGAACTACTACTTTGAGCAAAGAAACTCTGTAAGTAGGATACAAACAAGGCTGGGCCAACAAGAGCTGCATAAGGTTTGACATGAGATAAATGTAAAATCCTGCTGCTAGGACAGAAGCAGCAGCAGTACAGGCTGGGGTCTGCCTCAATTAGGTGTATCTCTGCTGGAAGGACTTTAGGGTCCTGAGGGACACCAAACTTAACATAAGTCAGCAGAGTGCTCTTGCAGATATGAAGGCAAACTTTTTCCTGAGCTCCATGAGCAAGAACATAGCCAGCAGATGGAGGGATGTGATTATTCCACTTTGGTCAGCACTTGTTTGGATACCCCTGGAACACTGTGTTCAGTTTTAGTTTGCTCCCCACCCTAATTTTTGCTCTGAAAAAATAGAGTCCAGAGTAGGATCACCAACCAAGATGGTTAAAGGATTGCAGAACCCGATTTATGAAGGGAGGCAGAAAACCTTTTTGCAGTGAGAACAATTAAACGTTGGAATAAGCTTCACAGAGAAGTGGTGGAATCCGCCTCACTGGAAATTCAGTTTGACAGGACCCTTGTTCAAAGGCCCTTCCTTTAAGAGAAGGTTGACCAGATCTCCAGAGATCCAGCCTGGATTTTTCAATGGTTCTATTCTATAATTCTAAATGTAATTATTTATTGGTTAATAGGTGCAACAGATACAAAGGTCGAATGAGCAAGGCATTAATAGCTAAGAAAAAAGAAATTTTTTCTTAGTCAGTTGGGGAAAAATCGCCTTCCATTGCTTTTATGAGTACCTCAACAATGCTAGATTGCCACCTCTTGATTGTTTTAAGTTTTACTTAGAGTTTTTTAACTTTCTGTGTTAACATACTTCCCCTTGAATCCTTATATAACTTTTTCTGTCTTAACAATTACACTCTGACTCTGTTTTAACCGTTCTTATCTTTTGTGGGTTTTGCTCATTTACTGTCTCACACTTTAACACAAAATTTCTGTGTAAAAGTGAACTAACATCACACTTGTACATCAAGCTAGGGCTTGGATATCAGGCACCTGAACCCTTGAGCTGAGGTTTACCCACTTGATTTAGATTGGTCTTGCTTTGGAGTTTAGATACACAGGTATTTGCATACACATGAATGCATGTTTCCAAGCTTTTAATGTCTAATTTTTTATATATATGTTAATGGAAAACTGTGTTTCTGTAAGTTAGTAACAACACTGGAAAGAAACATATTGCTGTGTATATGTATACGGTTCAGCGTGAGTCAAAAAGTTTATATATACTCTTCTGGCATTCCTGAGGGAATTTCTTAGAAGCTTTTTTACCAGCTGCCCTTGGTATGTCACTTTTATTTCACAAGATCATTTTAGTTGCAGTAACAGGTTCAGGAATATCAACATGCCTTAATCAACATTCAGAATCCACTTGGCTATTAAGAAAACAGTGAAAAATGGTCTCTGGCAGAAAAAGCATAGAATTATAGATTCTTATACAAAGCACAGTGGAGTCAGTGGAAAGACTTAAGTGTTTCAAGTCTGGTGGCAAAACCAGCAAGAGTCATATAAAAGAGGGAAGGGTGAATGATGGAAGGCATTCACAAAATGATTCTGTTTGGTAGAATGATATGACTACCTGCTCACACAAAGACATCACAGAACAGAGTAACTCTCCTGGTCTCTCTTACAGTACCAAGGACTCATAGGAGGATAAAAGCCAGCAGAATATGCTTTTGCTTATTTAACTGGGCTGATGTCAGTCACAGCAGATCTACTGAAGTAAATAGGACTGTGTTGATATATATTACCTCTGGACATAATTCTGAAAAATGTACACTTTCCCCTGAATAGAAGGCGTGATTACCTACAGAGTGCATTAGCAGGCTCAGTACCCAGAGAATTCACACTAGAGTGATCTGATACCGGTAAGAAAAATTCATCTTAGTCTTCATGTCCTGGACAAACATATAGGTATAGTAAGTTTTCTTATAATTATTACTAGGTACCAGCTTTTTGGCAAGTTTTATGTCAATTTGATTAGAGTGCTACTTCCTGACAGCTACCGTGGTTTATGTTGCTTAAACATTTTCACTATCTAATCTAGGAAAAGAAGCTAATTACTTCTAAGTATGAAAACATAAGGCAAAGCTATCTTACACTGCAACCGTTTTTTATACCTCACTCAATAATTTACTTCAGATTCAAAGAACTAAAAAAAAGCCAGAATAGAATAGAAATGGCAAGATATTAATTTCTTCTGTATAAAATGGGTAGTTATATACAAGACTTTCCAAAAAAGCCTCAAGCCCCTTATCCCTTAACTTGTTCTTACAGCATGATCCATTACTCCTTATGGACAGCGAACTGTATGTACCACTGTATTTATTAATGTATTGTAATAGATCACCAGTCTATATTTCTTTAGCCCATCCTTGGTAACATATTCAGAACATTATTTAAAGCTCATTATTCACTGAAATAACACATGCAAAAGCACAAGTTGGTTAGCTGTGATATTTTATTAGAGTGAGCATTTCGGGGTTTTATTCTCAGTCCCTCATCAACATAAAACATAGTAAAGAGTTCATAAATCTAATTAAGGACATTAGAATAAGGAAAAATCACTGAATATTTAGTTAGGATATGCAAGCCTCATGTACAAGCAAGCCATTAGAGGCAGTCATAAATGCCAATTGAAAAGCACTCAATAACTGCTAGTTGGTGGAAGTACAAGAAGACAGATGTAAATGGAATGGTAGTCTGCAAAGGTAGAAGTGTTTTGTTTATCTGGTTGATTTGTCTGGCTTTTTTTTTCCCTTTTCCCCCCATCCCCCCTGAAGAAAAACACTGGGAAATCAAAAAAAGCAAAAACCAGCAGCATAAAGTTTTACTGGGATGCTGTTCAGGTTTGGGCAGCCAGACACTTAGGAACATAATCCTGTTGTAAGTGCTATACCAAGTGGGGCAACAATTGAATCTAGAAAGTACCCTGCTCCTGAAAATAGCCATTAGCAGTACCTAGGGAAGGGTACAAATATAGACAAGCTTGCAGCTATGCTTTTCTAGCTCAGCAGTCTGTGATTCAGGGAGTTTGTGAACTCATGTGAGTCATCCACAATATCCTGATGCAGTGAGTGCCACAGTTTAAAGTGCCACAGTTTAGCTAGGAATCATGTAACCATGTTTCTCCCTCTCATGTCCCTCTCCCTCTCCTCTCTCTTCTTTTTCTTTTTCTTTTTCTTTTTCTTTTTCTTTTTCTTTTTCTTTTTTTTTTTCTTTTTTTTTTTTTTTTTCTTTTTCTTTTTCTTTTTCTTTTTCTTTTTCTTTCTTTTTTCGTTTTCGTTTTCTTTTTCTTTTTCTTTTTCTTTTTTGTTTTGTTTTTTCTTTTTATTTTTATTTTTTTTCTGTTTCTTTTTCATTTTCATTTTCATTTTCCTTTTTTTTCCCCTTTTCTTTTCCTTTTTCTTTTTTAAAATATTTATGAACTGATATGATGCCTCCAATTCTTCTATTATTGCTCACAGGAAACAATAATTTCCTATTTAACCTTTTCCATGTCATTCATTATTTTGTACATATGGCTTTCTGCGTTACTTAGAACAAATCCTTTACAGATTTTTGAAAGATATTGAAAGTGTAAAAGATGTTCTTAGTAAAACAAAGAAGACTTAGATTCTTCCAAGTTTCCTAGATGCTTAGAAGCAACTTCAACACAAATTCAGCAACCAAGGTCCTGCACCTGGAAGCAATAAAGCCCTTAAAAGGTAAAGGTTTAGTTCAGCTAGGTGTACAGACAGCTTTGCTGGAGTGGGATGGGAAGAAAAACTGGAAAGCACATGTTACTTACTGGCCACAAAAAAGCACTGTACTCTCCTGAAAAAAATAGAAAAGAAAGATAAATTCCACCCCAAATTAATTAGCAACCTATTGGCTAGGGAACTTGTCTTTAGATTTCTTTGGTAAAGGTCTGAATCTTCACTCTGCTTTGCCTCCAATTTGTGTTTCTCAAAGCAGATTCATACTCACATCTTAATCCCCACAATAAAGAGACAAGGAGAAAAAGAAAAAGATAGATTAATTGTATGATTCAGTGGAGAGGGCAGTCAATTGTGTGGTAAGAGATTAAAGTCTATTTTTCTGTTTCTAGAAAATTATTTTAGTCAATGTTTCTCATACAGCAGCTCAAAATCCTCCATTGACCTACTCTGATGTAGGGACACAGATGCAGTTCTTGTCCTACAGTTTTTCTGTGAACAGGATCCATAACCACAGCACTGGGATACTTATGCAAGACAGATAAAGAAGTTCCTTGTTTGAGGGTCATGACTACAAAGGCAGCACTTTGCAGCTTGTTGAACAGTGAAGAGAGATATGCTGTGGAGACCTTGCACAGGACCAATAGAAAAAATTCAAATATGGGAATGCAGGTAGCCTTTGAGCCACTTGAGCCGTAGTTCCGAGTAGATTTGTGACATATACTTGATTATGTTAGGCGCTTACACAAGCTGACAAGTGATGAATTATCTTCGTTATTCTAGCCCTACATATTTGGGTCATGAAGCTTCAGATTTTCCAGTTTTACTCATTTGCTTCGTGTTCCTTGCAAGACAATTTCAAAGGAGTGTTCTTAGGCATACTCCAATTAAAGTTTTGATGGCAAAACAGATATGGAATCCCTGTACCTATTAATAAGTCCTCTAAGCCTGAGATCTGGAACTAGATCTGTGACTAAACACATCAGATTCCAGATGACTAATTTCCATTCAGAACACCTGTTATCAATCCTCCGCAATATAGTACTGAATAAATGTAACTTTAGTGCAGTCATCAGTCCTAGTTCTTCTGATAGTGTAGTAAGATTCTTTCTCAGTCTAGATCCCAGCTCTTTGTTTGAACGTGTATATCAAACCTGATATCCATAAGCTAATGCAGTGTAGAGCAGGAAATCAGTATTAGAACAGATTTACTTTTAATTCTCTGCAATTAGTAGGGGGTTTTGTTTTTTTTTTTCATTTTCATGTGGATTTGGAGTTTGGGGTGGTTCCCCCCCCCCAAGTTTTGGACTTTTATTTCTTTACAGCTCATAATTCTTGAAAAAAACATGGCTGAAGTATCTTCTGCAACAGACCCAATCACAAATGTAATTGCTCCATTGTCTTTTTTTTATTATTACTCTACGTAATATTTCAATTACAATGTCCCTTCGGACTGCTCCACTCTAAGTGATCTCAGGCTCCTCTGCCTTCCATAGCCTTATTGACTTGAAAAATAACAAACAAGTGTAAATGACATTTACAGCTCTTAATTGGTGTCATTAGCAGTTCTTATTATTCAGCAGGACAAGCAGTGGCCTTTTATTGAGAATTCAGTGATGCACATCTGCTTTGAACTCATCAGACTTAAAGACAAGTAATAAAACAGCTGAGTGAATGACTTAGGGCCATATCCATCATTAAAGGGTGCTTGCAGAAGATTTTTTTTTTTTTTTCTTAAAAAAGATTACTTTTGGGACCATGATCCCATGGGTTAATCCCAAAAGAGTTAATGCTTCTTTAATAGAAGTAGATCTTGAAATAATGTTAATGTATTGAATCATTAATAATAACCTAATTTTTTATTGTTTATCTCATTACTTGTGTTAATTGCTATAAACCAGACCTTGAGGCAAATCGGGGGGATTAGATTCATAATAGCATGTGAGTGCGAAAGGGCTGTGGATACCAGTAAGATGTAAGACTGAAGAGTTGTTTGATCCTTTGAGTTAAGTACTGCTGAGCACTAAAATTGATGTTTTAGATACCCAATGCCAAAGTTTCATTCTTCAGAACACCTTTATTAGACATTCAAACTGTTACCAAAATTTCTTAGGCTTCTAAATTTCTACGATGAACATTCTTCTGTTGTATATGCACATAACCAACCAATCTTTTAGTGACAGGGTTAGTGAGTTCCATTAAGCTCCAGCGGAATTCATAAAGTAGGGAAAGATTAATCTATTTTTTCTCTAGAATTTTTCAATGAAAGAGTCATGTAGGCTCTCTTCAGTCTATGACAGATACTGTTGGACGGCAATTGATTGCATCTACCTTTGGAAGCTTTCTTAGAGTTCTCTAGGTGACCTCGTAGAGATACCATGGAGAGATTTAGGGAACTAGCATAGACTTGGTCAACTAAGGGGGCATTCCTATGCCCAGATTTTTGAATTTAAAAATAGCTTAGCCATCCGGTAAAGTCAATGGAAAAAGGCTAAAGAGACTTATCTCATCCTAAAATGGGCAAACAAGATAGGTCAGATGAAACGTACTCTTGATTTCCTTTTGAGTATAAAAGGGTGGGTGTCCTGCTCAGATTTTACCAACTCTAATGTCTATCATTAGATTTTCATTTTTTTTAACAGCAAGCTCAAGAATGAGCTGCAGTTCTAACAGATATCTCTAACAAACCAGATCAAAATATCTTCACCACAGCTCTGAAATCAGCATCTCATTTCACCCTGTGCATTTCCTATTGTAGCTTCTCAGCTTTATGGACTGCTTTCTTGGTGTCTGATTCTTCCCACACATTAGATACATTACCTAAACGCCTAATTCTGCATTTTATTAAGTGACAACATCTAAAACCTTTATGGAGTTAATCTATACTGGATACTCTGGTAGTAGGATTCAGATAAATAAGATCTGGAGAAAATATACCAAACTGGATGCATTCCTTTAAAAACGAGCAAAGTTGGTGAAATTTTGTTCATTTTGCATAACACAGTAGTCCAGTGTAACTACAGCCAGGTGTGAATAAAAATTAACTGACAAAGACCCAAATAACCCTGCCAGAAATCTTAAGAAAAGTTGTCTCATCTCATTGGAGCTATACACTGTAGCAGATAAATTACTGCCTAATCGTTCATTACTGTGTTAACTGTCAAAGTGCTAACTATTGTTCCATATGAAAAATCCATGTTGAGAATCAAGCTCAAAAAAGTCCGAGAGTTCTGTAACGGAAAGGAAACATTTGTTAAGCAGAAGTGCTTTGTGACTCTCATATTACTTACCAAGAAAAACCCTGCTCTGGTTCAGCTAATTTGTAGTGATGTCAGGCTGGGATTTTCAAAGGTGCCTAAAGAAGTTAAACGACTGTCTCCTATTGACTTTCTTTGCAGCTGCAATCCTGGGCAGACCTTTTAATACTGCTTTCATTTTAATGAAGAAAAGTGGAGGAAAGGGTCAGCTAATAGAGGGAGCGAGAGATTTACTTTTCTTGGAACTTCACACATCTGCAAAGATTTTGCTCAATGCATTAGCAAATGTATTATTATTAATAGCAATAATAATAATAGCTACTTATCTTATACTCTGTAGGAGTACACTCAAAACACCTTATAGAAAATCATGTTTATCTCTATTTTGTAGGTGAAAAAATGTGATCTGGGTCAACAAAGCTCTATGACTGCTCCACAGGTGCCCACCTGTGCGCATACCACTTGGAAAAAAGAGCACCTGCAGACAGTGACCGTGCAGCAACAGGTAAAATGTAAAATCACAGCACCAAAACCTAACTATTGGTAAATCCTTCAGGAATCCATACCCTTGGTCAAGGTTACTTGAAGATGTACGACACATTCATAATGAAATGATGGATTTGCTTGGGTCTCAAACCAGAATCCAACTAGCTCTTATCTTTGGGGAGCTTGATGATAAAACAAGACCATCCTTGAACTTGGCATCAGTATATGGCGTATACTCCAGTAAAGCACCATATTGATCTATTTTTAACCTCATAAATAAGAGGTGTTAGAATTCACAGTTATTCTTTGAAGGATGATGAATTTAATATAAAAAAAGAAGAAAAAATTGGAATTTTAGATTGTTTCAAACTTTAAATTTAATCCATTAGAAAATAAAAGATTGTTGTTGTGATCAATTTATGAAAAAAAAAAATTCCATTTCTAAGCTAGTACGAACTATTTAAAAAAAAAATTGAAGACACTATTTCTAAGTTAGGTGACTGAAAATTGGTCCTGTTTTGAAGTCAACGTTTTGAGACCATGACAAAACCAACATTTGTGGATCTTTTTGAAACCAAAATCTATTTCTTCGGAGACTTGAGAGAGCACAAATTTACCCTGGAGAATGTACTTTTATAACATTATTCCTGTACTTTCTACCTGCTTTAATGATGGAACCAAACCCAGTTTTGTAGTCTGGCTTTTATTCATCTCAGCTTGGCATTAGGCCAGTAACAAGTTGAAGTTAAAAGTCTTCTTGTCCTAGAGTGTAGTTAGTAGAGAAGGACAGGTATATCTGGAGAGCAATTCAACTTTTTACGGCGCTGCCCCTCCAGCTTTGGGAAGCAATTTTTTTTTTTCCTTCTCTTTAGTGGATGTAGAGATGTAACCCAATTTAGGCATTTATTCATCTCAGCTTGGCATTAGGCCAGTAACAAGTTGAAGTTAAAAGTCTTCTTGTCCTAGAGTGTAGTTAGTAGAGAAGGACAGGTATATCTGGAGAGCAATTCAACTTTTTACGGCGCTGCCCCTCCAGCTTTGGGAAGCAATTTTTTTTTTTCCTTCTCTTTAGTGGATGTAGAGATGTAACCCAATTTAGGCATCTCAATAAACTGCAGAAAGTTTATATTTTTTGTACAGAAATTATTTATTTAGCAATTTACTTAAGTTCTTGTTTAAGTACATTTTATGTACCAAAGAATTGGTATGATTCTGTTTTAAGAAAGAGCTGACATTCAACTTTTTTTTTTTTTTTGGTGTGTGTCCCCCCACGTTTTCTCTTTTTTGCACCTAACTTTCTATATCCTTTCTGAGAATGCAGTTCTTTTTTCCCTTTGCATTTTCTATTTTTGTATAAACACACATCCATAAACACAAAGTTCACTTACACTAACAGTGACGATTATACACATATTCCAAACATTCAAAAAATTCATTTCTTTATGTTCTTGATAAGCAGTTTATTTCCCTTGTTGTTTCATGCTCAATCAGTCTTAGTCAAGGTATTTCATTCCCAAATCCTCTTTTCTCATCCATTATTGGCAAAAACACAATCCTGGTCATCGCTTGCCTGTAACTTAGCCACCACAGAAACATCTGAATGAAGGGACCACAACAGAACATGTAGAAAAATCCTTGTCCCAAGGCAGGATCAACAAAACCCATATAATCCAAGAAAGCATGATTAAACTTAATTTCCTCCTTGCTATTAGTATATTCCAACATGGATTTATTGATGTGTAAATAAAGATCAAGTACCTGCTACTATTTCCCTAATAGCCACCAGTAGGGTACGACTAGACTTCCTTTTCTCGACCAGTCTTTTTTTTTTTTTTTTTTTTTTTATTTTCCTAATGAGACTTATAGGAAATAAGTATCTTCAAGCTGGCCACCTCCCTGTCAGCTTAAATTAAACCTGGTCAATTGGTTCATGTGTTCTTAGGAGGACTAAAGACAGACCTCTATAGGAAAATAGACTAATAACAATGAAAATGACAGAACAACAACGTTAACAGTGTACAGCAGTAGTCAAAAATGTTTCTTTAGTGACATCATGTTACTTTTAACTATTTTCTGTTTTTTCTTCCCAGTAAATTAATTTGTTCCCCAACAGAAAATCAGGCAGATCTGTATCCATTAGATAGCCATATTCATTACATTACATTTGGGTAGAAGACAAGATATAGACTTGTTTCTCTTATATAGGAAAACAGTTGAGAGAAGCACAGTTCATGTAATGTGAAATGTTTTATGTGATACCGTTCAAGGTAAATGGAGTTGTTGCAGAGATGAAGACTGGAAGAAAAAAATAAAATACATAGTAGGAAATGCTGAAAAAGCTGGAATCTTTTTCTTTGCTTATCATTAAGGCAGAGTATTCTGTATTAATTGGGAAAAAAAAAAAATGTTAAGGTATTTCCACAACATAGGCAATCCCTTAAAATGATAGGTAAACACAGTATGAAATGAGAGTTCCTTTTTTCCTCCTGTACTTCATATACAACTGAGTTGACTGTTTTCATTTGCATGTTTTTCAGATAATGTCAGTCAAGAAGCACAGGACCAAATATATACTACACAAATGAGAATCTGGAATGACTGGCTTGATTTGATTACTGACTAATTGCTGATTAAACTTATATGTCATTTTAAATAATATTTACTGTCTAATATTGAGGTATGTTTCTGGTATTCAACATGTGTGCAGTCACTGGGAAAAACATAATGAATACATGGCTACACATATCACCTGTCATCTCCTCAGCCCGTTTGAGGTTTATGATTTCAAATATTGCCCAATAGAATTATTCTGATGAAATCAATGAAATGAAAACCCTTTTAAAGTTTTCTTTCCTCGGGAAGGTAAGAAGAGAGGGGTATATAAGATATTCCACGTGTATGCAGTACTGCAGACTCCAGAGAAAGACAAAGAAATGATGAGGCCACATAATGATATTAATATTCTGAACAGAGTATGGTTACCTATTCAACTGATCAGAGTCCTGTTGTGCTCTATATACTCAGAGTACCAGAACAAAACAAAAGACCAACACACAGACAAAAACCCACACACAACCTTCTGTAATGAAGTTTATGATCTAAATAGATAATGAAGGTAGAGGAGGCATCATTATCTCCTTTTTATTGATGGGCATAAGTTAGTGAGCAGCAAGATTGCAGCTGCAGGTCTGTATTGAACCCAGACCTTCTGAATGACTATCATGTGGTGTCTTACCTGAAAGAACAGACATCAAATTTAGAAATTACCATGAAAGATGCCATGGACTTCCAGTGAAAGACCAGAAGTTAAGGCTTATCCTTGCCCACTAAGTGTCTAACCAATTAAGCATCTAAATATCAGCTGTTTTCCACATTCATGCTGATTACAGAGTTATTGCTCTTTGGCTGGTTAACAAAGGGTGATCTTGCAAATGGTCCCTGGCTGCTGTCCCTGGAAGTTGTGTGCATGTGTGTTTGTTCTCCATGTCCTTAGACAGCAACAAAGCAATTCTATTGCAGTGGGAACTAGTTCAGAAGCCATTAAGTACCAATATGAGGATCTACTCAGATGGCTAAATTTACTATTAACAGCACAACAGAGATTGAAGCAGCCCCAACAGTAATTCTAGATGGCAAACAGCACCAGAGGTAGCATAACTACCACAGTTGTAAAAATGATGAGCAAAGGATGGGAGTGACAGTAGGCGATATCATTACAGTGGTTTGATCAGATGTGACTGAAGATGTAATGATATGATCTCTTTGTTACCATGGATGGTATTGAAGACAGGTGCCTTTTCACCCCATTTTTGCCTTCCCTTTCCTTTTTCTACAATGTTAAAGGAAACAGCTGGTAGCCCAGCTCTGGAAGCAGAAATTAGATTCTGCTGGGACAATCTCTTGATCTGACTTTTATGTTAATTTTCAAAAGAGCTAGGAACCCTTACTACCTCCTTCTTCTCCAGGGAATACTACAACTCACTTATGTAGCTCACATGAAGGGTAAATTCTTCCAGTGAAGACACCTTGGTTTGTAACTACTAACAAAAAGTTGTCTGAACAATTAACATTTCAAAGTCTGTGAAAATGTTTCATTCAAAATAGTATATATTGCATGGGACAACAGGAGACTGGGATGGTAATGCATGGGATCAGTAGAAGTATCTATAATGGAAATAGAAACCCTAGAAATGATCAGTGAAGGGTTCTGGTCAATACTTCATTGGTCACACCATGATGAAATACTTTCTATTCAAATTGTATTGGGTTCACGTGAGATCCCTTTTAAATCATTAGGATGCAGTAATTTTGTATTTAAGAATTTTAAAGATCTGGCTCAGGAGCTACCCAGACCATTAAAGTAGACTTAATCCAGTCTTTAAAACTTCAGGACATGCCAGGAGCATAATGAAAAGAATGTATAGTAACAAATTTTTAAAGGAAGAATAAATAGGATAATCCAAGAAATTACAAGTTTCATTTAGATTTGAAGCAAAATGACGGACCATTTGAGACAAGCCTGAATTAACAATGAATTAAAGGAAAGTAATGTATTAATGCCAGTGAATATGCACAGGTTGGAAATAAATCTTTTCAAACCAGCTCATGTCAATGCTTTGATGAGAGGACTGATTCAGTTCAATAAAGTAATAATGTTGAATAATAATGTAACTCCTTTAAAGAAGTTGACTTGTATACTAACAACTAAAAAAAAGAATAAAACCCCATTGTTTTTCAAATCACGTTGAATTATTAAAGAAATGGTTGATGACTATGTCCCACAACGTAATTGCAAATTGGGAATTAATACTAATAAGGTGTATTCTGTCTAGGGTCTCCCTGGCATTGATTTTTGGCTCTATGCTAGTAAACATTTTATCAACAAGGTGGAAGAAAACATAAAATCATTACCAGTAAAGCTTGGAGTTGATACAAAAGCTAAAGGAATGATAAATAATGAAGAATACAGGCCACTGATACACAGTGCTCTCTGTCTTCAATAATCTAGGGACAAGGATACTATTAGACTCAGATATATGAACAAGTTATTCTGGCATCACACATAACAAGTCAGCTGATTCATGATAACTATCCATGGGAGTAGTCTACCCTGCAGAAAATCAAGGCTGTTAGAATTAGTTCAGCTCGGTGAAAAGAGGGCTAAGCAAACTCAGCTTATCTTATGTTTAACCCAGATTTATTGTACACAATGGAACAGACAGCAGAGATCAGCTGACATGCAATAATAGGTTTTGTGGCTAAGCCTGGTGTGTATTTTCAGTGTGGCTAATAACAAGTAATATATTTAGAAGCAAAGCATGTTTGTCACATGTACAAAATGGGAAAATACCACAGTGAAAATATAAAAATAAAATAAAGATAACAATACTGCAGAGCTAATCTGGTGGACAAAAGAAAAGAAAAAGCGAGTGGAAATTTAGAGTAGACACATTTACGTTTTTATGGTGTGGGTAATTAACTGTTAGAGTGACAAGACTTATATTGGATTCTCCATCACTGGAATTTTTTTTAACAAGATTGGATTTTGTTTTTCTCTAAAAGATTATTCTCTACAAAGCACTGCTACTGACTTGAAGCAGGAATTAAAAATCCTATGTTCTGTGCTATGAAGGAGGCTAAACTAAATAAACCCAGTGATATCTTCTAACTTCAAAATCTAAGGCTCCTATAAAGGTTCACCAGTGATTTGTCTGCCATACAGTAGTTGATGAAAAGCAGGTAGCTAGCAAGAAAAGACAGCATCTGCGTTCTCTGAAAGAAGTCACAAGCATTATAGTGGTGACACGGAGCAATGTAAAGCTTTATTTGCCATTCCAATTAAATGAAGCTGAAAGAAAATGACAGACATGACTGCCTTCAAATAACTTGTGATTTAGTCTCTAGAAAAATGCAGGCTTCATTCTAGGATATTTAATTTCTTATCTGACCCCTTGAAAGATAAAAATCCTTCTTTTATAGAAATTTATTGATAGTAATGGTGTAAATCATAATTCCATCTGAGAAAAAAGAAAGTTTATCATTTTGTCATGGAATTAAAGTCCATTTTTATTCAAGAATAAAGTAAAAATAAGTGTATCAATATTATTATGTAATCATTATTATTATTCCTACAGATATTGATTTTATTTTGCACCAGATGAAGCATTTTGCTTAGACAAAACTGAAGAATGAATCAAGGTTTTACTTTTAAACTTAAAAGTAAAGAAACCTCTGATAACTCAGTTTAAACAGCAACTGTGAAATCTACTGATTTAAAGACTGTTAAAGTTGTGGGGTTTAATTTTTTTTCAGTTTGTATTATTTCCATTAAATTAAGAAGCGCTTGTAGAAAAAGAGATCCATTTCACTTCAATATTACTATTGAATTGTGAGGTTTCTTGTCAGTCGTCTTGGCTTCCTGTGTAACTGATGGAGAAAAAAGGACGTCTCTTTTGCCTGGCTTGTAACCTTCAGGTGAGAAGAATCAGCTTTTAAATATGGTTAGCTTTGTTTTCTGAAGAGAGAGTTTACAAGATTAACTAGAGGAAGATGCTTAGTTTATCTGTCTTAAAAAAACAAACAAACAAACAAAAACCCAAACAACCACTTAAAAACAGCTGGCTGTCTTTGTACTGACAGATTGTAATTATTTTGTCTCTTTAATAGCTGAGCCTATAAGAAGTTTGCAGTCATTGAGGCCTTCAGGTCAATGATAGTGGTCTCAGCCCATCACCCCTTATGCAATTGCACCCAATGGTCTTTGGTTAAAGCAGGAACTACATAAAAAAATGTGTGTGTTTGATAAGTGAAAGACAGCTAATGGCATGAAAATAGCTTTCAAGACGGACAGTTACATGATTAGTTGGCACTTAGTATAGCACTGAAGCAAACTAACAGAAGAAAAATTTTGAAGTGGTCTCAGAATTTCATGTTAACTTCTGTAAATGTCTCATTTTTCCAGTGGAGATCAGTTGTTTTCACCTGCATTCTATGGTGAAAAAAAAAAATAAATTAAAAAAAATTATTATTATACTTATCTTTGCTGGTGTCACTCTTCCAGAGAGTATTGCAAATTTGTGTTTTAATAAAATATATTTGCATTTAATTTCATTTTTCTTACAAAAGAAATTTTAAAAAACCCTCTAAATGTTGAAGAATACTTAAAATGGTTCTTATCACTTTTATTATTTTTATTTTTTTTTCAGTGAAAATAAAATATTTCTGTACCAGCACTAACAAAATGCTCGACAGGTCTGTGACAGGATGTCACAAATCAACTTCTACAGCGAGGAATGGACTTATGAACCTATTAAACTCACAGTCTTTGGCTTTGAAGCAACAGTCATCATCATTAATTGTAATTATTGCACTCCCTGACATTTTCAAGAAAAAAAGGGCACAAAGGATTTCATGAGAGCTGTAGCTCGTCACCTTAAGACAAGGAGGCTACTTTCACTTTTGTTAATTAAAATGTTTCTAAAAGACCACTGAAATGCAAGACCTGTGAGCAAATCAGATGCCCACTTTTCCATTTGCCTGTAAGTCCCGTTGTTTCTTATCTTTTACATAAATTGTAACACCTCTGGGACAATAAAAAAGTTGTTTGTTTTTTTTTATTTTGTTTTTTTTTAATTTGTACAGACAGAGCAAGGAATTTGTCTTTGACTAGGACTCCTAGACTGACCCACTGAAGAAGAGTAAACTACAGAGAAGATGCAGGACAAAGTTTTTCCATAGTTTTGGAATTTGCTTGTCTAGATCTTGAAATACTGTGCAGTTGAAGGGGTTTGACATTTACAGGGCATTTTCCCTAGATAATTCTGAGTCTCTTACATATAAAACTGGACACACAATCCAAAAAGCCATTTGCATATTTCAGCCATGGTAATGATAATATTCAGAACTTAGTAATGTAAAAAATTTTCATTGAAACATAATGTGTTTGTTTCTCTCAGGTTTGAGAACCTCGGAGTAATTAATGTAAAAGTCCTGTATGTAATCTGAATTTGCCATCTGGACTCCCTACCTTAATCAAGCTGGAGCTAGGTACCTCCAGTGGACACTTCATCTCCTCCTACAACATGTACCTAGGCAGAGTGGGATGAATCGCACCCTGAAGATTTTTCATCTCCGTTGACTATAGCTGACATCACTCTAGATTTAGGGCAATTGAATTTCCTTTTAAACTTTACCTTTAAATATTTTATCCCTGGCTACTGGTTTCCAAAAATTGTGTAATATTCAACCAAACTAGAAAACATTAATGAGTTTTTGATGCAGGAATGTTTTCTGCAGGTGTGTTGATCGAGTTATTTTTTAAATGCCCAAGTTACTGCGCTACTAAATGAGTTGTCATGGTTGTGCCCACACACCACAGAACATCCACAGCTCAGACTCACCCCTCTTCAGGTTTTCAAATGGTTACATGTGAAAACTTATCATCTTCAGCTTATTCTGTTATCAAAGGAGAGAGAAAAAAGCAGCAGAGAGAGAAAGAGGCACTTCAGAGAGTGAATGTTATCTGAGACCTTTTATCAAAATCTTCAGGTGTTTTATGAAAAGTTGTGTTAAATTTCCAGTTAATCATACTTTTAAGATTAAACTTTTTTACACATTTCAAAAACTTATGTAGAGTATAACACAATGAGAAAGTCCTAATGTTTGCTTGCCTACTACTTGTTTTGCTGAAAAAAAAATGTTAGGGAGTAACAGGTTTATTTTTCTAGTTATTTTTCTTATAGCTCACAGACTTTTCAAAGTTTAAGACTTCTGGGTATAAACACCGAAAAATATTATTTTTAAATCACTGATCTGATTTTCTGCATTGATTGATGTCCTCTTACCATAAGAGACAGAAAAGGCTCATTAGACCATCCAGTTAATCGTAACACAGAGTCAAGATTGATTGATTGATCCTTACATTGCATCGCTCAGGCATTAGTCGTGATGAAGCACACCCAGTTGTGACACTTGCCATGGCCAGCATATCACAATCAGTATGATACATTGTGTATGCTCCTGCAATTGTTTATAACACCAAATTTCACTTAGTAAAAGCAAAGAAATCCCAGAGTGCTTCTAACCCATCTGGACCTGGAAAGTCCATAGCTCACTTTCTTCTTTTTGGAAACTAAAATGTACAGTGAGCTGGAACAAGGTGAAGTGTTGTGTGCTGATGTCATCTCGCCATGGAATCATGTTGCCTTGACATGCTCCTGACTCTTCTATTTTAGCTATAGACACAATTACCTGGAAGGTGTTAGAACAATGGTGTCTCAACCTGGGGATATACCAGACAAAGCTTAAAATACTCAAATTAAAAAATAGCCCAAATCCCATTGACTGAATGACAACAATAATACTTTTGCAATCTTCCTTTTATATTTCATGAACCTCAGAAAAGCAACTCATTTATAATTTTGTGGCAATGTACCCCTTATACAAACAAAGGTTATCTTTCCTATTTATATTCTGTGTGTGTGTTGTTTTCCATAAGCCACTGCAGGCATAGTGTTATTTCATCTTTCTTTCTTTAAAAAAAGAAAAGATAACATTTCCCAGTATTGATATGTCTCAGGGTTTTCCCCCATCTTGAAAAGTCAAACGCCTGTGAAGAATTTATGTGCATTTCTACTTCCTCTATTCAGATTTCTTGTTTGCGTGTTCATATTGTGGTAAAATCCAAAGTATGCTCCTTGCCAAACAGTATCAGGTCTGTCATGCAGCAGCAACTTCTTTCTACCATTTCAAAGACCCCAGTCTGAATTTTTGAGCTTGCTTTCTGTGTTTGTATGTGCGAATACAAGCGGTGAGACACTGAGCAGGATATCACGTAACTGGCATGATCTGGAGTCTGTACAGGAATGAAACACCAATACTTCTCATCGAACAGGATGATCTCAGTGTGATGTGTGGTATTTTTTAGTATTTTTTTCTTTCACAAAAAGATTACATGACAACCATAGCCTCATAAAATCATTTTACTGAGGGGAAAGCAATCAAGGAACAAAATTCAGACTCACATCCAATCTTGGGCCCATTGCCGAATTTACATATATGTTTAAGTGTGAGTGTGTGTCTGTGTGTATGTGTATGTGTTTGTGTATGTGTGTGTGCGCGCACGTGTCTGTAGGAAATAGAGATCCGGTCTTGCATGATTCCAGTCAAAATTTCGATCCTGGCAAGTGCAGAGGAAGTTGTGGAAGGTACTTGCATCCTCTTCCCTGCACCTGCCACGTCCAAATTCTGTAACCAGGGTGTTGAATTCTGATGCCAGTAATGGAAAGCCCTATTTCCAAAGATTTCTGATGGTGCAGAACTCCTCTTTGTTTGGGGTGACAGTTTCTTAGCAACAGCTATTAGTGAGCAGCTGCAGACCCAATCAAATGGTGGACTTGGACAATCTCTTTTGTACACGTCTTGAAGAAAAATCCCTTGCTCAAGAATATAAAACATATTGACAATTATACACTAGCCCCAAATATAACTTTTCCCTGCAGTTCTACAGGCGGGTTAGCTGCACTGAGCAGTCAGCCTGCACACATGGAAAAATCAATTTCATAAGAGATATATCTTCATGTGTCATGATCCAGTGTATGATAGTGGCCTTTTATGTCTATTTAGCTTACAGCAAATTTAAAGCTATAACTTTTAATTCCTGGTAATATTAGCAGTAAAATAACTCAACAATTAAACAAATTTCTCTCTCTCTCTCTTTCTTTCTTCGTTGACTGACTATAATAAACTTCCAGGGATGACCTTGAAAGATTGGACATTCTTCTTGGTTTAAGTGCCATTAGCAATATTTTTTTCAGAAAGCAAGCCACTTAGGTAGTTGGCAAAAAAAGTGCCGATAAAAATCTACTCTTGGCTACTCAGTAAATTGCATTGCACTATCTGCTTGCCAGCTGAGGGTGAAGAACATTGTATATTAAAAGATTTTCATTGTGTAATAATGTGAACACCAGCAGCAGTAATTATAAAATCAATAATTCGTAATAAATATGTCCTCCTTATATAATTACTAAATGATTGCAAAACCAATATTATGCACTAGTTAGAATGTACAAGGTTGCTGCTAAAGACTTTCTATATTACATATTATTGTTCAACTCTTAAACACCCTTGGTCAAATGAAGCATAGCTTCAGCCTCATCAGAATTAAGCCAAATGCTATTTCAGTTTGATCTCCTTAAAAAGTATTTGATTCATGGGAAAAACTAATTACCAGATTAAAATGCAACAAAAAGTGACTTAAATGCACAGTGTTAAATACCATTTATTGTGAACTGGGAAACAAAGGAAGATAGTTTCTGTCCTGTAAGATGGTAAGGACTTAGATTTTCTTATTATTATTTCTTTTCTTTCTTTTCTTTCTTTATTTTCTAGCTGAGTGTTTTGATTCTCCGGGAACCCAAATAAAACTCAAGATCCCATCATTTGTATCTGTCCTCGCATTTTTCACAGGCTTTTCTTTTTGCCTCAAGTGGTAATTTCTGCAGCTGAGATAACAAGGAAGCTGGTTTTTTTGTGGGTTTCCCATCTTTCAGGATACTGAAAGTCAGCAAGAGCGCCAATTGTTTTATTATTTTAGTTGTATAAATTGCTCCTAGGGCTATCAGAAGCGCCTAAATATATGTTTATTAAAATAAACATAAATGCAAAGGAAACAAGCCCAAATGTGAATTCCAAGGCACTTTTGTGTGATATAGCTGCCCTACTCATCATAATTCCGCCCTAAAGAAATAGCTTCTATGTATACCAAGGTGTGGAAGTTCAAAGACCACCACCTGTTATGACAGACATTATATATGTACATATGCATATACAGAATCTCAGAGGATATACACAGGTCACTAGACTCCAAATACTGCCTGCCTTCCATTCTCTCAAAAAACACACCTATTTTTCTCCTCTTATTTCTGCATTTTCCTGTTCATACTTTTCTGACCCCTGGAGAAAGTTTCATCTGACTAGCTGTGGATCTCCACAATGTAGAGGTCTGCGTCTGAGCTAATTACCCCAGTTCCCACGTAGTAGTAATAATTCAGAAAATGCAGTAAGTGAGAAAAATAGGTCCTTTTAGTGCAAAGTTTTATCCTAAGTATAATACCCAGGAGAGTCCAGATAAATTGAATCCTAAAATTGTTTATTTCTCCTCATAGAGGAGTTTAGGGTGGCTAATTCAGATGTAGATGTGTGCATTGTAAATGAATCTTACCCCTTGTATCTATTTGGAGGAAGTGTTTTCCACAATGCAATCATAACTACTTGTATAACATATTCTATTTTCTCTGCCCACTGCCTCCCAATATGGGTAAGCGCTGAATTTGCCAGTGGCTTTGTCATGAACTGTTCCCTTCCAACTCCTCCAAATGGTATTCACCTATCTTCTGCAAAGATCTTTGGTTGCCTTTATGTGGAAACTCATGATAAAAATACCCTTTTGGCAAGCCAGCTCCGTATGCAAATATAAAAAGCTTGCATTACTTCTGAGCCTAGAATAGATAATTACATACAATGGAGGGCATTAAAAAGGAGTAAAAATAGGACAGTATCCAATAATAAAAAAAAATATTCCTGCTTGCAAACAAGCTACAAAAAAAACAGGGAGAAGTCATGCTGCCAGGCCTCTCCTCTTCTCCTCTCTCTTCTCCTCTCTTCTCCTC
>NW_008794109.1:2423652-2428099 GCF_000699145.1 Aptenodytes forsteri | reverse complement strand
TCGCCTCTCCTCTCCTCTCTTCTCTTCTCTTCTCTTCTTGTTGTCTCTAGCTAGGTTGGGAATGTCTCATGGCAAGAAACTAACAAGGAGATAAGACTAAATAACTCATTTTTATTGGGCAAACAAGAAACTGTTTTGACCACACTGGTTTCACAATAGGACTCTGGTTAACTATTTTAGAGGTTTGGAAAGTCCTAATGATTATTATAGTTGTCAACCACTCAGCAAGTTTAATATATTTGTTTTTATACTGGGCCTGCCAGTTAAGGAAGATGTTATCATTCCACTCTGCATTTGGGGCATGGAGATTTGAAAAGATTAAGAAATGTATTCAAACTTGCTAGTACAGATGCCTAAGTTAGGCACTGCAACTCATCTGAAGTCCAAGTTCAAGCCAACTCTGTGATTCAGAGTATCTATTATCTGCGTATAGGAGGCCCTGGCTCCCTGCGTTATCAATCCAGTCAAGTAGTCGCAACCAAGTTAACCATCTGAACTGTGCCCAATGTAACTTACATGAGGCCTAACAAGGCATCTATAGCAAACACAACATTAAATCCAGCTCTCTGGTTTTGCCATCTTCTATTCTTCAAGGGAATCAAGGTGAAATAAGGGTTAGGATCTGTGCTGTGGTTAATTCATGTCTTGTGAGTATTTCTTTTGCGGCTTCAGATATTAACTGATTACTTATTTCTCTCACGGATTCTTGAAACTTTAAATAATACAGAGAGTAATGTTTCTTTTAAGAGTTGATCTGCTATGAATCCAACATTCCAGGGGGAAATTGGGTGCAAGGGATTTAAAATTGAACTTCCCTGGAATCCACAGAAATTATTAATGCCTAAGTCTCAAAGCCATCTGTAACATCAATATAAAATTATGCAGTTCTTGTCTGTTAAGATTGGTACTTTACTTCTGTCTCTGGGGTAGTTATATGATTTCCACACTAAGGATACCTATGATGACTTCTCGTGAATACAGTTTAACATCTGTTTATAATAACACTTTTTCTAGATACTTCACAATATGAACACCTTGGTGTTGTGAGGCAATACTGTAATTTTCTTTTGTCAGAATGGAAAATGTGTGTGGGTATGTCTAAGTGTCTAGATGAAGAAAAAGCAAGGTGGTGTAGGAAGATGTAGGTTTTACTGAGTCAAAAAAAGGATCTTCCTTCTCCTGAATCATGTCTGCTCATGGCCAGTGGTAAATTTTTAGGTAGGATTCTGTCTGGGAATTACAGTTCCTAGATTGTTAAGCTACACCTGGAGTCATAAATGCTTAAGGTCCTTATCATCAGTTAAGGCTAATTCAAGAGCTTCATTCAAGACTTGGAAGGAAGATTTTTTTCAGTCGCCTTTCTGCATCAGGTTGCACAAAATCTTGTGAAGACAGCATCCAGTGGAATTAGCCAAGAAAAGCCATCTTAGATCCCACAGCCAGCCATGGTGGGGGCTAATGGCCTCTACAACATTTCTGGCACAGGTTACATTGTGAAACTGCAATATGAAGGTGAAAGAGTTATATCTGAGTGAAAGCACAGATTGACTAGGTTGGCTTAAGGGAATTTACCTCCCCACTCCATTAGCTCCACTCACTGCAGTGTAGTTTGTCAAGGATTTATGAACATACAGAAGCCTCATCAGAGAAGACTTATGATCTCTGTGCCACATCCATGCGCCACTGAGTCAATGTGTGCATGTGCAGTATGTCTGATATATTCAGAATGCGCCTAATTTATTGTATGTTCTTTCATATTTCTCTCTGGAATTTCTCCAGCATTCAGATCAAGCCTCTGCTTGCCCTTACTTATGTGCACTTGTGTATTTTAGAACAACTAGAAGGTATAGGCTCTAAGCAGAAAAGGCTGAGTGAAACTCTGTCCCATGTGTTACCCAGGAATTAAGATAAAATGATCAAAGTTGTCCCTCTGGACAAAAATGATAATATGTTATGTGGGAAAAATACCATTTCTTCCTTTTTTTCTTTTTTCCTTGTATTGGTTATATTTAAACAGGAAAAAAAATTGGCATTTTAACAGCAACCGCGTATCGATATTTGCATCAAAGAGAGCAGACACAAAGAAACCATGCAGTTCATGCTGTAGGATTATAAAATGCAGGGCCATATAATACAGGGAAAAAATATATAGAGAATTGCATTTGATAAGAAATATGTATAGAAATATGAACACATAAACACACATACTGTAGTAATATCAACTCCAGAAAGGGAAGATCTATCAAACCTAAAATATTTCCACTCATCTTAAGTTCATAGGTTTTAAGGCTAGAAAAGTACCTCTATGATCCCTTCATAATGAAGAGTAGAGCAGTGTAACCTCTGCATATCACAAGGTGCAGATGTCATGCAGTGATATCTGTCTGCCATCACTCTTCAGCTAAGGTGGGTTACACACTAGGTTTACCAGTAGAGCTAGATTCGCTGTTGCCAGCTAGACCAAAGCAATATGCAGCTGGATTTGGATGGCAGTGCTTTACAAATTTGGGCAGTGTAGAAAGCAACTTTGGAAAAAGCGACATAATGGAGAAAGAAGAATATACCCGCACGCAGATAAAATGATATCTAGTAAAAATACAAAACAATAAGAGGGTAATAGGGGAGTAAGAATGTGATTTGATAAGCAGGTTAAACTCTACATTACCTGACCATGTGTGGTTGTGTAATTATTATTAATGTTGCTATTTGTGTGGTTTAACTATGAAAGAGACACAACACAGAAATACAGGAGACCCCTACTAGTTTTGTCATTGCTTAAAAACCAGCACAGCTTAGCAAGTTCAGGCTCTGTGTGATGTGAACATGGTTTCTCCTCAAGAGGAATGGGAAGACAGGTCAGGAGTCAAATGGTGCGTGACCCTTGATTCCACTTGACATTAAACAGGAGAGTTGAACTCCCCTGCAGCTTACTGTACCCTGTACTATATCTGTTCCTTTTTTCAAATAGCAGTCCTGGAGGGATTCTAGCAGAGATGGAGCAAATTTGAATTTCGTCTGATCTTCCCAGTACAGCCAGTAGTTTAAAATCTAATTATGAATTAGACTGACCCAGAGCAATGTTTTCAGAAGCATCTAGGCAGCTTAAGAAAAAAATCTCAATTTGAAATGCAACATAAGTATATGGGAGCCTAAGTCCCTTAAGATTTCACCTTTGAAAAATGGGACTTAATTTAACTTTGGCCAACTCAATGCATCTGATTTCACCTTGAAGTTATCTCAGTTCCACTCTTTGTACTTGCTGTAGGAAACATATTTTGAAATGGACGAAATGACTAATTTTCTTCTGTCCTCTTTTTTCTCTAATTCTTATTCTTCTACATTTTATACTTTTTAAATATTATTCTTAAAAAAAGGTGAAGTTGTACACAACTCTTGTCCAGTACATTGGTGATTTTTTTTAGTTCTTCAGCCTTAATTCAATTAGCCTCAAGCTCAATTTTTTTTCAGTTAAGAATGCTCATCTTGATAAACTCCTAAGGGCCACCTCCTTGGAGAGCTTTGTTAAATCTAATTTTATTAAAACTTAGGATATGAAAATCTTGTTTGCATAATTATCTACATTAAATATTTCTACCTTTTTCTTTGGAGACCTCATTTGTAATCACTCTATTTTTTTCACCTTTACTTTTCAGACTAGAGTTTGAAATAAATTCTGCAGGGTAATAAAGGGTAGCTACATTGCAGAACTAGATTTCACTTGTTACGGACTTTGCTGCAGCTTAGTAGGAATTGTGATGGATGTATCATTTTGCTGTGTGGTGCTGTGAAATGCAGTATGTTAAGTGATGACAGTAATGAAAAATAAGTTTGTCAGAAGAGGATATCATCATTCATAGGGAAAAAAAAAAGAGATGTTGATTCAAAAGGTAGATTTTTTTTTTCTTTTGAACCAGCACTTAAGTATCATTAACACAGTTATGAAGAAGAGGAGCTGTATCACAGATAAACGTGATTTTTTTAAAACCTTTAAGAGATCTTCAAGTACCTGTTTTACTCTCTGGTCAGGAGAATCCTTATACTTGAAAACTAAGGATCATTGGATTCCTGAAGATGAGAAGGTAATATGTAATGACAATTCTTTTTCTCCAGGGTTGGAAAAGATATAAAGGATGCTGTAGAAGTAATTAAACACAACCTACTCATAATTCAGAATCAATAAAACATGATTTATTTTCCTATCATACATCACAAATTAATAATAGCTGATATGAGTGGCTGGATCAATCTACCCTAGTTTTAATTTTCTAAAACTTTGGTATTTATTTTAAACCAGTTGTGTCCTCTCCCCCATTAGGCACAGGAAGAATAGTCAGCTCCAAGGCAGGCACCTGTTTTAGCACTGATTCTAGCTTTCCCTGGATGCCTCTCTCATTTTACAACAGAAAAAAAAAAAAAAAAAAAAAAAATTTATTTGAGACACAAATCT
>NW_008794109.1:2386848-2423620 GCF_000699145.1 Aptenodytes forsteri | reverse complement strand
TCCACCTTAAAAAAAAATATTTCATAAAAAGCACACAATAAATTATATATATTCATAAAATAGTCAACAGAGATTATGGTTTTATAAAAGACTAGGATCAATTAGCAAAGTTTTTGGAAGAAAAACACAAAACAAAAAAAATCCAGAATCTGTGTTCTACCAGCTACATGGTTTGCTATTCATAAATGGCTGGCTGTAATCATATGAGTCTTAACTACCAACAACTAATTATTAAGTTTTTATTATTGACCTATAGAGCTGATTCAAAGTCTACTTTAAAAATATTTCAGCCGTTAAAAAATTGTTCTTTCTTCCAAACTAAGATCAAACAGACAAATAAGTAAAAAGAAAAACCTTACAAAAATAGTTAAATTAGTTTATGACACCTTAGAAGATAATATAATGCATATGTTAGAGTTGAGTAAAAGGAGGGACAGAAAGTGTTTGACAGCTCTGATTGCATAAGATTATACATTCAAGCAATGATGCAAGAAAGATCAAAATCCAAATGTGGTCCTCAGATCCTCCTTCAACCTACAAAGCACTGTCAAGACCTACTTCATCAGCATGTTGAGACTTCCTGAGACGTAATATAGTATTGTCACTGAGATAACTACAGACCTCAATTATTCGCTTGCAACAGATCTGGGTGCTTGGTTGCTCAGGCACGAATAAAGGACGTATAGGAAGCCTATGTTTTTGCATAGGTATTCTGACAGCTGATCATAAGGGTGTTCTTAGCCTCACTGCTCTTTAATCATAAGCAGACCATGTAGAAACTTAGAAATCTCTGCTTTCTCCATCTGTGAACAGGATCAACTGGCAAACTGATAGTTTAGGCTAACTTTCAATGAGGATGCTGTCACCTTTTTCCAAAGGCTGAAGGTTTTGTATTAGTCTGTTTAATGTATCATTCAATACATTGTAAAGTCAGATTACCCCAAATTTTTGAGTATTGAAACCCATAATTTGCTTTAGGCAAAGTTATCTGTTCATCAGTTCCTTACTCCCTCCCTACTGTGATGGGCTCCCAAGTCAGCCCCAACTGACTCTACATTTTCCAGAAAATTGGCATGTCGGAAACACATAAGTCTCCTGAACTGCTGCTCAGATTCTTCAAGTTTATTACAGTGTGCTCAAAACAGATTGGTCATAACCATGAACAACCTGCTCTAGCAGGGGTTTGAACCAGGCTTTGAGCAAAGTTTGAAGCATGGTTTTAAACCTTGCTTTGAGCAGGGGTTTGGACCAGGCAATCTCCAGAGGTCCCATCCAACCTCAGCTTGTCTGTGATTCTTGGGCAACTGAATACCACTGCTAAATTCAAAACCATCTGGAGACTTTAGAGACTTAAATTTTGGTACTTGTGTGAATTATGTGTCTAAGCTTCTGTTATAGTCTATGAAAATCCAGCTAATACAGTTAATGGAAACTGGAGAGTGACTCATCTGCCCACATGTAGGTGTCAGGTTTGAGGTGATCTGTGCAGAACTCCCACGGGGGTACTTACAGTTATCTGGTCAAATCTAGGTGACTATAGTTCTGAGCTAAATTCCACATTTCATTTTTTAGAGGGGATCACAGTTTCCATTTTGCCTTATATTAAGCCTGTCGGAAAAGGACCTGGGGGTGTTGGTCGACAGCCGGCTGAACATGAGCCGGCAGTGTGCCCAGGCGGCCAAGAAGGCCAATGGCATCCTGGCCTGTATCAGAAATAGGGCGGCCAGCAGGAGTAGGGAAGTGATGGTGCCCCTGTACTCGGCCCTGGTGAGGCCGCACCTCGAATACTGTGTTCAGTTTTGGGCCCCTCACTACAAGAAGGACGTCGAGGTGCTGGAGCGTGTCCAGAGAAGGGCAACGAGGCTGGTGAGGGGTCTGGAGAACAAGTCTGATGAGGAGCGGCTGAGGGAACTGGGTTTGTTTAGCCTGCAGAAAAGGAGGCTGAGGGGAGACCTCATCGCTCTCTACAATTACCTGAAAGGAGGTTGTAGCGAGGTGGGTGTTGGTCTCTTCTCCCAAGTAACAAGCGATAGGACGAGAGGAAATGGCCTCAAGTTGCGCCAGGGGAGGGTTAGATTGGACATGAGGGAAAATTTCTTTACTGAAAGAGTGGTGAAACATTGGAAGAGGCTGCCCAGGGAAGTGGTTGAGTCACCATCCCTGGAGGTATTTAAAAGACGAGTAGATGAGGCGCTTAGGGACATGGTTTAGTGGGTGGTGGTGTTGGGTTGACGGTTGGACTCGATGATCTTAGGGGTCTTTTCCAACCTTAATGATTCTATGATTCTATGATTCTAAGCACCCAAATAATAAGGGCATCAGAATGAAATGGATGCTTTTGAAAACTTCTCAATTTCTCCAAAAACTCAAGAGAAGGGTGGCTTCTCCATTTTGAAAACCCTTCAGCCTCATTGATCTTGAGATTTTTTCATGTTTTTAATCATTAAGGAAGAATCGTCATCATCTTATACATGATGTTCTATTTATGTTAATTTAGTACACGTGAAAAACAGTGACTTAAAAGTTCTGAGTAGCGGAGTTCTAAGTTGAATGATTTAAAAAAAATCAGAAATGACAAAACCAGCCTCTCTTCTCAGCATTTCTAGGAAATGTAGAAAAAACACTTTTGTTAGGGAAACAGTAACCTTGTCCCTCTGGCTCTTCAGCGATAGGTGAAAATGTAACATACCAAGTTGCAATTCACTCCAAGTGCATCCTTCTGACAACTTTCCTTTCCATTAAATTAATTTTCTTTGGCCACTGAGATTATGAATATGATTCCCTAGAGTAGTGGTTAAAACTCTTACCTGAGTAAGGTCAGCTTTCCAACCTTTCTTCATAGGTGTTTAATATCTCTTATCCAATTACTGTTTAATTTAAAGTCAATGGGATTTAGTGTTTTAAGTGAGTTCAGTACTTCAGAAACTGTCCTTATGAGGAAAGTCCTTTCTCATTTACGTAAAACTAATAGGACTAGTATTCAAGTGCTAAATTTAGCACTTAAGTATTAAATCAAGGTCCAGAAAAGAAAGAAAGGAAAAAGTTTGGGGCATGAATTGAGCAACTGTCTCTTTGATGATGAAAAGGTCTCATTCTGCTTTAATGTTAAGGGGTGTAAATTAAGATTAGGCTTCATTAAAGACAGTGAGGATACATCTGGTACCAAACACATGCCAGTAAAATCCAGTTCAAACCTTTATTTGGGACCTTACTTTCTCTTTAATAACAAGAATTATTTCTATTTGAAATTATAAGGCAAAGATCTCTTAAAACAATTAACAAACTGATTCAGCAGCTTTACAAGCAAGAATTATATTAATTTGTTGTTGTTGTTGTGCACATTTTGAATTATACATACAAAAAGGGAAATGACAAAGAAGCAGGAACTTTATTTCAGGTGTGAAGCCTTAAATTGGCTGATAAATTTCCTTTGCTTGCTTCAGCATATTTTTATATCTTATTGTTAACAATATATAACAAATGTCTAATATTTGTGTTTCTGATGAATAACCTTGGAGATTTTTCATAAGTAAACACTCATAAGATATGTGTGTGGCTATTGTTTTTAGTTCTTTCATTCTCCTGTGGATTGTAAGTCGAGAGTATGTGTGTGAGAGAGTGGCATTTTATATTGACTGAGACAAGTATAACAACCTCCAGTGGCTCAGCTGCCATGACAGTAATTCCACATCTCATCCAATTTGTGAAGAAATGTAACTCTGTGTTTTTGAAGTTTTGATATAATAGAAACAGAATAGAAGGACCATCTGAAAGATCTGGTTACGGTAATACAATGGGGCACACATTTCAACACAAAGGTTTTTTGTTATCCATCCTTCCCATTGCTTGAGGGAATTTGTGGCAAATTTGGGGAAGATCAGGTGACGGTTGGTGTGATGCAATGTAATCAGATGTGAGATAATGTGCAGATCTGAGATAATGATCAGAAAGATGGGGATCTTGTCTATGGATCATAGTGCACCTGCAAGATTATCTTCTTTAGTCAACTTAAAGGTTTTGAAAACTTATGGTGCTTCTTTAAAATACAAACACATCGTGCTGAAGAGAAAAACTTCGTGTTGCGTGGATGTGTTCTGAGATGTTCCTTTTCTCTTTAAGTGTGGTATTTACAAAACAAAACAAACAAGCAAAACGTTGCAGCCAAGAAGCTAATGAGTACTAGTGTGAATCTAAGAAGGATAAAGTTACTTCCCAGCAAAACATCTCACCTGTTTTTTTCTAGGCTGCCATGTCTCACATAGCATGGAAAAATCCATGAGTCCAATTCTTCACTGCCTTTTATGGTTTGTAATTCATCTCCCCTCAGGAAGTCACCTGTCTAAGGCAACATTTTCATAGATTTTGCGCTCATTTTGCTCAAATGTGGCTATATAAGCTGTGTGAAATGTGTCTTTCAGTCAAAACTTGGCAAAATTAAACACATATAGAAAGGGTTTTATCAAAATAAGGTGGCTAAGATTGGTCAATAAAGTAAACTTAAAGATCAGAGGAATCTTGAAAAATCATATTGAATTTCTCAGAGATTTCTGTTCTTATTAATTATATTTATTATTCACTAGACATGCTAGCTCACAAGCTTTTAGTGAATTTATCCTTCTCTGCAAGGCACAAGATGAATACTAATGTCTCAAGGATTTAATATGGTTTATCAGTAGGTTTTACCACTGAATATTTAAGGTCCCAGTTATCAACAGCTTTCCTCACTGTTTGTACTCTGACTTATCTGCTTCCCCAAGTAGAGTGGCATTTTACATACGTGTTTTACTGGCATAAAAAGCAATGCAAGGGGCAGCTTAACAGAGCAACAATTGTGCATGCATGTGTATGTGTGTCTATATACACACACACATGCATGCATGAAACCTAATTGTGTGTATATATATACTGATGTATGCTAACAATGACTTGGATTTCCATCAGTACCAGTAGGACCTTTCTCCGCATCTCACCAATGTTCCTTAAGAGTAATATAGGAAGGCTGTTTCTAATCATGGCAATAACTCATCAGTTTACACTCATTCACTCCTTAGCTGGTACTGCCAGCTATGGTATGAGCATACGTCTAGTAGAAAGTGGACCCAAACTATTTATCCATCTAGCTTAACAGACTCTGAGTAGAGTTTTCCCTTTAAACACATGGAGTCATATGGCAGACACAAAAACCTGTAAGGTCAAGAAAACTTCTCTGCAGATATAGCTGTCATTAAGGGTTATAAATGTGATCACGATGTTGTGTGACTAAAGCTAGGTCTCTCTTTTTTAGGCATTTTAATACTTATTCTTTGGTATCTGAACAAGGTATATCTTTTCATGCATCTTTTCTTGTCTGCTGGGTATGAAAATGTTAACACCACCTTATTACAGCTGGAGATTCAGGGTTTGGACACAGTGCTGACTTACCACAGGATGCAAAACTGAGTATGTTTTCAGGCATCTTAAATATCAAATAAAAAGCTTAGGCATGTAACTCAAGCTTCTGAACAGAACACATAGTATTTAAGCACTTCTCTTATTGGATCTATGATTAACGTTTCAGATCCTTTGGATACCAGCATGCAAAAAAATACTGCAAAATAAACTAGAATGCAAACATACAGCATATATGTTAATTTATAGACATTGTTGGAATATATACTGTAACTGCACAGTAAGTGCAAGGTGGTTTATCCTTGCTTCCACTGATTGCCCTAACTTTCCTGTTACAGTGTTCTTTTTGTCTCTTTTTCTCTCCGCCTCTGTGTTCATCCCTCCCACCAAAATTCATATTATTAAACACTATAACTTCAGCAGATAGAGTGAAAATCAGTGTTGTCTATCTTTTGCCTCCAGCTGGAATGGCATGTATCCTGTTGTTTGGTACATGCTTGATGGAGAAATGTTTGAGCCCCATTAAAGTGTGGAAATGAACACGTCTCCCACATCTTTGCAAAGTGCTTGAGCTACTAAGATGTTAATTTAAAGAAAAGATGACACCCATTAATCTGTTTGAAAAGAGAGGTAGAAACCACTGCAGTGCGTAGATATCCCTATTATTATAAATGCTTATTAGGTCTTTTTAGGATTGTCTTCTAGAATTAGATCCCCCAGGAGACTTCAGCAGAAGAAAGCCTAGTTGCTGCATTGCAATCAATATTAGGTATGAGTTAGGCTGCTCATCCCTGCCAAACCTTAATACAGTTATAGGTACCTGGGGAACTTTAAACTAAAGAAGTCAGGTGGCAAAGGATTTTAAGCTCCTCGGACATTAGGGGTCAGCTAAGGATGACAGTTTAAGTGCTTACTGTACATTTTGTGTAAGTCCTAGATTAGATACTGAAGTCCTTATATCCCATTGGGTCCTACGTCTTTGATTCATTGCACTAAACCAAGGTGTTTAGCTGACATGCTTAGTCACTTAAGCTCCTGATAGAGGGAGAGTCAGGCCACCTGTAATCTGAATCACTCTTTTGAGTTCTCCATCTTTGTCAATTGACTGCAGGAGAAACCCACGGAGAACAAGTTTTCAGATGTAGGTGTTCTTTAGATATGACTTTAATACTTAAAGTTAGGTGAAATGTGCCAAAGCATCAGTAACTTAGTGCTGAAAGTCACAGAGGAACTTTGTGATGTACAGGAATTCGAAGTCAGCTCACGGAGTTCAAAACCCAGTGCTTTAACCTACCTCCCCCACACACACACTTTGTTAGCATCTCCCTGTCTCAATTTACATGCTTTCATGGCTGTGCTTATACAGCAGGAATATTTGGAGTCTTTATTAAAGCAAAACTGGCACAACTCTTGAATGAAAGTTAGGACAGCGTGTGAATGAAAAGTGACAAAACATATTCCATACACGTGCAAAATTGTTGCTCAGAGTACAGTTTTTATCACTTGATCTGAGTTGTCAGTGCAGAGGAAAAAGATTTTCTTTCATTTAAAAGTTACAAGGTGTTGCTAGCTATTTGATCTGAAAGTCAGCCGTTGCTGCCAGACCACTGCATTTGTAGCAGCAGCATTTCAGTGTGTGCGGTTTACTGAAATCTAGGCTGGCATTTTACATTATTAAGACTATATAAAAAGCTTTAGCAAATTGCCAAGACCCATTTCCCCTATCCTTCCACTTTAAGCATTACCTGGGCTTATATCACTGCTAATGTGAAATACTTGCTCACAGCAGCAAGTGGCAATTCTGGGTACATCAAACTCCAGGTGAGGAGTAATTATGATTCAATGTCAAGATTAATGCTGTCATAATTTTAAAATATGGCTGGCATGACAAAGCCCCCCTGCTGTCTGAGGATAGCCCAGACAAACGCGTTAGAACAACTCCAACATTTCCCTTAGCACCCTTAATTCCAGGCAAATCTCTAGCTGGTTCTCAAATAACGACAGAAAAAAGACTGGAAAAAGGAAGAAGAAAGATAAAGACAGATGGGATGAAAATAAAATAGAATGACCTATTCCATGCACAAACTGCTATGTGGGGGCAGGGGGAGAGGAGTGTTGCAAGACAAAACAAATAACTTTAGTTTAGTGTTGAAAGCGCCCGTAGTTAGAAATGTTTGGGACTTCAATGGGAAATAAATTCCAAAGAGTTCTGCAAGCTCTTTGATGAATGTGTGGAATTGTCTCCTTGTCTTCTCATTGCCACTCTAAAAAAAAAAAAAAAAGGAAAAAGAAAAAAATAGAAGATCTGACAATTCAAGCGATCGTCTTTAGCTTCTGTTGTTTTCCATTAGCAACGGGAACATACTCTTTTAGTGAAACACAAAAGCTGGTTTCCAAAGCTACTGCTGAGTTCTGCAGCATGCCAGGACCTGATCCGCTTCTTCTAAGAGTAGCTCAGAAAGGTGGTTAGAGATGGTTTTCAGTACTTTATTTGTCCCAATTATCTGTTCCTGCCTATTAGAGTGAATGAAACATCACGACATTGTTTATCGCAGGCTTTATATTTGCTAATAACACTGTTGTTTATTACTCTGAACATGTTGTATGCAGTCAATGAAGGTTCTGTTATTCTTTCCTGCTAATCCCCACAAGCTTTCAGACCCGTTTCTTTCTTTTTTCACAATAAAACTGCACACTTCTGAATCAATGAAGCTTCCTCCAACAGTTTTTCATTTGAAACTTGCCTATGATCATTTAGATTAAGGTTTCTGGCCTTACTTATAATCCAGGCAAATCAAAATCCTGGACCTCATTCATCCAGATATCTTGAAATTGGATGTTAATTCAACGAATCATAATTATCATTGTCTGAAAAGTTCAATACTGTTTCACTCATGTGAACAGTTGCTGTGAGTTTGATTCTCTCTTTGGTCACTTGACTCCATTGTAATTCCATCAATTTCAGGAAAATTGGTGCAGATCCAGCTCAATAGTCCCATGGGAGTCTAAGCAGGCTTTCCTAAATGTAGAAGCAATGCTAATGGAGTCAAAGTTTACCAGAATGGGTCCTCACTAAATTAAGATCTAATGTTATGGATAACTGGGCATAATTCATGACAACAACATGCAGAGCCGTCTTGCTATAGTACTGTTAGTTTTTTACAGACTTCACATCATGGACATATGAATATGACTGTTCTGTAAAAGTCATTGGACATAGCACCATCCCAGGAGTGTCGTAAAAGATGCTGGCAGCTGAGGGCCGTACTGCAATGAGCTTTCTCATGCAGCAGATTAATCAGAATATCACAATGTGATTGTCTATCTCCTTTTTACATCATCTGATGAGCAGTTGCTTAATCATGGGGACATTTATAGCATACCCCAATACCTTTTTAGGAATTTACTGAGATGAATGAGGCTGTTTTCCCCTAAAATGGAAATTAGAGGGAAAAATATGTAAAAAGATCTATTTAGAACAAAAGGTTGGGTTTGTACAGGATTTTTTTGGTGGTGGTGGTTTGTTTTTTGGTTTTTTGGGTTTTTTTGTTTGTTTGTTTGTTTTTTTAATGTGGAAACATTTCATTTCCATATAGTCAAATACTTTTGTTTCAGCTAATGAAACAATTTTATTTCTATTTTCTATCGTTGATATATTTAGTTCCCCCTGCTTAGATTATCTTTATATGTATACCCACATAGTAATTATATTTACACACCTACTGTTATCAAATAAAATCTATATCATGTGGGATTAGCATTAATGTTTTAACAGAAACAACAGAAAATCAACGTTAGAAATACATATTTATTTGTTTCCTTTTATTAAAATATTTTTCCTTTAGGAAAATGGAATGTTTCAATACTATTAGAATGAAATGGAAAAGTCAAAATGACTCTAACATTTTCTGAGTAAACATTTCATCAAATTTCAACCCATTCCAAAGAGAAGCTTCAATATAGATATATATATATAAAAAAGGACATTTTAACACAAAACTGGTTTAGTACAGACTTTAAAGCTTTTCACAGTTTCAAATATGTTCTGTAAGTGGACAATATTTTGGTGATATCTTTCTGAGCAGTATGCATCTATCAGTCATACTTTTAATGTTTCATTAACAATGACAAATACTTTCTTTGTGAGTTTAGATGTAAAAACAGTTAAGTAATGTCTACAGAAATGTCAGACATCTAACGTATCTGGGCTCTAGTCCATGACTAGGAGTCCTACAAACTATTGCACTATGAATAACAGAGACGAAAGTGACAAATGCACCCTTTACTCTCTAGAACTGTCGAGTGAGCCATCTCACAGTGTGTTTTACAGCTGCATGTCAATCTGGGCCATTATAGTAAAAGATCACACCACACGCTTCTCTAAAGAGTGACTTGGTTTGCTAGACCAGTTGACAGTTATCACCATTACTCTCTGAATAGAAAGAAGTCTGGAGAGCAAAAAGGCAAATAATATGTCTACATTAAAATAAGCTGTAGCAAATACATGCTGTCTTTATTCTAATTAGTGGCTTTGCAGCAGCACAGACTTCAGACAAGGCTGTACACGCCAATCAAGTCCCCTTGGCCTTGATATCGGTATTAAGATTGATAGTTCTTGCTAAAGTCTGTCACAACATCTTCATTGACATTACTACCCATCCTAGAGACATCAAAGGTATGAGGTATTTCTAGTCTCATGGAATAATTTGGCTTGGAATAAACCTCCATAGGCCTTCCAACCCCTGTCAACAGCAGGGCTAATTCTGATGCTAGATGGGGTTGCATGGGGCTCGTACTTCACAATCACATCTCCAGATGCAGAAGCAAAACAGAGTAATGATATATTAAAACTGATACAGTCACTGGCAATCATTTGTTTTCTTGTTCTTTCTAATCCTGCATTTCCCTGTACTCTGCTGGAGATGTGCTTCTCTCAACGTACTTCTGTCATAGCTTGAGAATGTCTCTGGCCAAAGGGGGAAAAAAGTAAACACCATTATGTGAAATGGTTGGATATCTCTACAAATTTTTAACTTTTGCTCCTGTTTTTCCCAGTTCCTGAATATCATCTGCTTGTCACACTTTCTAAAGTGATGCCGGTGGTCTTCTATGCCGTGTTTAGTTCTCTGAAGGGAGATATTCTCTCTGCTGGAGATATTCAGCACATTTTCTATTGTCGCAATGCATTTAATTTACTATTTATTTAAGAATAGTTTAAAGAACATCATGCATGTTACATGAGCAATAGCATTAGAAACGTTTCCCATTCCTCCACAGCCATTTTTAGCTTTATCACATGAATGACTTGAATGCATATAGACACGTATCTTCCCATAAAATAAAAAGATCTGTGTACCCATCCTCATAAATAGAAAGGAAAGGATCGACAGGAAAAAAAAAAAAGACCACCACCCCAACCCCCTTTTTTTGTTTCTGTGTGTCTCACTTCTGTCACATTCTTCCTTTTGTGTCCCTCTATGTTATCTCTCTTCAGTTGCAAAGCAGGGGTGGGGGTGGGGGGCAGGCAGGGAGAACAACCCTGCCTTCTATTTCTTAAATTTAAACAACAACATTAAAGTAAACCCTGAGCTACCATTTTATTATCGTTCTGGCAATAGTTAACAATGAAAGGTCAAAGGCAAAATTCAGGAAAAGAGGATATGTTCTTTTTTTATACCCCCCAAAATGTCCTTGAATGATTTTTTTGCTACTTGGTCAATGATGATAAAGTACACCAACACAGAAAGTACCTTTATCTGAGGAAATACCACAGACTAGGCATTTTCTGCTGAATAAAATTTTGTTGTAGGTTTTTACACTGACTGCTAGAGACAAACCTGAGCAGAACATACTGTTTTCGTTTCTGTGCTCGATCTGTCAGCTAATCCAGCTGACTGCCCCCTCTTGGCTCCAGAAGTACTCTAGCTTTGATGTCTTGCACTGTTAAGTCCTGAAGACTGGGAATTCTCACTAGCCAAGATGTAGGATCATGGGAAAGTGGAAGGCTGGGTTGAGCCTTCTGAAGGCTCTGTGCCATGTTCTGTAGACTTTGAGTACACATGAATTTAGGGATTACAGTTCCTGTTTGCCCTACAGACATATATGACCCTCAACAAAATACCTTTCTCTGTGCATCAAACCTTATCTCCAAAAAGACAGGAATCAATTCCTATCTCCTTTCACCTCTTTGGGGCATAGCCTTATTCTTTTTACATGTGTAACACGTTGGTAAACAAGACCTCAATCTTAGTGGACATCTAGGAGTTCCTGTCTTATCTCTGCTAATGATACAATTCTTAACACATGTAGCAGGAGCAGCTTCGGCCAATATTTAAAGAGAAACACTTTATGGTAGGGACCCGAAGGAAATAAGCAGCACTAGACAATGTTTTTTCTTATTAAATATGCCAAGGTAAGTAAACAGATTTGAATGGACGTGTTTGCAGCACGTAGACTCAGTGCTCTGGGTTAATACTTTTCAGGGGCTAAATTCTACTCTTGGTGCAGCCCAGACAAGTTTGCAGGCTTTGTATCTTAATTAAATCTTTCTAATGATTCAGAGCAATTTTTTTAACTCCCACTTTACATTTGTTCACTCTCTAACACGTACTGTATGTATGCCTTCAGATCCCAGAATCACATTATGGATAAAGAATGGTTTGGAACTTTAAAACTCAATTTAACTATGATTTAAAGTATTTATTTATTTATTTCCAAATAAAACATATTGGCTGATACTTTATTGTAAATACCCTAGCCATTCAATTCAGAAACCCTACTGAAAATAAAACAATCTTGATAACAAAGCTTATTTAGGAAGTTACAATGAAATACTGAGTGGTTTTTACTTTTACTAATGTAACTCCATCTATCTGCATGGTAATTCTCAACAATGCTAAGTTCTATTGCCCATTTGTAAGTTGATACAGTTACATAGTACAAACAGATGTTAAATTAGTTTATAAAAACACCTAGGAACAACTGTAGCAGCAGATTGCTTGTAAGTAATAGGCAAGATTATAAAATTCAGATTACAACAAAATGCAATAGCTTCATGTGCTGGCACAAATTAAAATATATATATACCATGGACAAGGTGCAAAATGGATCAAATTAAGATAATGCCAAAATAAATGGACTCAATATTATGCTAATATTAAAGAACTTTACTAGCACTGTGATCCTGCCAAGGAATTTTAATGTGTCTTCTATCTCTACTGGTGATATTTCCTGCAAAGTATTAGTTCAAAGGTCTTACTAATGTTCTCTAAATACAAAAATATTTGCAGCATATTCAAAAGTAAATTTATACAGTGGAAAGATGGCATATCTATTGTCACTGGTATAGGAACAAAACCTGAATTCACTTTGTTCATGTAAAAATTTCCAAATAAGAGCTTATTTTATTCAGTAAAACAGAGGAATTACATTATAATAGAAACACTGACATAACCCTAACTACAACAGCACAAATGTCAGTTCTGTAATGAGGCAGAATTCTCTGCTGCTTTGCTAATCTCTAGAGATGTGATTCTACAACAAAACAAAATAAAATTTAAAAAAAAAGTCAAACTGGAAAATACACAAGAAACAGGCTGGTGTTCTTTTTTTCCTTCCTAAAGGACATGTTGCCAATCCAAATTAGGTTAAATAAGATTTGAAATTAGTTCAGTCTCTATTAACAGCCTAGTAGAAAGAGATATGCATGGGGAGAAATGTGATTAACTAGCTGAAAGGTATTACAAATTACAAAAGAAGAATGGACCATTGGACAAGCGCTGGGTGTGTTTGGCTGAAATCAGTTTGGCTATTGTGCAAGGGAAAATTTTGGAGGGGAGTAGAGGAAAATTATGTTTATTCTTAACAATTTTAAAATATACGTAGAGTTGATTCTAAAACAGCTTTTTAATTCTGCCTCGCAGAAGTGTTTATTGCAGCTTCTACAAAAGGACTAGTCCTGTTGATTCTATGAGTCTTTTATACATTGTGACTAGCATTACAATGACTGACGCAACATGGTGAGTAAAAAAATAAAGTTCCCTTTCTCCCTCAGTCCCCCACCTCTCTCTCCAGCAGATCAATATGCTTGAAGAAAATGTCACAGACTCCATTGAAGGTAATAGGTTTAGATCACCATTACATTTTCTATTCAATGAACTGAGTCTGTTTGGTCCATTTCTGTTGGAAAATTCACCTGTTTGAAAAGATTCATTTTCTTCAATGCAGTAGAACATAACAGCAGAGCAGTGATGCCTGCAGTATATATATATATATATATATATATATATACACCTGTGGTTCATGTGCTCTCCTTCTACTACATCAGGAGGGGGGAGTGGAGAAACAGGGAAAAAAAGAAAGAAGGGGTAGAACGGAAGATTTAGCCAACACTAATTAAAATATAGTCCTGAAAAGTAAAACACATTGAGCTGCTCTGTGTTCCTGGTGCTGTCCTGAAACAGTGGCATTTGTTTGGAAAGACAGGGTGTGATCTTAAGAGATGGTGTACCAGGTTCAGGCCTGGTGCTCTGAAGTCAGAATAGTGAATCATTTACATAGAATTTAAATGGTGAGGGCCAGACTTTTTTTTTTCCCCCTTCCTGGCTACAAGTCTATTTCTGAAATGTATAGAGTAAGACTCTTCAGTACATAACTGTAGGGACTGCCAGACCTCTGTTGCATGTGTGGAAAAATAAACAGTTCCACACCAACTTGGTATATATTATATAAGGAAATAATGTGTGAAAAAAAAAGGGCAAGAAATAGATACTTGGATTTTTATTTTCTAAATTATGAGAAATTGCCAAATCAGACTCTCTAGCCTCTTGCACAACAAAATTGCCCCTGTTTTTAACCCTTTGGTATATGTTTAGCATCTTTCCCAAGAAAGTTTACACTCCTGATGTGGAGATATCTGTGACAGAGAATCTAGAACTCCTTGTGCAGCTTGTTCAGTCTTTCTCACTGCTGAAAATGTCTGCTTTACTGCTTGAATTTGTATGACTCCCAGCACTTTTTAGGGCTTTCTCTGCTAAATGAAAGTGCACTTTACTAGCTAATATTTTTCCTGTCAAGGTATGTGTAAATGGCAATGAAATTACCCCAATCTCCTCTCCCTCTCTCTCTCTCTTTCCTTTCCTTTTTTTTTTTTTTTTCCTTTCTTGCTAAACTTATCTGAATGGTTATAAACTTAGAATTATTCTTTAATTTGGTCAGGGCAGAGGCATGCCCTTTAACTCTAGTGCTTTAGCATACAGACATCTCCACCAAGACAACTCTCAGAGTATGAGACATTAGATATCTTCATAATAATAGAGAGATGTAATCAAATAAACAGTATAAGGTATGATTTATCTCTTTAGTCTGTTTTCTAAATCAGAAATAAATTAATTTCTCCTCAAAATGTCTGCTTCTCTCCATGAACTAAAAGGAGAGCCACGGGCACTAGCTCAGATGGACATATATATACTGCAGAAAAGTCCAAGCCAATGTACTTGGGTAACGGCACATACCACCAGCTGGTGGTAGAAATGGTCAACATGAGTTGCCTTTCACTGTATTTTTCTTTTTTCTGCAAAGGCAAAAATAAGGCCTTTTATTCTTTTGTTAAAGTATTTTTCATCAAGAACATGGAACTCCACAAACATAAGCTTCATTGCCAAAATATCAGTATTTTGTAGTGATTTTTGACAAAAAGATACTTTTATTTACACGGCATGATTGGTTCCTCTAGAATGTTTTGTATTTTCAGTTTTTGTGAAAAGCATTTTTATATTACAAGTTTTTTATTTTGTTTTTACATTTTGGAAGGGGACAAGCTACCTTTTAAGAGAGACAGTTAAAAGATTTTGGGGGTTTTCTTTTTAATCCCCTTTTTCAAGATGTTTTTGTGAGTCCAGATCAAAGGGTCATGCAGCATCCTTACCCCTTCATATTTATCCAAGATGCTTGTTTTTGTGAAAAGCATTTTTATATTACAAGTTTTTTATTTTGTTTTTACATTTTGGAAGGGGACAAGCTACCTTTTAAGAGAGACAGTTAAAAGATTTTGGGGGTTTTCTTTTTAATCCCCTTTTTCAAGATGTTTTTGTGAGTCCAGATCAAAGGGTCATGCAGCATCCTTACCCCTTCATATTTATCCAAGATGCTTGTTTCTTAAATTTATCTCATTTCACATTATGTTTTACAATTTCCACCAGTATTCCTTCCCCTTCGGCTTATTTCTAACCACATTAGAAGAATGACTTATAGCCATATGGTGACCCAGGAAGAGTCCAGTAACAGAAATGGGATATGATTCTATCAGAAAAATACTGTTTCAGAATGTATATGTGCAAGAACGATGAATTAAGATTAAATGAGCAATGCTGGGTTTTTTTAATGTTTGCTAATTTTGAGTGCTTACCTTTATATTTTAGTATTCTTTTAATGCAGTACTGCTGGATATAATAAAACATTGGAATGCATGCAGGAATGTGTGAAAGCAGAAATATCAGGCAAAATTGAATGGTTGTTAACAATTAGAATGGATAATTTTAAGGATGAAACCCCCGTTACGCATAATTTCATGAGATCGTAGTATAATTATTACTAGTTCTGAAAACACAGAGATATCAACTTCTTTTTTGGTTATGAGTTCTGTGTAACCTGTGATTCTTTAATTTTTTTTTCTTCATTTACTTTAACAGTTGGAGGGAAGGAAAGGAAGGGAAGGGAAGGGAGAGGAAGGGACATTTTCAAATTTTATGGTTCAGAGAAAAACATGAAAAATGGAAAAAAAGTGTTAAGCAATCAAAACCTGAATGAAAGGAACCCTTTAAAAAACTGCATTCATTTTTGAGTCAAACTTATTACAGTGGCTTATGATGCATGACTATAAATGACTAGTATTGGTTAAGTTCTCTCTGTTAACAGAATACCTAGGTCATGGTGACTAGAACACAGAAGCACTTTTGATTACAACTTGACTATATGCTCTCTGTGCTGGTTAAAGATCAGTAAAAGTTCAGCACCAGATGCTTTGGGCACACACATGAAATACCTGAAATTGTTTAGGAGTGCAAAGAAAATTCTGATGCTAATGAGGGCTAAAAATTGGATTCACAAGTTTACAGAGTACACCAAACTGAACAAAATTGTCAGCATAACATTTAAATTACTTTTTTGATAAGCTTGGCTATTTACAAATCATCAGACAATTACATCTTCCAAAAACTATTTAACATCAATTCACTCTGCCTTTTCAACAGTGCACTTGACTAATTCCGAATAAATTGAAAAAAATTACCTTGCAGATTGCAAGAAACTGACCAAAAACAATTGCTACAGTTTTAAATTGCATATCGTTAAACTAACTCTGCATAATAGTTTTCATTTACATTATCTTCCCTGCTCCAAACATTAACTATTTCACAGAAAGATAGAAATGTTTGCGTTTGATTAGTCTAATACACTGCAAGGACTGTGTTTACCCCTGAATTATCTGTGTATTTTGCCGGTTAAACAATGCCATTGAATAATGAATGTATTGAAAAACTACATTTCATCTTTTCCTTTATCCAGTTGTTATTACCACTACTTGTGCAACACTAAAAGGTGTCTGTAAGAAGAATAATTCTTGGAGATGAACTTTGGATATACCGAGTATGTTTTTGCCTTAAAAGGGGGACCCCAGATCTCTTAAACATGAGAAGGCCAACTGCAAGAATAGGCTGTTACCATAGAGGCAGCCAGTGACAGAGTCTTAAATATCTACAAATGCCGGACTGTGGTTCTGTGTCTATGTTTTTTAGCAGATTGTCCACTGGCTAAAAGATGCCCAAAGAAGCCTTGTGGAGTTGAGGGGTGAGGTTGAACTCACGGGTTAAAATATTCCAGATGTAGGTTCCTGCACTTCAGTATTTTTCATGTCAGTGAAGAAGTCATTGATGAGCTCAGTTCAGTTGCCTGTGGGTAGGTGTCTGGCATTGCTAGGAGCACCCTGGGTACCAAGAGCTGACCAAGAAGTTGACAGATGAGCAGTTAGTGCTGTGACAGTTACAACACAGAAACTGTGATTTCCTGGAGTGGCAGCTGGGGACAGACAGAACATCCTGTCACATCTGAAGCAGTACAAAACATCTGCCTGTGCACAGCTGAATCAAGCCTGGTATAGTCAATGAATGCTGGAGAGCTATTCTGTTTGGTAAATGTATATGAACTTTAGGATAAACTGAATAGTTCTCAAGGATGTGATTTACGTGGCTAAACATGGATATCTATTGTCATTTTAGGCACCCCAGTGGATCTTGTCTTGCTTCTAGCTGGTTTTCTAGAAGGTTATAGATCTCCTGCATCATGTTTTTCAGCATCATATGCTTGTCTTCTTTGACATCAGCCCCCATTTTTAGAGTCTTGGATGAACAAGAATCCTAACAATTCAGCATTGTAAATGGTATTCAGGCTTTGCAGTTGCTGCAGTTGAACAACTGCAGTTGCTTCAGCTTAGCTTTACATTAAAGGAATAATTTAGACTAAGTAAAGATGTATTAACAGTCTGTATTTTAAATTAAAAAAAAAAGGAAAAAAAAATCCACTGCAGACATTTTCAGTTTTAGTGCAAATGTAATTAGTTTGATTTACTATAGCTATAGGCCACCAACTCCACCTAAGTTTCCAATAAATTACTAAAAAGGAAAGGCAGAGAGCCAGAGGCAGACGGGGGAGTAAGGAAGTGTGTGGGACCAGCTCCGACACCCTTACTCAAACACAGTAGTATCCTCAGGTAAGATTTTCATAAAAAGGACTCAGAGGGGTTTGGCGCTTGTATTTTTTTTTTTTCCCCCTCCTTATTTGAGTGCTTAAAACTCCTTAAGACTCTTCAAAAAACCTGTGCTTTATCTCAGATACAGTCTATATAAGATACTTCAAGAATAATGCTCAGTGATGTTAAAAATAACAGAAGTCTTGTGCTTTGTGAGAAAGAAGAATACAAAAGTGCACCACCAGAAATGCTACTAACTGGCAAATGTTAATATAAAAACATATAATTATACCCCTTCACATTCTCCCTTTCTCAATAGAAACAAGACTGATCCAGCCTATAGTCTTACAGTCCTTACCATGTAAAATATCCCTGTTTCACAGACAGAAAGGGCAGAAGGCACTATTTCAGAAGTTTTTTTCAGGTTTTCTTCCTCTTATTTAGCCTTAATTAAATCTTTTCTGCAACTGCGGGACAGCAATAGTTGTCTCATAGTTAACCAGTAATGAATAACTGCTACTGGTTAATGAGTAATCATTACCTCAACTGAAGCCAATGGGAGCCTGGGGGTTTCTAAAGCAGGGCCCCTTCCTATTTGCATGCTGCAGGGTAACATCCCTCTCAGTTTGGCCCAGAGACTTCACTTGCTGCCTACCTTATCAGCTGCATAAATGCCTCTGTGGTAGCATGGGGTATTTGATAAGACTGTGTGTCACATAGCACTCAAACTCCATAATCATCTCTGAGCCACAGGAGCTTAAAAACAGAGTGTGAAGTCATCTTTCAAGTTTGAATGCACAAGTAAGCAAAGACAGTAATTAAACTTCAATTGGTATTTTATTTTTAATTCAGCTGCAAAGAGCAGAATCTCGCCTTCAAATTTAATTAACAGCCTTCCCCTCAGCCCCCTCCCACATACACAGCCAGCCATCTATCAACAGGGAGCTAAATTCTCCTCTCTTACAATCCCAATGAAATCACGATGGAGAATTTGGTCCAGCAGTTTACAGAGCACTGATGAGAGCCCTGTCATAAAAGGAAGCACATAACTTTAAGCTGAGACTCCCTCCTACCGTTAAGAAACAACAGAGGATTTTTTTTTTTTTTTTTCTTATTAAGGATCAGTGTGCCCTGCCTCACAGCAAATGAATCTTTCTTATCCACTGATTTTGGCCTTCATTCTGTCCCTGTTTAGAACATTGCATAGCAAAACAACAATTAAAAAAAACCTTTTAGATCTTACTATTCAAAGATGCTGTATCTGTGTTTTTTTTTTTCCTTGAGACTGGCCTAGAATATTACAGGCAGATTCTCATAGACAAGATTGCCAAGTACATGTCAGAGATGGTTAGTGGGAAAGAATGGAAAACTTCCTCTGTTGACACCATGGGATGGGGCTGAGAAGGAGGAGTGCAACAAAGCTGAAAAAAACATATTACTCTTCAAATCAGGAGCTATGGGTCTTCCTTTGACCCACCTCCTTTTCTGTGTGGAGTTCAGACCTTTTCTTTAGGCTGTTGAAGACTTCTAAAAAAAAGGGTTTAGGACTTTTTGTCAAACTGTGGTCAAACACAGATGTCAGAAGATACAGTCAGCTTTGCCTCAGAAATGGGATAAGAGTCTGCAGAAGTGTTCTTAATGTAAATGGTGGTGGAGCAGGGGAAATAATGGTTACCAATGGGAAGGCAATGATATGACATGCCTTAGCCATCTGCTTTCTGTTCTGCTGTTCCTTCTGCAATATTGGCACATGGCACTTATGGGCTGCCTGTTGTGATGCAAATGGCCAACCTGCCCCCCAAATTACCTTTTTTTCCCTACAGTATTCAGAATTAGTGTTCACTGTGCTCCCTTGCACCGGACTATTGAGGAGATATTGGGAAGTTCTTGTGCTTCAGAGAGGAACTGAATGCTAGCAGAGTATATATCCATAGGATTTCCAAAGGAGATTCAAGAAAGCACTGCCTAAAATTTAAATTAGTCAGTTTAAATTACCCAGGTTTGAAAGATCAACTGTGTAACCATGTTCAGCACAGACGTACATTCAAGCTGCATAAGTCTGCAAATAAGTGCTTATTGGGATTCTGGTGAAGGACTGGTTATGTCTGGACTACTGCAAGTCCAAGCTCTCCCTTGCCTGCAAAATGTTATGTAAGCAAACACAAAAAGCTTGAGAAAGATAAGAGCTTTAAAGGAAATTATATGGCAGCTGTTCATTGCAGGGTTTCATGTATATTTCCTGAATTCTTATAACTATCCGCTGTCAGAAGCGAGCTGCTGAAATAAACAGGCCAATGGTCTGGTCCACTCTGCTAATCCTTGCTTTTGGATATACCAATTACAGTGAGTTCAGACTAGCAGCAAAATTAATTAGAGGAAGAAAGCTATTAACTTGTGCTGCAAAATTAGGTGAGTTAAGCTCCTTCTCACACACACCCACAAATAGGTACAGCTTGGCTAATTGATTACTGAGGAAGGCACCTGATATTATTACCTATATATGCAGTGTATGTTTTAAACTCCAGGGAGGGACTGAATCACTTTTTTGTTCCTGAAGGCATTACTAAAACTAATATTAAAAATGAGAGAATTGAATGCTGCAGCAGTATGGCACAGAACTTTTGGACTAAATCCTCCAAACTATCATGCCTACATAAATCCTAGAAATTGAAGCTAACAAACTACAAGCCGGGCCTAGCTGAAATTGCTGGCGTTGCCCTAACTGTAGTGTATGTTCCAACTATTTAACTTTCAGCACACACAGAGGCTCGGGATGGCTTGCTCTGGAAAGTTGTTCACCTTCCTCCTGTTAAGAGCCCAAATCTGCTGAAGTGATGACAGCCCCTCCAGAATGGAAGAAGCATTTTTTGTCCTTTTTTGTAAAACAGGCTGTTCCTTGCAGACCTCGCACAGGGAATGGGAGGCTGGAGAGGTGGCATCAACCACCCAGACTGAAAGAATTCTGGTGACAGACCTGCTCACTGTCTAAACCATTGAGTAAAGAATAAATGGGAAGGGGCTGTCCCCAATATTTTCTTCGAATGGATGAGGTCCATTAGGAATCAATCTTCATCAGAAGACTGATCAGATTGGATCCCAGAAGTAATTACTACCTAACTTATTGTGTTGGTATCCTATGTAATCAACAGAGAGAAACAGGCATTTTAAAAAGCATATGCTAGTGTAGGTTATTTTAGATATCTCCAGCTCACAGCATCTCAGAAAAAGCACACCCATTAATGCAAGCACAGCTTTCTGAGTTTATGTATCAGTGAGTTCTAATTTGTACAGCTTTCTGAATTTAGAGGTCTTGCTTCAAACAACAAGAAATTAGTAAAAGGTATAATTATAAGAATATTTATTACAAAAAGTATTCAACATACAAAAATCTATTAAATGGTCATGGCATTATGAGAGGTTATAAGGGATACCAATAAAAGCATGCATGCAATATTCTCAAATGTATGCCATCAAATAATCAAAGATCTAATCAATGTCAGACTCTATTTATGTTGAATGCAGTCTTACATTACCCTCCTTCTTATTTTTATTTGTACTATTATGTTCTGAACATAAGCTTGAGAAGTTTATAAACATGTTTATATGACTGTATTAAGATAATTTCTTTCCTATTGAGGTCTGTAGCTAATATGGTGACACTCAACAGAATCTTGTTTAACTGGCATTAGGTAAACATAAATAGCCTTCTAATAATTATAATATGTTGAATAGCAAGAGAAGGATATTAGAAGTGAAACAATATTGCCAGCCTAATTGAGTAGTGGAAGTAAGTTAACAGTCCAATAATGCAATATAAATTAAAATGCCATGAAATCATGATAATATAATAAGAGTCTAAATAAGATTCAGTGACAGTAATATTTCAGACAAAAAGCTTCCTTAAGATAGTTCTATCTAAAATTACACATACAAAACTGCATTAAAGGTACATTATTAAGGTTGCAAAGTCAAGCACTCAAAACAAGTTAGGGAATGCTCGAATTAAGTTTGCCCGTGCAACATTAATTTGGCACCCTTCTGTGGGGGCATTATGGCACAGTCTTTAATTACATGATCACATGCTATTTTTTCCACAGGGTGCCTGCCACCTTCAGCTAATTAAGGTTCACAAGAAAACTTAATTTTCACATTCTCTAATTTCTGCAGGCTTGACTTTGCAACCTTAATGGTGTTATTTTAACATAGGGGTTTGGGTTTGTATCTGTGTGTGAGAGAGAAAGAGAGACAGAGGAGGAAGGGTGAAGGGGCAGGTGTGCACGTATTTCCATAAGTTAAGAAAACAAACATTTGAAAGGTGATAGCCATCCCATGGTCTCATACTGACAGCCAGCTAGATCTTTTGCAAAGATGGAAATATAAAGTTAAGCTCAGAAGTTAAGCTCATTTTCCTCAAAACAGTGCTACTGAGGAAAATATGCAAGGGGTAACAAAAATGGGCTGTCATCTGCATTTGGCTGAGAAATGGAGGCTGCATATTTTCCATCACCTTCCACCAGTATTGACTGGCTTGCTAGAAATGTTGGAATTCAGTATTCTTGGGTTCTTTCTTAGGTTTTAGGAAAAAATATGAACTGGGCTGTTGTAGGCCCATTCACCCTGACCTGGTCCAGTCTCTTTTCTCTGAGGGCTCTTAAGTTCTTCACATACCTTCTCATGGCAGTATTTATATTCTGTAAGTAAGACTATTCTTGATCTCCTTACAAGTAAGTTTAACAGTCTGAGTCCTTGGAGTAACAATACATATAATTTTCTCCACCTTACATTTCTTACATCTCTTTTCCCTATCTTCTCCGATTTTAACATCTTTGCTAAAAATTTGGTACCGCAACAGGGTGGAGCATTCCAGCACAAGCTTCACACCTGGTAGTTACAGCATACTCCTGACTGCACGCTCAGGAATCACACAAACTTTTCACACCTTCACGCCTTTAGTAAGGGCTTGTGTTTGAGCTGTTGAGGCTGGATCTTCCCCCTTCTGTAAATAAGCCCTTGTTTCTTCTTCGCATTTTATATCTGTATCTATAGTTGTTTATTTTTCTGTGTGTCAGCATGCACGTGCATGTCATATATATATTTGGCATTTTGTTATATATATATATTGAAAGTATACACACACATAAAAATACGTGGACAAACCTTGCATTTCACCACCTTAAAATACATCTCATTTGAATGCACTTGTGTTAAGTAGGTTTTTGGAATTCAGGTATGTCCAGCAGCCTGGCTGGATTAATTTACTGACAAATGTAAGCAGAATGAAATTACACTGGTGACGTTTATGGTCTCTGCATACCTCAAGGTGTTGCTGAGGGTGACTGTGTGCACAGTAGAGGTGGGTGATGTTAGGCTGTGCTGTGGACCCTGGTAGGGAGCTCACAGAGTTTTCTACCAGCTCACTGTGCAGCCTGAAGATATACTTGATTCTGCGTGATCCCAGAGTCACCTTTTCACTCTTCCACCAGCTGTACTTGGAAAAAACAGTTTGGGAATAGTTCTGGTGAAGCTATACTTTGTCAGCAGATATAAGGCCTAGGAATACCCTGCAGTCACTTAGCTATTTGAAGCATAAATTAGCTTTAAATCAACAAACTCCAGAACTGACTGCAATAGTGCTCACAGCAGCTGAAACTTAAATGTGGACTAATTTTTCATGTATGTATTCAGACACAAAGTGGACTTAAGAGCTTGCACTGGTTTGGTGCTGGGATACTTGCACAGCTTGCAGCATCTGAGCTAATATCTCTGATATGTCTGTAAAAAGCATCAGTCATTTCATGGATTTCAGCGACTGGTGGAGTCTGACCTGAGCATCTGGGGAAATGGGAACTGGAAAACTGACATGAGATATTCAGGCATCCTCCAGTCACCTGAAGACAGGTGGAAATGTTTAGGGAAACAATCCCTAAGATCTTTTAGGACTACAGCATGGATCATGTAGTGGTCTCGTACAGTGGCTGTTTATTCAGCTAAAACCAGGGTAAATAAAGCTTCCTCCTTCTTCCTCCTTTTTTTTTTTTCCTTTTTTTTTTTTTTTAATGTTGTACATAATTATTTCAATTGGAAACTTGAGACTGATCCTCCAGCTTCTTCCTAACCAGTCAGATTAAAATACCTGTGGTCAGGTTAAGGTCTTGTTAACTTGTTTGTGTGTATGTGTGTGCATGCGTTTCTCAGACAAAAAAACCCTCCTGTTTTCCTTACATGTATATTAGTGAAAGGAATGACAGTTATTGCAGGAGCTGTTGCATTTTCTTTTTAAGTGAATCAAATTGGTGACACTACCAACATTTTCTAGACTCTGATTTGTTTCACTTTTCAGATATCCTTTTGGTTTTTTCCCCTTGTTTATTTTTTAAACAGATGATGAATGCCTGCTCCTGCAGTAACAGGGTTCATGTTGCTCTGTACAGCTGGAGGAAGTGACCTGTGGCCTTTCTCCAACAACAAATTTCTCTCCTCATCTGGAAAAAGCTTTTTCTTTTGGGATGACAAATGCAGTTGTATACCACCACATTTCCCACATTTTTTTTTTTCTTCCCCAAATGGAACATTCTAAACAGTGCATTACAGATAGCTGCACGATGATGAACAGATTTACGCAGAAATGTGGTGGGGATGCTGTAGCTTTTATTTGGTCTAGGACAACTGGAGTAGATTTTCAGACTGTGTTTTCAAATGGATAAGAACCAGTGCATTAATCTTTGACAGCATTACCTCCATCTGTCTTCTTTCACTCCCTTCTCTCAACGCTTTCTTATTTACTTATTTCTTTTCTTCTTTCCTCAGGGCTGGTGGAGAGTTTCCCAGCCATGGGGAATGGAAGACTTGCAAACCAATGCGTGGGAAGGCTTGCAAGTTGACTTCTCTGATGAGCTACAACATGATCCGAAGTCTCTCCTTCAGCTGACTCCCTTTGACTTCAAAGGGACTCAGTCAGGTCCATAGTGTCAGAAGACTCCAATTACACCTAATTACAGCAGCATGTTTTTTCTTAACATGAATATATGCCTGTAAGCCAAAGGACAGTGAAAAAGATTTCATAAAGGCCACTCAGTAGCCCCTATTAGGTTATATAATTAGTTTCTCTAATTTCTAGAAATGCTTTCAAAAGATAATATTACATATGCTAAAGCAAAATAATGTTAACAATTAATATTTGGCCTTTATATATAGCTTTTAATTCTGGTAATGAAGGAATTCTTACAGACCAGAAGCCCCGTTAGCTCTCATGAGGAAAAACAAGACACTGGATGTAATGCAGTGTGATACATGTTTTGGAAAAAATACATGGTGTGCAATGTCACAGTAAGGAGAACAGGCATGAAAGAAGTCAACCGTGTTCAAGCAACCACTGCCAGTGCTGTGACTCAGAGTGATCTGCCAGGGCACCTAAAGAGAGTTCTCACCAGGCTTCAGTTTGTGCTGGAAATGACTGAGGCTCTGCTACTTACCAATGCAGAGAGGATCAGCAGAAAGTGTATTTCTTCTTTCATTTTTTCCTACTGACCTTCTTGCAAGGTTTAAGGTTTCAAGTTTGCCTTGTTCCAGAGGATCGGAGTTTGCAGTCTTACAGCTACAAGCTCATACTTGTGTAAGTGCAGATTTGATCCAAAGACCTTATATTCCCTCACCAATTTCATGAGCCATTGCATTTCCCCATCTGTAGTGATTTAAAAAAAATACATTATATTACAGGATATGCAAAACATTAGCTATGAAAATGATTGAATCTCAGGTTTTATGGTTTATCACAGAAAAAAGACAAATCAGCTAACCCAATACGCAGGATGTCCATTTATGGAAATTACTGCTAAACCTCCATGTAGCTATGCCTAATTATTATTTTTTTAATTATTTATGGGGTTCTTTTTCCAGCTCTTATACCACGTACTTAGCACCTGAGGCTTTTTGCACCAACAAAATGAACTGCCTTTAGTACCTGAAAGAAATTATGATTGCTAATGTACTCCTGTTCTGTACATGTTAATATACTCTTCCACACGAATGATGATACAGGTACTGAATGAAGTTCGGAAGCCAAGGGCAGAAATTCCCTGGCACATCATTTACTAGGCACCAAATAAAGAGAGAGATGTAAGAAAAGTTTCAGCATGGTTTGTTTTCGCTTTTATTTGGCTGTGGGACCAAATGAGACACTTCTAATGAGGACTCATCGTCTTGGTAAGTGGAGTTCAAATAGAAAATATGAGCAGGAAAACAACAGGGAAAATTTGTACCTAGATGTGACGCTTATTCTGCATAATACTGTAAATGTCAAAGTTCTGGCTCCTATGCTATTGTAGATTGCCATTAGCTAAAGTTGCTAGTGCACAGAAAAGGGAAAATTTCCGTCTTTTGAAGTATATTTTTTTAGTACATTGGAATCATTTCAATACTTTTTATGGCCATGACATCCTATTCTAGTTACAAGACCAACTTCCTTCTGAGATCATGTGATTTCTTTGGTGATTAAATATATATTAAGACGATTCTTGAAAAAAACTCCTTGCATTAAGTGGGAGAAAAGAATGAACAGTCTTGCTGTGAAGAATGAGGTAAGAGTAGACCTTTAGTTTAATAAATCTAAGGAGTATGTGTGAACCTTAGACATATATTTATGTTATGCCCAATTTATGGTAGCCCATTAATGCAGTCTGTATTTCAGAGAAGGCTCTATGCTTAATCTACTAATAATAACCATTGCCTTAGAAATGGCCTGCTATCCGAATTTGTAGATTAATTTATTTTAGATCCAGACACTATGCACTATCGCCAGCCAAGATTATGGTCTTCACCACAATGGAATTTTTTCGGAAATATCCTACTTTGTGAAGAACTCTGTGCAAGATACTTTTCTTTCCCCTTCCACAATAAGAAAAGAGAGTACCTGGGAAATTATCCAGCCATCTAAAGAAAGTTTCAGGACTTTGTTGTTTCAGCCAGGGGAAAAAAAAAAAGAAGAAAAGAAAAAGAAAAAAAAAAGAAAAAAGGAAAAGCTAAGCAGAGTACATATTTTAGTCCACTGATAAGATGATTAGACCAACTATTAGTCTTTAGACCAACTCATAGATAAGCAGCAGTATTTTTGCTGACTTTGCTAATTTCCTAATTATAAATTATAAGAAAACTAGGTCCACTACTTTTGCCAGATTAACACTTTAAACAGGAAGGAGTTACAATGGATAAGACCTTGTGGTAAATAATAAAATTTTAGTATACCAAGTTCCTTGATGGAGTAAGGAAGCTCCATGTTTCACAGATATGGAACACAGCTGAAACAAAACCTTTTCATATCTGTGAAGGGCAAAAACATCATCGCTGGTGCTGGAATAGCTCTCAGGAGGCTACGGTCTCTGACGAAGGGATGGGCTGATCTGAAAAACTAATGCCAGTGTGTTCTGTTGTTGCCTGGAGGATCAAAACATGGGGATCCAGATAGGTCAACAAGTACTTGAGTTAACGCCTATGAAATAGTCTGTGCCTAATATTGCGGTTGTCTAGCCATGAATTTCAAAGAGGGCTTTACTCAGCCTTGCTGAGTTGAAATGTGAGGCTGATTGGGCCAGCAATCTCATTTGAGGTTTATGCACAGCAGATCTAGCCTTTTGTGATGAAGTAGGACCTTTTGATTAAATTCAGTCAGTTTCAGACAGCTGTTTTTGCAGGAGAACACAACTTCAGTATTAGACTTAAAAACTGCTATAGAGCAAGGGCATTATCTTGTACCATACTGATCTGCGTGGAGTGGGGTTCTCATGACAAAGGTGCTATTCCTGAAATAGCGTAGCATATAAATGACTGAGAATCAGAATTTTCCTTCATTGTGTTGAAGCAAACAGTCAAACTATTAAAATGCTTTGTAACATATCAAATTGTCAATTTGTTCAAAATTGACCAGAATCCACTTGAGTCAAGGTAATTTCTGATGAGATTTTCAGAATGGATGTCTCATGTAACTATGGTTCAGGTCTGTATCTGGAGTAAATCTCCCATGATTGGGACTACAGGATAAAAATGTATCACAGGATGTAAAATTCAGCAGAAGATGCCAACTCATCCAAACCAAGATTGTCATGAACTTTACAACAAATGCTTCCAGGGCAGCTGAGATTAATACTTTCTGACTTTGAACTGACGTGAAAGGAATCACTTCGTCTTTGTTTGGAGAAGCAGGAAAATTCAAATCAGCGTGACCCAAAGACTTGTCTATCAACATTTTTTTATTATTATTTTCCATAAATCATGCTTATTAATACAAAAATATTTTGCTAGAGAAATTCCATCAAGTTTAACTTCAGTAGCACATTTTTGTATTTTTAACTATTATTATAATTATTCTTATCTACATTTTTCATTCTCATTTATGGTTAAATATAATAAAAATATTATTATTCATACCAGACCTTGACCTTTTTCTTTTCTATATAACCCAAATTTGCATCGTCCTACTTAAATGATATTGCACATCTCTTTAATTAAATTAATACAGAATTCATAAACAGCATCAAGGACTGAATTTTATTGTGAAAAGACCATGCCATGGCACCTAGTGTCAAATCCCCTGTAATAATATGTGCAATAGAGATGTTCACCCACTGTCAATCACAAACAGGAATCACTCTGTTGCTTTTCCAAGATCTTCTAACAAATTTATATATTTTTAAATAGGGATGAAAAATAATGTTTTCTCTCTTCTAATGCAATTATATTCCAAAGCTGAACATTATGGTATAATGAACAATGCAAAGGATAATGACCAAGAAATCTGATCTTTTCTGTTTCTGAACACTGGACTCAGCAGCCCACTCATTTCAAGTCAAATAACTTTTTCACTCTTTGCTGCTTCTTTTATTTGTTGGTTTGTTTGGGGGTTTTTTAATGTGTGGTTTTGTTGTTGTTTTTTTCCTTCCCCAAAATTTTCTTTAGCCAAGGCTGCAGTGGTATGTTTATTTTCTTTGTTTGACATCTACAATGTCAAACAAAATAAGACTTTATTTAAAGGTAGACGTAACCTATTTTCCCCCATAATCTTAATAGCATAAATGTAAGAAGAACTCATATTGTGCTCCAAACTTCCTGCAATAAGTGGAGACTGAGCCTAAATGCACAATATCCAACCTCTGAAATTTTGCAAGATATTACAGTACTTAGACATCACGGGTATGCCTCTGTAGAATGGGCCTTTAAAACAGCTCGCTAACCTATGTAATAATACCAATAATAAAGCTTTCAGTAGATATCAGCCTCCTGCTAAGTGCACTCTCTCTGTTTGAAAATCTTGCTAATTCAAGACCATTAAAATAGATTCTCTTAAAGACTCTATTCTGTCAAACACCAAAACCAGAGATATATAGAGAAAGGGATTTAATTATCATTGTTCTATATCTCGAAGTGTGAGTTTTTTCTGAGTAATAATTGCCTAAGTTTGTCTTCAAAAGGCATTTTAATAGTGCTAATACTAGTAAATATTGCTCATTTTGGTACTGATGTGCTGTTTTAATAGTTCCCACGGTTTCTAAAAGTCATTTCTTATTGTTTTACTGTAGAAAGAATCTTACTTTAATTATGTCATAATTGTTTGTAAGCCATAGAATCTTAATTAATGCCAATGGCTTAAAGGCACACACTGAGCGCAGACTTTATGTTTGTGTTTGTTTTCCAGGCTCTTCCTTCTGTAACAAAAGCCCCAGCATGAGTTCCTATGAGCTGCCTATTTCCCCTGGTCCTTTCTCTTTGTTGCTGGTTTTTATATTAATATTTTGTAGTCTTCTCCGTCTTCCTGCTTCCCTGCTTCTGTCATATTTATTTGTAGGTTCTTCCTTTTCTTTTTAACCTCATTTCAATAGATGATTATCAATAGATTTCTAGACACAGCACCAATATGGGCTTCAAAACTACAGGTAAGTAGGAACTACAATAAAACCATAGAGTCTGAAATTATGTTTCCCTAAATATCTGTTTTTCCATGCTGGGAAAGCTTAACCACTTGCGTCAAGCTTCCATTAAAAAAATAGATAAATAGAAGAAAAGTAAATAGCTTTTCTTTTTGCAGTATATCTAGTATTGGAAGACCTCAAGGAATTCTTATGATTAATACAAATATTCTGGTCTTACCTTTGACATATGAGCAAAAATATGAAAAGATATTGCAGAAGAAAAAGCTTCCAAAGTTTCTGCTGGAAGATAAATAATCCTGTTTCTCCAGTTGAATCAAAGGTAGAGACAGACAATGGTTATAGCAGATTCCCACCTGGACTTACTTACAAATTATTTTCATCACAGTAGTAGCTCAAGGTCTTAAATCCAGAGTCTCATGTTCTAAGTGCTGCTTAAACACAGAAATTATTCTGTTAAAACACAAAGCTGAGAGACAACATTACCATTTTACAGGACACAATGAAATGATACATAAAGAGATTAAAGAACTAAATTTTCAAAGGCACTCACACATGCAAGTGAAAATAACTCTTACTTGGGTTTTGTTTTGGGGTTTCTTTTCCTTAAAATGTCTCAGCAAGTTGCATACCTGAGAGGTCTGTACGTCATTATTTTCCACCCCAATCTCCAGCCATATCAAAATAAGTATCAACTAGTATAACGTCAGACAAAATCCACATTGGATTTGCTAGCTGGTTTTTGGGTTTTGTTTTTTTTTGTCGTTGTTTTTTCTGGAGTATATTTCTAAGCTTTTACTTAAAAATAATATGCTGGCACTTTTTTTTTTCTCATGGGAATGTATTTCAGCAAAAAAATTACAATATATAAAATTGTGTTTGTTTTTTTAATGTAATAAGAAATGTGGGATTTACTTAAATGGCATAAACGCCAAGAATTTTTTTTTTCTCTCAGAGCTGATTTATTAGGTACAGTATAAAAGTTGTTTCCTCTTGCAGTTTCCAAATGACGAGACATGCAGTACATTGCTTGAAAGCAGTTTGTGTCAAAATTAGTGAGAAACCTGTGTTTGGAGGTAAGGCAATATGATATATGTTGTCCCTTACTCTGAAGAGCCTGAAGACCATACTGATCATCCATGGTCAAACTTGGCCACGTTTGTGTAGTGTGTAGGTAAAATGGAAATCCCACCGTGCATCTAGCTGAATCTTCCGCTGTTCACATTTATTTCCAGTTCTGATGACGCTAAGATTTTATGGCAGAATTGGGAATTAATACAGTTCTGTCATATCTCAGCTCAGCGATTAAGCTTCACATGAAACTTCTTTATGCTCTAAAAAGAGACTTTTTAATTTTGTCTATTTTGGTGCCGATAGATGCAAAGAGATGGCTGTTACTAGACCTTGAGTAATTTAAGCTGGGAAGAAACCTCAAAATCACAACACACTATGTTCATCCACTTACCCCTGTGTAAACTTATGTTTGTCTTTCACACGTGTGCAAACATATAACCACTCTTGATGGAAAAGGGAGAATGTACTACACTACTGTTGTTGTAGACGCTCCATTAACTAATGCATTTCAAAATGCTTTACCATTTGTAGCTAATTCATGAATATCTTACACTGGTAAGCATTGTGTTTTACAGTCTAAGAAGGACTGAGTTTTCCCTAGTGGTAGAATAAAAGAAAGAGTTAATGATAGGAATGATTTCTCAAGAAATTTAGAAGAATTTGAAATTGACAATTATTTTCCAATTAATTGGAGAATTCATCTTCTGTGAAGAAACAGGGAGAAAGACAGAGATTAGAACAAAACCTTCAAAGGGAAAGTCATAAAATTTTTATTAAAAATCCCTTTAAAAAATATTTTGATTGAAATATGTCTTATTTAATACACAATTACAAAAATAATAATCCAACATGAAATGCCACTTCAGAAGAAAATGAAAGTGTATTTCATTGTGACTATGTCAAAATGTGATTCATGATACTGGAAGAATCTGAACTGACAGGATAAATTTAAGAAAATTAGTGTTGACAAAAGTTAAAAAAAGAGCTGAAACCGCTCAATGGCTTGCAATAGGCACTTGGTACTAAGCAGGATCAAGCCTTTATCACATGGCCTGTCCATGCAACAGAAGTAGTGTCTGTCTCAGGATTTTTGTTACCTTCCTTGCCCCTAAGTGGCCGCAAATGTCTAGTTTTGACTAGTGATTGGAACCACCAATAATCTAAAAAGGTGCAAGTTTCTGCTGCCAAAAATCTTTTTTCATAGCAAGAAAGACACATAACAAAAAAGAGGTGGCAGCAGGTAGAGGAAATTCTTTGCAAACAGCTGGGCTTTGAACTCTGCAATGTGTATGATGTCACAGGATTGGCATAAATTCCAACACTTTATGACCTATCACCAAGAAACTTGTAAATGGATGTCAGTAACACACAATGACAGAAGGCCAAGTGTTAGAGAGATTTTTGTTTGTTTGTTTGTTTCTGCAAGAAAATAGTATAGTTTTAGTTCTGTATTCAAATAAATGGAATTTTAGACAGAAATACTTTCCTTTCCATACTTAATTTTTTTTTGAAGAGAGTTGCTTGATTTTCCACTTTCCTCTGTCTTCAGGTACTTAAGCTTACCAAAGGCAGAAGTTGCTGACTGAAATTCCGTAGCCTGGATTATAAATAGGAAAGAGGAGAGAATATTCAAGTCTGTCATTCTCTAAACTGCCAGTAGAGACTCTGGGAAGTCAGAAGCACTTTTCCTGCAAAGACACCCCTCCAGGAGCAGAGGATCTTGACCACCTTTGAGTCCCAGGCACCAGCCACTAATGAAGGCAAGACTCTGGGCTGGATGAACCAACACAGATCCAGCATGGCAGCTCCTAAACCATCATTTGCCAATAAAACCTTAAGACACGGTTGCTGCTGGAGACCTGCCAAGTTCTCCTCCTTTACAGCAAAAACAATGTCGCATTTGATTGATTGATAGATGTTGATAGCTGAGATCCTGCAACACTGATGTTAGATGTAAAGCACCCTGAAAGGAAAAGTAGCAGGGGGTATCCTCCTTTCAAAGAGAGCAAATATTTTGGGATGCAGTTGGTTTTACTCAGACAGACTATGTTTCCTTTTAATAATACCGTACCTTATCATATAATGAAGCAGCTCTTTATTGCCAATGATGTAAGCTATCTGCAAGCAAAAAGAGACAGAATATCTTTTCCAGGGCCTCAGAGTCTTAAAAATAAATGGGATTTTTAACTTCTGGTTTAATACAGATGCCTTTCCAATACAATATTAAGACCTTTCATGAAAACTTATTTCTTTTAAATACAAATAAACAATATCTTTGTGAAAATAGTTAATTTGTAAAAGAAGGACAATGTTTGTGAGAAACATTTTTTAACTATTTAATTACAAGTCTTCTGTGTTTTCCTTTTTTTTTTAATATTTGATGGGGTTTTATGTGGTACATGTTGAAACAGGCAATATAAACCAGCTATGATGTGTACTTGCCATTCCTTGTGTTAATACGAGAAAGAAAAAAAAAAATTAAAAAAAATGAACAAGACATATTAAATGATGCCCATACGCATGTGGGTAGAACTGTGAGAGGATAAATTAGGTGCAAAAAAGTGTCTAGAATTAAATACAGAATAGTGTAACTGTGTACTGGACAGCATATTAATCACTTGTGTGGGAAAAAAAGTGTTTTCTTAAATGTTCTAGATATATTGGGTGCAATCATGGGACTGGCAGCAATTATTTCAACTTGAGTATGAAAAAGTTTGGCATGCCCAGTGCCCATGCCTTTTGATGTATGGACCACCTTCACAAAAAGTCTGCTCCTTCCAATGAAGTTCTTTCATTACTGGCCAACTTTATGGACAACTACGTCATAGATGCTGTGAGCTTCCCTGTGGCCAACACCTTGAAAAATTTCTGTAGGGATCTGAGAACAATGTACTTGTCAAAACACTGAAAAATATTTTCAGGGTATTTCTTCAATGTCATACAGTGGCAAGGGGATGGACATGTTTTCCTCTTCTAGTTTATATTAGCTGTAACATTTATTGGAAAAAAAAAGATAATATTTTTTGCGAAATAGGCTCTGGGTCATATTCTCAACTGGCATAAATTGCTGCAGCTCTACTGATCTGTCCTATTACTTGCAATTCTGTTTGGGGGGGGAGGGAATCTCATATTTTTCTGGCTTCACCAAATATCCTTCCATTTCACCTTTCATTCTCCAGGGCAGTGATTATCAGATGTTGAAGACAACATGTAATTTGGGAAACAGTGACTTTTTGCCTCAGGCAAATTCACAAATGTTTGCAGTTTTGCTGCAGGGCAGAGGTAGAATGTAATCATATGTGCCACAAAAATAGTTCTTTTCACAGCCAAACTAGAGAGCTTTTTAGGCCAAGATTAAATTTGTCAATATTTGTCAAGAAATTAGTCCTCATGTACAGGCAGTTTCAAACTGAGAATCATTATATTGTTAATGTAAGGATATGCATCAGGGTGAGATTGCTCTGCCTGCATGTAGACATCTCCATCTGAGCTACTCACCCAGACTCCTTCACATCCAGTGGAGAAAAATGGGAGCTTTTGGGACAATACTCATCTCAGGCCCACATCTAAGATGGGTCAAATGAAGCATGCTCTAAAACGGTCTGATTTTCCCCCTTGCCCAGGCCACGGTGACTAAGTCACATAGAAACATCTATATTCCAGCACCCACAGTCAGAAATAAGGAAACACCACCCTGAGTTTCACATACGGTGATAGCTATATAAACTGTGTAGATGGGAAGCAGGTGTGTGAAATCAGCCTCCCATTCACTTATCTTGCTCCCGGTGTATTCGAAGCCAGAACAGCTTTCGGCATCAATTAAAGAAGTCACATTTCAAATCCCCTTATGGGGTGTCTTCCCTGATGTAAAGTGGGCCGAACGTGCCACCTTCCCTGACTGGCATCCCCTCCATCTCCCCTCTCGCCCCTGTTCCTCTGACAAGAAGCAGCAGTGGGAAGGACCACAGGCCTTCTGCCTGCACTGCACGGTGCGACATGCGCTGTCTCCGTCGTGGGGTAGGCGAGTACTACCTCGTGGCGCCATCACAGCCTTCTCTGTGCCTTAACAGTAACAGGCTTACTTCACTCTTTTGAGCACTGTATTTATATAGTATTATCTTAAATTGCACTATGCATTTTACAATCCATTTTAGCCACTCTCAGGACCCTATTCAAGAATTGTGGCTATAACATACCAAAGTTATCTGGCTAGTGACACGAAGGGAAAAAAACCAAAATAAAATCAGTGCCTGAATTACCACAGAGTTTCTGCTTACAATGGGTGACTAAATGAAGTACAGTGCTCTGTTTTAAAACTGTCAGTAACCCGTGGTCCTTTTTTTTTATATTTAATTTAATGAGAATAACTCACAACAACAGCAGCTTGTCATCACTTCCATCTCGTTGCTCTTGTTTACTCACAGGGCTGTAAAACTTTACCTCTTTTAAAGCATAAATGAAAATAAAATCTAATTTACATTTTTGTTCCAACTGGTTTTCTTGACAGACAGCTGCCCACAGCTCAGTGGTTGCTCTGTTCAGTGTACTTTAATTTTGAGCTTTCAAGTTTTTCTGCAGCCCATTCAGAAGTAAATTCTCAGGGAAAATTGAGCTCTGTCATGGATGGATTAGTACTATAATAGTTGGTCACATATCTTGCATGAAACCTTTCAAAAGCAAGGCAAATGAGAAGGAAATGAAATTCATTTCATACTTCTTCAAGCACGCTAAAAGACTTTCTCTCCAAGTAATCTGTGAAGTACCACTAGTTTATTGGAGGTTCACATAACTACCATTAGATTATACCTTGTCACAATCTCATATATTGGGTGACTGCTTTTTCTGAACTGATGGTACCTGCAAAGTGTGCTCCATAGGCAGTGAGGAGAAAATCTTGTTTCCTAGATCAAAATATATAGGTCCTAGGAATGGCATAAATAAAAGTACTTGAAGCAAATTGGGACATTATGGGTCATAGGTCAATGAAATCTGAAAGGGAGATATATTGAGAAGACGTTGCATTTGCTATGTGATGAACAGATAAACTGAAGGAGAAAAGGGGGGAGAGCGAGGAGGGGAAAAAGCAAGACAGAGAAAGCATAATAAAGTTTTTTTCTAGGCAGCTAACGTACAGAAGCTACAGCCATTTCCCCTTGCGGAGGGAGAAGAGGCGATATTGCTTTTAGCAATCCATTTGGTTTCTTTGTCATTTGCAATGAAGGCAGCACTTCATCCCTTTAGCACATCTGTGTGTGTCTCAGAGAGTGTATAAATGTGTGTTTTATTTCTTCTTAGGGTAAGATAAACAAATATCTGCATTATTTTGGATAGTTATTTGATTCAGCCTTTTTGATGAAAACTATTTGCAGGCAAGAGGAAAAAAAAAATACCTGCAGAGATCTTGTTCACGTGTTGACGGTGTCACAAAAAATTGTAAGTAGAAATACAGTTGATGTTTCAATGCTGATGCAGGTAGAGAAAGAATAGGTGCAAGTCATGATTCAGGCCCTGGTTCAGGGAAGCAATTAAACATAGGCTTAAGGCTTCCGGAGTACAAAAACCTACTTGAAGACCCTGATAAATCAAATAATCATATGATAAATCAGTAATATATAAAATAATTCAGTAAATAATAATGATAATATAATAATAA
>NW_008794109.1:2386366-2386811 GCF_000699145.1 Aptenodytes forsteri | reverse complement strand
ATAAATCAGTAAATAATAGTATGATAAATCAGTAATGCTCCCTGATTCTGCAAATTTGCTAATCACAATTTTTTTGCTATGATTTAAGTGGGAGAGGGTGATTATTTTAAAATACCTTTATTATATCCAGTAATTGTGATTTAATTGCTAAGAAATATATTTTTCTGATTGTCAAACTATTGCAACACTAACTCAAACTCAGTGCATTGGCAGAAAAATGTTGAAAATACAGTAATTGTGATTTAATTGCTAAGAAATATATTTTTCTGATTGTCAAACTATTGCAACACTAACTCAAACTCAGTGCATTGGCAGAAAAATGTTGAAAATATGGTTTATATATATTTTAATTTTAAAGCCTTTTTATTTGAAAAAAGGACTATTCTCAAGCAAAAAAAGGGAGGGTTTGAAGTCCCAAAATAAAATCCGGGGACACTTTAAATGT
>NW_008794109.1:2384486-2386221 GCF_000699145.1 Aptenodytes forsteri | reverse complement strand
AGAAAAATAAAGTTTTGTGAATAACTGAATGTAGTGACTTGCAGTCAGTCCTTGCCTTAGCAAACCCAACAGAAGTGCTTTGTCTGATTACACAATTATCCTAATAAGTGCTAAGGCCACTCTAGGAAAGAAGCATTTAGAGATGAGACTTTACAGTATACTGAAGAAAGCATGAAACTACTTTCCTCAGTGCAAATACTAAAAAAAAAATTGATTTGTATTAATTTAACCTTAATTTACTTATGTCAACAATAAGGCTAATTTTCCTAATCTGTCTACTATTAAGACAATTCATCTCCTAGAACTAACCAAGTGTTTCTACATTAGGTGGATCATATATTTATTATTATTATTGGTCAGCATAAAATTTCTGTTCATTACAATTTTAAGGTAAAATGCTCTGCACTATGTTCCCCCTTATTCTATGTTTATTAGTACAAGAGACCGCTCTCTGCACATAGAGGAACAGGGGCACATTCATAAAGCAAACACCATGGGACATGGGTAAACAATTAAAAAAACACTGCAGATTCTTCCTATTTTCACCAAAAGCTGTCTTCAATCAATAATGTTATTTTCAAATCCATTTAGAGGAATTACTGAATTAAGAGAAGCAGCAGTAAAATATCTTAGGGAGTAAACAGAGGTCCAAACTCAGGGCACCTAACCAAAACACCTATGTGGGGAACATTGTTGGCTTAGATTCAGTATATATTTCATCAAGAATGAAGACACACAAGACATATACTATTTGAATGACTAGAGAGGGAGCCTAAGATAATGATTTCCTTGACTTAAGTATTTTGGTTTGTTGTTTAAGGAATTAATAAGGTCATGTTGCCTTCTCAGTAACAGTTAGGACAATATTTAAGAACAGCTCTTATGTACCAGAATATCATTCTGCTCTTTGATCAGAGATGAAAAGACAAGCTCTGACCTAAAGTAAGTACCATGTAAAAATAGAAAAAAAAAAAAAAAGCAAGAAAAAAAAAAAAAAAATCAGTCAGAAATGGTAACATAAAAAAACCCCCAAACCCAAGACAAAACACAGGTGATCTTATGAGGCAAGGCTTTCTGCACATCAGAAACATCTCTCTTTAGTAGCCTGTACTGATTTCAGTATAGAAATAGACCAAATAGAAATGGTCATTATATTCAAACCAAAGGCAAGCGTTTAAGAATAAGAAATGAATAGCAGTAAGCAGCAGGATCCTTTTCAAAGATATGTGCCCCCACAGAAGGTGGATTCAATAATTAATCTCTGGAACTATCCACAGCTTTTTCCCTTGGAGAAGACATGTAAAGTAAATAAAGAAATTCACCTGAAATGGGTGGGATATTCTTCATACTTAACTATTTAAAATTGCAAAGAAGCACAAAAGGAAAAATGGCCATGTTCATATCAAGTAGTCTACCAATATGCCATTAAAAAAAGCTCTGTCCAAGAGGAATGTACCAAATGACACAGCCATTTGATTAGTGAAGGTATGTGACATTTTTAGGTGAACCCTCAGCTTCTTCTTTGACTTGTAGCACAGTCATTGATTAATATGAGTTAATGCTCCAGGTTAGCACTTTCCAACAGCCTTCAGGCAACCTGGCATAGTTGAAGGCAGGAAATTAGAACTATCATAGAATCATTGAATAGTTTGGGTTGGAAGGGACCTCTAAAGATCATCCTTGTCACTGCCGTGGGCAGGGACATCTTCAGCTAGATCAGGTTGCTCAGAGCCCC
>NW_008794109.1:2380433-2383619 GCF_000699145.1 Aptenodytes forsteri | reverse complement strand
AGATCCATACCTCTCCAGTTGAGAGAGAAGGATGTTGTGGGGGACCATGTCAAAGGCCTTACAGAGGTCCAGATAGATGACATCTGTAGCCCTTCCCGTGTCCACTGCTGTAGTCACTCCATCTTAGAAGGCTACTAGGTTGGTCAGGCAGGACTTGCCCTTGGTGAAGCCATGCTGGCTGTCTCAAATCACCTCCCTGTCCTCCATGTGCCTTAGCATAGCTTCCAGGAGGACCTGTTCCATGATCAAAGGCCTGGGAAGTTAATCTGCCAGTTCTCCTGGTAATGCAGAGTTGTTCTGTACAGTAGGTTTAATAAAGGCCAAGGATACAGTCCAAAAAAGAACAGTTTCTGATCACATATAGGAAAAGTAAAGCTCTCTGTGTTAAACTTGTATACCGTCAACTGGGAGAGGAGAAGGAGAGAAAGAGCTGCAGTTGGAGCAGGTGTAGTTTTGCAGGGAGGACTGTGGTTTCTGTTTTGGGGGATGGATTTTTGTTGTTTGGTTTTATAAGTTCACAAAGGCATGCTGACTTTTTACATATTGGATTACTCATAATTCAGTAAATGAGAATAGCTTTTAAAGAAATACATCCTCAAAATATATCAGATCTAGAAAAATAAGAACAAAGAACTGCAATAAGCTCTACAGTTTAATTTTAAAGACATAGAATGGATTTCAGTTGGACGCTTGTGTGCTTTAAAGGCGAGAATCGTGTCTCTTAAGTTCAGCTACATAGTCTGAAACAGATCCAGTGACTGAGGGAGAGGCAGACAGAGAGCACAATTTGTCTCATCCTAAGACAAGTTTCTGAGAAGGGATGAATTCTCTTCTGGAGTCTTGATATCCCTCCATGGACTAAAGTAGAAACCTATTTTGGTAGGTTAGACTACACAGCTAAATTTTAGATGTCTGAAGCTAGGCAAGACGAATATCTCCAAATGCACTTTGATAGACTGTTCCAAAAGACACCTATTACCTAAAAATATCTTTTAACTTCTGCTAACGGTGTGATTGCTCAGTGAATCTAAACGCTGGGTACAAGATTTGTTTGACATTGGAGACACAAACCAGAAGCACCCAATAAGGCTTTTGAATGACCAAAAACTTAACTGGTATAATTATTCACAGTCCTAAAATGGGTAACTGAGCCATCTATATCACTAAAGTTTTGGCCCCAAAATCATGCATATGTCCAATACTGGTGACAATATAGTTTGAAGAAAGAAATGTTGGTGAGGCAAAAAACCAGAAGGCCTTCTGGTGGCATTTCAGCAGGGGGCAGTGCGTATTCCGTCATTAAAACAGGTTAGAAATACACCTCACTAAACCTGAAGCCGCCTGTAACGGAGGGGTATAAGAAGGTCGGCAAGATATGCTGGACTAGGACCATGTAGCAAATTATAAAGTGAAGAATGTTAAAATCAATATGATATTTGACTGTCAGCCAATGCAATTTGTTCAAAATAGGTTGAATGCACTCCTGCCATTTCCTCCTTTATAAGGAACTCGGCAGCCTCATTCTGTTATCAAGTGCAAAGCCCTCTCTGAGATCTGACTGGGATAGAAATGATCACAACTTTGAAATATTCCATAAATGCAGAGTGATATAGGGGCTATGACAGGCATGAAATCAGACTGAAACTTTTTATCTGCTGTATATCAGGTTAGCAGTGAGATGAGATGACCTTTGCTAGATTTTTCCCCCCAAAGAGGAAAACACAATATATGAGTATTTTGCACACATACCACACTCTTCACCTTTCATCTTAAAGAAATGTATAAACTTCAAAGTAATTAATTATTAGTGCATTAGCATTGTTGAGGTGGCATACAGGCCAGGAATTAGGGCTCTGCTTTACTGAACTTTGTACCAACAACTCACAAAAAAGGACTGTTTCTACTCAGTGCAATGCCAATGCCACGGTAGAATGGCGATTGCTGGGCCAAAGGATTATGCAGTTGCACAGATGTAAATCTGAGGCAGCTCTGCTGAAGTCAATGGCACTCGGATAAGGCAAAATTGGTGACAGGATCAGAGAGAGATATACAATCTGCAGGTGTACAAAATCTACATTTGAACAATGTCAAAGTGGCAGTGTTTTGCTTAACCATATTTCTTCCTCAAAGAATAATGCAAGACATCTGTCAGAAATTTCTATTCCTTTCTTTTATTTTATGTGGATAGCTAAAGAAAAAAATAATTAAACTAATAATAATTGTTACTATTATTACTACTACTGCCTCCTAGCCTTCATGTTTGTAGCTGAATATTTATGATTTTTATTTTTTAACAAGATTTGAATGCATTCAGGCTGGGGGTGGAAATAAAACCAGTAGTTACCCACAGAAAATGAATTATGCACCAAATTGTAAATATTCCATTTCCTTTTCTGATCTGAAAGTCCCCAAAGAAATATGAACACTTTATTTAAAATTCATCTGCAGTGACATTTCCTGGCTGCACAGAGTACTCCCACAAATGCACAAGTATTTGCGAAAAAAGATAGCTTTTTATGGGAATGTTACTGCGTGTTAATTCTGTTTTTTGCAGTCAGACTGCTCTCTCCTTCTCAAATCAAATGAAATATTTTCCAATGATGTGCTGTAAAAGAATAGATGTAAATAAATGCATCTTTCACAAATAGGATTTAACTTATTTATACAGTTGAATTTATTTAGACTACAGGATAAAGATTCATTCAGATAAAATACTTATTACAAGATGCATAAAGGCTGAAGGACAGGTTTGATACACTATCAGCTGACAAGTAAACAACAGGGCACACAGGTATAATACTCCAACTACAGAATAGATAATTTCTTCCATAGTCTTGACAGTTTATTAAGGTAATAATATTCTTCACATCTCTTTGAGCATTCTACCTGAAGCACACTATCAACTCTCTTTAATTAGAATTGGGATCTTTGGGTTATTATGATGTACTTTCTAAGAAAATGCAATAAAAACATACCCATCACTTTTGTCATTATCTTATAGAATTTCTGGTATTTATTGAAATTCAATTTTTGTCATTTAGTTTTGTCTTCTACAAAGGAAAAAAAAATTGTGGGCTAATTTTTTTCTTGGTTTCTGATCAAAACTCATGGTTTGGTTGGATATTTTTTTCTTGCTTAAGATAACAAAATGGAACAAAACAAAAGCAACAGAAAAAAAAACACCAA
>NW_008794109.1:2366247-2380377 GCF_000699145.1 Aptenodytes forsteri | reverse complement strand
TTTTTTTTTTTTTTTTGAGAAAGAATAAAGTTGATCTCTCTGTATTTGCTTGGCTCTCTGGATATGAGCATTTTCTGCAGAAATGTCTGTTTGATTTTTTTTAAAAGTTGCAGTGAAATATTTTGACAAGTTTACTAAGAATCACGCTGGAGGACCCATGGAAGGAGAGTGCTGACTGACCTTCAGGTCCAGCCGACTGATCCAATGCACCTCATATTCAGACATATTCGTGCACCAGCGTCACTCACCATTTGGATAAGCACGGCATCACCCAGTAAGTGTGACTTAGTCATGGCCTGCTCCCCTTCCAGTTCAGTGAGCAGAAACAGGCCCAACCAGAGGGCAAGTTTTGGATTCTGTGATGGGTGTCTTGTATCATTCAGAAGAATCACCCTTTAGAGGTGATTACTTTACAGGGAACTTAGCTAAGTTTTAGGAGTATACTACTAAGATGGCTGATGTTAGAATAGATTAGTTTCACAATTAATTTGTGGAAAAAAAATTCCCCTTAACTAACTCGGCAAACCACAAGGCTGTAAAGATCTAGAAGCTGCAAAGGGTAGACATTCATTCCCTTCTTCTTTCCATTTCTTTATCTCCCACATTTTGCTTCTAATGTACCTCATTTTGGTGGGCTGGACCACGTCTTCTTCTAAAAAAAAAAAAAAAGGAAAAAATCCTGTGGTTTTCTTTAAAGCACTGTTGCTTAGATCAAATAGAAAGGACATTGGTGCTGAATTCCCCACGTGAAATCCCAGCTGATCTTTGTGATGAAACACACACACTTATTACAGATCATTTTCCTTTTCTCTTACAGTTACGTCTGGCTTGTATTACAGCTTCTTCAGTACACACTGTACTTATCCAGTGGCTCTTTCTTGACACAGAAATTCAAGCTCTTCTTTTCTGCCTAGAGGTGGTTGCTTAATAGTGAAACCACGCTCTCTGAGATTCAGAATCTTACTGTTTAAAAATCAATTAATATTAAAAAACCCTTATATATATTTTCCATTAAAAGTCATTTTAAAAGACATGTAGGAATTTTATTTTGTAATGTACAATGTCAGCTTCCAATTTTACCTTTTATGTCTTCATTATATCTTTAATACCTTTACAGTGTGCCACACTTTCTCTGACTTCATAGCATATCATACCATAATATGTCTGAATTTAACATGGAAGGTATTAATTTTATTTTTAAAATCATTAAAGTCAATTACTGCTTACTATTGATTTAAGCATCCTATTAGAGCTACCTGGGAATTCTCTGATGAAATAGGGTTTTGATGTAAAATCCCAATTCATCAAAGTTGAATTGTTTCATTTAAATGTCAGTTTCCACTAACCAACACCAAAACGCATTCAAGTTTCTGTTTGATGAGATACTGCTTTTCTTAACATTTTTTTCCAAAGGGCTTTTAACAACCTACTTTATTTTGTTTTAGCAACCCCAGGTCTGTGCTTCTAAGGAATTTGTGTCATGTACTGACCACTGAGTCAGCAGGGATTTCAGGTTTTCAGGATCCCTATCATCAGGTATATAAGACTACATACATCAGGCTGGTATGCAAGATACCCTGGCTTTCAAAGACCACTGATCCAATGCATCCTTGCTATATAGCCCACCCAAAGTTGTGGTATACGAGCTTTCAAGTTTCAAATTTCATTTCTGCTATTGAATTAGAAGCTGATCTAAAGCTTTTCAAGCTAACAGACAGCTGCAGGTGCTAAATACTCTGGCAGGGCTGGAGGGACCTTGGAATCCTTGAGATACCTGTTTTGAACAGACTTCCCAAATTTTCCAAATTTCACACAGTGAGTCTTGGAAGCTTCAGACATTCAGAAATATATTGAGAAATTTAGACATCAACTTTCATAAATAAATAACAAAAAAGAAACTCATTCTCTACAAGATTAAAAAAAAAATGGCTAACATTTCAAATTAGCATATGGTAAACTAAGTCAGAAATTCAGTAATAAGAACAAAAGTATGTATATTGACATTTCCCATAGGGGAAAACATCTAGTTGCCACCCATTGATAATATCTACCCTGGAAACAACAAATAGCTTTAAGAAGGAAACTGTATGATATATGTAACACAAAGACCTCATTCCACCACAGAACGATAGGCTGAACTAGTGGGAAAATTACTTTTATTTTATTATAGAATATATTTTTTTCATAGCCATATAATATAAAGAGTGAGAATGCTGCAGACAATTATAAGTAACCTACAGTATTCTTCATTTTATAAATGATGCTACATACATGCTCCCTAACAGTCATCTTTGGCTGGCAGCCAAATTTCTAGGTAATCACTCAGTCAACTTCTAGTGTATTTTTCTGAGATCGCATATTCTTGGATGTTTGTTCTGCATTTCAATTCAAAAATATGTTAACTGGTTCCTTGAGAGACCAAAAAATTCAGAGAATCATCTAGTTTATTTATCTCTAATAATGAAAATTACCTGTCCCATCACCTAGTAACCCAGCCATTTCTCAGATGTTGTAAAGAGGAATTTGATCATTAATATAGCACTCCTACATGGTGACATCGCATCTTGTTTCAGAAGGAATTAGATTGAATCTCACAAAGTCCTATATAAAACCAGTGGTTATATTTGCGCACATACCATTTTCAGAAATGTATATGTTGTGGTGTGGAACTCCCTTTGCTGATTTATAATCCAACGCTAATCCAGGACATAGCGCTTACCTTTGATATTTGGAAAAGTAGGTCGCTAATGTCTCTTAAATCAGGACTCATTCTTCCTTCTTCTTCAGTTTTCTGTTTACCAAGCTATTCAGTGAGTGGGCATATCTGGAGACCACCTGAAGAAGAACACTCCTGCTGATATTCTTGTTTGCATAAAATATTGTGTCAGAAAATGGAGCCAGGGACTGAATGATTTTACTGGGTGGTGGTATGGACATGTGTGAAGTGAGGAAGTTTGTTTCAAATAATTACAGTGTTTCTGAGAATAAAGAGGAATCAATTCTTTCAGGTAGTAAGACTAATCCCCAAAAGATCAACATTATCACAACATTCTAAGGCACAGGTTTTATTTTCATTAATTATCACTTCTTTAGGCTAGAATCTTTAGGTTTCTTCTTCCATTGTGTTCACTTGCCAGAGGTGGGAAAAATCACCTGTGTGTCTTTTGTGATTAAAGCCTCACTTAAGGACTGAAGCTTCAGAAACTCTTGAGGGTTTTAGATGTTTTTACATTCTGCGATCTGTCTCCATGGAGTTCCTTGAAAAGTAGCATCAGTTGGGGGGGTGGGAGGGGAAGAAAACAGGAAAAAAAAAATGAGGGAGAGAGAGGGGAAAAAAAGCAATAATAAGATAACTAAGGAAGAATTTATTTTACACAGCTATCTTCTCAGAATACATAATATAGTGTATAATGTTCCTAACATAGAGGGAAGTTAAAGTACACTTTAAAAAACAACTCATGGCAAAATATGTTCCCTGTGGGCCCCCACTAATTTTTCTCCACTAACACAACTTCTTAAGTTCTTCGGTCAGGTAAGCTTTTAAACAATCTGGTTCATTATGTTTTGCAAATGGTCCCTTGTTTAGACAGCTCTTTCTCTTTCTTTTGCACTTCCATAAGTATAAATACTTCTTATCCATGTTCTTTTGCTATGAATTATAAACTAACAGACACTATGGATTTAGACCTAAATTTAGTGAACAAGCTCTGATGTAACATATCAGTTAAGCCCTGATGAGTCTATTGAAATCAGCGGAAAGATTCACATTCAGTGAGTCTCTTCAGTGAGAATTGGATCAAGACCTTAGCAATGTTTAAAGCATTCACTGAGTTTAAGTTCCAGATGCCATATTGTATCCGCAATATTGGTGGCAGTAAACCAGGCAGGCAGAGGTGAGTTAGGACCAAAATGAGCTATTGGTGCATTCATCTGTTAAGATCATAGAAGTAATAAAAGAATGGAACAAAGTAAGTAGCACAGAGAAAGATTCAGTCATTGTATGTAGTTTCTTCTATCAGCTAGTCAAACCTGACCGCATGGGGTTTTGGTTTGTTTGTGGGTTGTTTGTGGGTTGGTTTTTTGGTTTTGTGGTTTTTTTAATCCTTAAAATAAAACAAAACAAAACAAAACTTTTTAACAGTAACACAAAGACATGTTCTGATAAAGGCTACAATAATCATTTACTTTAAAAAATTAAGTCAAGATTTCTACCACACTTGGGGTAGACTTCATCACACCTAATGCTATTTTCAAAAAGTAATGTGTTTAGTCAAAACTGGTTGTTTCCTCTAGCCTGTAGTTAGGGGTAGGAACTTCCAGATATCCCTAACTCATTGTCCCCCGAAGGTATTCTCTCTGCTATCTGACTAGGGTAGCTAGACGCTGACCTTTCAGATGGCCAAAGTTATTTACACTGATGGAAAAGTGTCTGGTAAATAACTTGCCTTACTAGGTATCTATTTGTCCAACTTACTCATAAAGTGTATTTTAGCATTTGTCTGACACTTACATAGCTAAAGTAAATACATCACTACAGAAGATAGACAGGAACAAAAATGAGATCTGTTATTAGCTGAATTTTCAAAACAACTGAAATGAGCCAGACATGCTGTTACAGAAGCAGTGTCTTGGTGGAAGAAACTTCTCTTACTAGCAGGAAAAAAAATGTGTGGAAAGGCTAAAAAGAAGTCAATGTAAGATGAGCAGAAAGAAAGTAAAACAAACAGAAAAAGGTTCTTTCCCCAGTAGGTTTGAATAATAAAGCAGGAAACATCAAATTAGTGTTATGAAGAAATAACACTGTTTTGTTAAAAGATGCAGAGGAGATACTTGTGTTGGTGAAACACAAGTGATTCTGAAATACATTCTAGTTTGAGTCCAGAATCGTGGTATTTGAAGAAAGATATTTTTATTGGAGTTAGAAAGAAATTTCTGACAAAGCTTTAGGAAGAGAAAAAAACAAGAGTTTGCTGAGAACTTATGAATGAAGATGGATTTAGGGGAAGGGACCAAAAGGAAAGAAGAATAGCTATTTTGTAATTATCCTGGAATATAGGGACTCAGAGTTATGTTATGTGAGAAATTTTCTGTGATTTACAGCAAAAGTTTGAAAAAAGGTTCTTGAAGATCTTAAGAGCAAAGACTTTCTTCTATTTTCCCCATTTTGTCCCATCCCATCGTCTCTGAGCTTTTTGCCTGATGAATGGCTTTCACTTTTGATAGAGTAATGTTCAAACCGAAGTGACTCTAAAGGAAGGAACTGGTCATACATATTGGTGGTTTGGGAGGAAGAAACCCAAATTACTCAGACGATGCAGAGGTACTCCAGCACGTATTCAGAATTTTGTACAGTGCATGCTGGCGTACCTCTGCATAGTCTTCATCACACATTTTAGGCTGCTGCTTAATGAGATATGGAAAAATCATGAGAGAAGAAGAACAGCCAAATGGAAGAACGAAGCTGTTTTTTGGCCATTGCACTGGAAGGAAGCAAATATTGGCTCAAAAACACAGACAATATGTATCCAAAAAATCCCATAAGTCCTAGTTTCAACTGTCAAGCTCCAGCATTGATTTCTTCCCATTCCTACCTGAGTTTCTTAAGAAGTAGGCTTCAGTGTCATGGTCTACCTTCCACAGATAAAATAAAGTTTTCAGCTTAGGGAGCACCCATTTCAGAAATCAAATTACAAAGGATATTAAACACAGCTTTTCACCTCCTGAATAATGATCCATAACAAATAAATCAAGCAACAGACTCTTTGCTTTGTTCTTAAGTGATTGACTGAGGTGCCTGATGTTTAAGGGTTCATTTATCTTTGAAACTCCATATTAACACGGTGGCCTAACTATTCCTTTGATACAAGTGCCAGAACCTCAAGAAGAAATAAAGCTTCAAGCATGGCCCTCTCTCTTTACTGGTTCTTATTGCCTCACAGAGATTTTTCCACGCTCAATATATCAGCTGTTGTGGACTCTTTTCTTCAGTTGCTTATACTTTTTTTGGCTAGTATATAGGGATTATAGGCCTGTCCTGGTTTCGGCAGGGATAGAGTTAACTTCCTTTCTAGTAGCTGGTACAGTGTTTTGGATTTAGGAGGAGAACAAAGTTGATAACGCACCGATGTTTTAGTTGTTGCTAGGTAATGCTTACAGTAGCCAAGGACTTTTCAGCTTCCCATGCTCTACCAGCTGAGAAGGCTGGAGGTGCACAAGAAGCTGGGAGGGGGCACAGCCAAACTGGCCAGAGGGACATTCCATACCATGGGACGTCATGCTCAGTACATAAACTGGGGAAAGCTGGCCAGGGGGGCTGCTGCTCGGGGACTGGCTGGGCATCGTTCGGCCTGTGGTGAGCAATTGCATCGTGCATCACTTGCTTTGTATATTCTTTCATTTTTATTGATATTATTATTTTATTATTTTATTTCAATTATTAAACTGTTTTTATCTCAACCCATGAGTTTTTCTAACTTGTGCTCTTCCAATTCTCTCCCCCATCCCACCAGGTTGGGGGGAGTGAGCGAGCAGCTGCGTGGTGCTCAGTTGCCGACTGAGGTTAAACCACGACAAGTCCCCAACCCATTCAGTTAGTTAACAGTTAAAATGTCTTCCAGGAACTGGCCAACTCATTCCAAGTTATGAGATACTTAAATATCTTTTTTGGATCTAATCTTCTACATCAAATCATAGAGTCAAGTATAAAGTTTTGGTGCCTTACAAGCACACTTGATTCAGTACTCAAAACAGGATTATAAAATTTATACTGTAAATGCATAACTAAAAAAACCCTGTTGTTGCAGCCACTGAAGGTTTGATTGGGCAAATGTAACTCAACGGGATCAACTGATAAATACCAGGAACCTGTGATATCAGACTGGATAATCTAATGGTTCTACTGGTGTTAAAATCTTCACATCTATGAAATCCATGAGATGGCGTCTGATCTGTTTAGGTTAGACTCATAATGAGTTACATAGGCAAGAGATGTCATGGTTCAGGTAGTCCCACTGCCTCCATTGGAAATATAAATGAGATAAGAGTGATAAAGGAAAAAAATATGGTTCTAAGTATAACATCTATCAACACATTTAGGCTCCAATATTCTGCTTAGAACTCTCCTAACCTCAGATTGATTTCCTGAAATCAGTTAAATCAATGGGCACCTTGAAACCCAAATAGGAGTCAGAACTCTAAAACCATCTTTGGGACTGGGCCTGAATTGCCCCATTATGGACATTTGAATATATCTTATGTCAACACAGCTATAGTAAATTCCAGTCTCTGGCTCATAAGCATATTAAGTCCAATTCTGACTTTCTTTATGGCATTTGATTTCTGACTGTGAACATTACCTCCTGTTCAACAAGCTCCAGTGTAATTTTCCATTTTGTTTCATTGAATTAAAGGAAGAAAGGAAACTGTCTTGTGAGTCTTTCATTTTATAGACAGCTGGTCATTTCATTAACACTTTTCATATTCTTGTTTGTCATGATGACTGACTATAGTAAAAAGATTTTCTTCCCATTAACATATGATAGAGCAGCACTTTTTTTCCCAGGGTTGTATTGATCGGGTGAGGAGTACATTTATTAAAATGTAACCAGCATCAACTTGCTGGCTCGTGTGAATGGTGCACACTTTAACCAATTAAATAGTCATGAAGAAGAAAAAAAAAATCAATATTTCTTGGATCTTTCTACTCCAGACTTTGCCAGCAAAATGGGCTATAGATTTACAAAATGAATAAACAAATGAACATAAATCTTATTATTTTGATTTTTAATTATGTATTGGGTCAGAATAGAACCTTTACAATTATCTGGAGCAAGATTAACATCAGTTAGATAAATCTAATTCCATGACTCATAAATTACTATGGTAAGGAAGCTTAATTTATATGAATCAAAATCAATATTTTTCATTCTGTTTTAAGAAGATCTTACAGTACTTCTTTTTCTTGTTCAAAAGTGACTTTTAATATTAGTTGTAACAATATTTGGAAGGCCAAATTCAGAATGTAATGGGGAAAAGAGTGTTCAGAAGCAATGGGAAGTAATGAGTAACTATATGACTGAAGGCAGGTCACATTATCATGTTTAAGGATGGCATCTCAAAACGTCCTTCTATTCTCTATTCTTCCTTGCATTCTTCAATTCTTTCTATCTCACTGCATTTTTTTACAGTACTTGACATGTTATTAAAGCACTAACTCTCAGGTATGACTAATAAAAAATCAACTTCATTTTTATAAAGATGTTTTTAGTCCATATTTCTGAAGAACAGTATAGAGGATCTGAGTATATGAAGAAATCATAGTGAAATATCTATATTAATATATGCACATCATGTATAGACAGATTTTTAATTAAAACTTCATGGTTTTGGAAAATTTTAACTCATTGTTTTTAGAAGTGTGGAGTTACCAATGCTACACAAAAAAATCACAAGTTGCTTCTGAAAATTTAGACTAGTTGATTTATAAAAAGAAATCATTCACAGGTAATCAGTACAACATAGCTGGAGAACCTTTTAGTTTGGTGATAATCTCCCTAAATCTCTCTTTCATTGGTTAAAGGATAATTTGGCAATCATATTAGGGGGAAGCTGTAGTTTGGATAATAAATCAGCTTATGCTATAAGGCTCTGGGTGCAATTGCTCATAACTTTTTTAAAGGACTTGATGAAATAAGGAGTGATACAACTGTTCCTAAAGGCAAAATGTTAAAACCCCTGACATCAATGCATCCCAATGAGCCCCCGTTATGCAAACTCCAGGGAGGTGTCAGTGTACAAGCATGTGCTACCAACAACCGGTGTCCAGTGCTAAGGTAAATGAGAGATTTATTTAGGTAATGGAAAAAAATAGCTTAACTCTAAGTTAGGTGATGCCAACCATGCTTTTCAGACAGAAGGTATTTCAGTGTAAGTCATTGCATCAGAAAGGTAGATAGATAGGAATATATAAGGAATGTAAATTAGAGCTTGTGTTATGCTGAATGGATGTTGCAGGAAGTTCACAAAGCTCCCAGCTGTTGTGTGCTATAGAACACTCTTTCCAATAACTCCTAGAAGAGAAGCTGTAGTAGTCACCAGCTGCAAAACTCTGGGGATTATCCAGCTGGTCATCGCAGCTCCAGAAAGAAGCCAGTAAGTATATAAAAGGAGGTTTATTATCCCAAAGGATCTGCTGTTACATAAACCTTCCAGTAGCTGGCTTCATTTTTGGTTTTGGGGTTTGTTTTTGGTTTGTTTTTTTTTTACTTAACACACTCACACCACTCAAGGCACAAGCTGTACTAATTACAATGAAATATTGGTGCGTTGTTTGCTTTGTTAGATAAGTTGCTTTGAATTTTACCCTTGAGCATTTGTTAAAGTTGCACCTGCATTGAGGCATGAATGCATATTTTATCAGAGGTTCAAAATAAGAGATTCTTGCAATGAAGAGGATGATTTGAAACCGAACAAAATTCTGGGTCAACGATTCAATCGGCTGTGTTCACACATGAAATATTGGTGCGTTGTTTGCTTTGTTAGATAAGTTGCTTTGAATTTTACCCTTGAGCATTTGTTAAAGTTGCACCTGCATTGAGGCATGAATGCATATTTTATCAGAGGTTCAAAATAAGAGATTCTTGCAATGAAGAGGATGATTTGAAACCGAACAAAATTCTGGGTCAACGATTCAATCGGCTGTGTTCACACATGTACCTGCTTCATGCAAAGGGCAATTTTTATGCTATCAAACAGCATATCTACTAAGTCTGCAAGTATGAATGCATGGTTAAAAACCTAGAAGGACACACATGAAGGACACAGGCTTTAAAAGACAGCCTTTCCTGTGAATTGACACTAACTTATGACAAACAATTCAAGGGATACGGTTCTCTTGTACAGATGTTTGTTATGGAGCATAAAGTTTAATGCTCCAATTAGTTTAACTTCTTTAACAAAGATTTTGGATTAAATATTTGCAAGGCAAGGTCCTGTAATTAGACCTTTAGCACACACTCAGTAGCAAAAAAAAAAAAAAAAAAAATAAAACTAGATGTAACTTTTTCATTTTCGAGTCTGCAAAATGACTTCTCTTCAAATTACTGGGAAGAGTTTCAGGAGCTTCACTGGGTATTAGTTTAAACTCTAAAAGATATCATTGTTTTGGTACTGTTGCTACTTACTCTGTTATCAGTATTGTTGAAAACATAAAACTTGAAGAATGGTGACCATAACAAAAATAATTTGAGAATCTGTCTCTGTGAGTCTTAAAATTAATCAGCTGGCTTTCCAAGGGGTAAACAGGCCCAAAGATCCAGTAACTAAGAAAGATACTGAGAATGAAATCAAAGCTGAAAATAAAGTCATTAAAATGAAAGAAAGAATATTAGAGGCACAAGGAGTCTTCAGATAAAGAGAAATTACGTACACAACGAGGATCTTATCTGACTTAAACAGATAATAAATAGAAATTTGCTGCTTTCACTGTGTGCAAATACATTTTGCAGTCTTGCATTAGGGACAAATACATAGTGCGAATAAGGGGGAAGGAAGAATAGCAGGAAGAATGAAGAATGAAACAGAATTTTCAGTTGTGTTTTTACACTAAAAGTGTTGAAAGATGTTGCTGAGCATAACTCTGTGCATAGCTATATTAATATATACTGAACTCTCTTTTACAAAAGAAGTTACGACATCAAATTACATTAGGATTAACCCCATTTAGGTCAGTAGAACCACTCTGAGTTTATATGAAAAATTAGACACCAGACATAGAAATTTAAGTGCCATGTGTAAGAAAGTCAGCCTTATAAGCAGAAATAGAGATATGCAGAGCTACCAATGAATGGAGGACAGACAGGGGAGAAAGTCTCGTGGCTTCTTTCCTCTCTTAAACAGTGACACAGGAAGAAAACAGGGCTCACTTGAGCACTGCACAGATCACAGGTGCAAATAATCGCGCTGAGGTTTTTTGTTTATTGTTTTTCTACATGCCACTCCAACATTTTAAAGTAAGCACTATTGGTGATTCTGTCAAAAACAGTGCTGAACTAGTCACTAGATTCATGTGTGTGGAAAAAGTCTCATTTTCTAAGGTCTTATTTTGGGAGTGCTCCATATTGACTGCAGAGGATCCTGCAGTGCTGGAAGGAGCTTGCACCAAGTCTCTAGTTACTTTCAAAGTAGCTGAATATTAGCCTGAATCTGATTCCAAGATTTGTAAAACAGGCAAAACCAAGGTTTCACATCCTAAGAAGTGCCTGGGAATTTCACACTCCAGGGCAGATTCAGGTAACGTAGCCTGAGACCAGTTCCAGCTAGAGGGAGACACAGTTATCTTAATTTCTCCATGTGTCAAAAAAAAAAAAAAAAAAAAAAGTAAAAATACCACCCCAAAACTGGAATACTGTTTTGTAACAATGCAGTTCTGTTGTTTTTGGTTGTATGACCAGGGGGAACCAGGGAGATGGGGGCATAAACTGGCTTTGCCCTACTTCATTTTCTCCGTGAAATAAAAAGAACGGTTGGGCAGACATGGGGAATTTGCTTGTTATCTTATTATAATATGTGTAAGCTGTTCAATGTACAGATTGTTACAGACCTCTTTGAGCCTGAGTCCTTTATTTTCCTCATAGATTTGTAGGAACCCATTTACCTTAAGTCTAAAGCAGCAGGTACATTCTCCAGAGCAGAAGCAATTTTCTGTGCTCTGCGAGGCCTCCAAAACAGCACAGAGAACGCTGTTCTTCTTACTATCTGTTAGACACTGCTTACTCCCTTTCAAAAAGTGCCCTGTAATCTGTAAATAAGAAATGCAGCAAACATGCTAAAGATGTTAATTAACTGTTGTTGTGTTATGCATTAATATTACCAAGTATTTATCCTTCCTCACTATTGGAGCTGGCAAATCTTGTGATCTTCCCTGTTTCTATAAAGTATTAAATCATTAGGGCTATGTTGTGTTTCAGGAAGAAAAAAAAAAAAGACAGGAATGTGATGAAAATTATAGCTTATACCCATTTAAACTTAATGAGTCACTTGCCATCAATACATAAAGTGGCTCTGATATTTTGGGGGTGAGCAGGCTGTTATTAATCTTGCCCATTGCTTTTAATGCGTGATAGAGCACTAATGGGTATGCAGTAAACAGAAACAATTAAGTAAATTTGCTGGAAAATGCTTTGGAAGGTAACACCCTCCTCCACTTGGCTATAACAGCCTTTCCACCATGATCAATTAAGCACCGTTAATAAAACAGGATACTAAGCCAGAAATATATTTTTAACCTTGTTCTCTGAATGAAACAAGTCCGGAGTCACCATCCCCCTCTTTCACATTCAGACATCATCAGATGTAAAGGGTGGAATTTGTTTAGCCTGAGTAAACAAGGACCTAGGAATGGGAGAACAAGACACATAACCAAGGGCATTTGAAAGGTGGAGCAAAAAGAGACAGAAATACTTTAGGGTGGTTCAAGGGAGTACAATTAAAAATAATGGGATGAAACTGAACAAGGGAAAAAGTGAAAGCCCTGTTGCTTGAGTAATTTAAAATAAGGTTTGACAAAGCACTAGGGATTGATCAGTAGACATGAAACCAATCCTGTGTGTCTCTGAAAGATGTTAAAAAGGTGGAATGAAGTCCTTGTTACCTCTCTACTTTTCTTGTCCTTCCTTCTCTGATGTATTTTTCTCTACTTTCCCTTCTTTCACTTGTTCACTACTTATTCCTCGTTATATGCACCATTCTTTAGTTTCTCAACATCCACTTTTTCAAAATTCAGAAGATGTTGGAAAGGGTCCTGTTGACTTCATTGGCTTTCGAACAGTGTTCTTCAGCCTGTCTCTGGGTTAAAGGAACAAATTTGAGGGGGGAGGTTTGAAGACGTAAATCTGAGCTAAGTGTCCCTGAGAGAAAAACATGCCAGACCACAGACCTTTCAATGGGACAATCACAAAGGTTAGAAAAGTATTACTAGGGTTCAGTTCAAGTAATGAAATAAAATAAAAAGTTTTGCTGAATACCAGACAGACCTTTATGACAGGGATATGTTCTGCCTTGTTCAACAGTCATCCCATGAGCAAAGATGGAATCTCTTTTTAAAAATGGTTAGAACAATACACTGGTGAATATTCATTGCCAGAAAGAAAGTTTAGTACTGAAGTCCTTCCTTCTGTCCACCTGTCAGTCAATATAGAAATTACCACATCCAGAGTGAGTTTTTTCCCATCTTATTAATGAATGAATGAATGAGTGAGTGAGAAAGAAAGGAAAAAAAAAAAAAGGGAAGCAGAAGAGGGAGAAAAAGAGGGAAAGGGAGAAAGAGAGAACAAGAGAAAGAAAGGGAGAAGGGGAAAGAGAGAGATAAAAAGAGATAAAAAAGGGAGAGAGAAAGAGAGAGAGAGAGAAAGGAAGGAAGGAAAGAAGAAAGAAAGGAAGAAAGAGAAAGAAAGAAAAAGAGAGAGAAAAGGCTGAAAAACTTAGACTTGACTCAAGGTTTTGAGTTCCTTGTGATCATCATCCTGGCTAAAATTGTCAAAACATCTATAAACTTTGCAAGATTATTAACCCTACATTTCTTTTTTTATGCAGGAAGTTTTTGAGGTTCTTTTATTCCATGCTTCAGCTACCTTGATTCCATGAGCTGCAAAATTAAAAATGTCCATGTACAATGTTTTGTACATTGGATGACAAAAAAATTGTCAAACTGTGTGGTACTATTGTAGTTCAAATTGAGAAATAAGCATAAGAGCCTTCCTTTTTTCAAGTGCTCAGTGGCTTATCCCCAAAATAACTTATTATATATGTTTAGTCTTTTGAGTATTCCTTATTCCCACAAGTAAACTCTGAATATCTTCATCAATGCCATAGACAGTAGGATCGAGTGCACCCTCAGCAAGTTTGCAGATGACACCAAGCTGAGTGGTGCGGTCGACACGCCAGAGGGACGGGATGCCATCCAGAGGGACCTGGACAAGCTGGAGAAGTGGGCCTGTGTGAACCTCATGAGGTTTAGCAAGGCCAAGTGCAAGGTCCTGCACCTGGGTCGGGGCAACCCCCAGTATCAACCCAGGCTGGGGGATGAAGGGATTGAGAGCAGCCCTGCCAAGAAGGACTTGGGGGTACTGGTGG
>NW_008794109.1:2363857-2366126 GCF_000699145.1 Aptenodytes forsteri | reverse complement strand
GGACCTGTTGGAGCAGGTCCAGAAGAGGGCCAGGAAAATGACCAGGGGGCTGGAACACCTCTCCTATGAAGAAAGGCTGAGAGAGTTGGGGTTGTTCAGCCTGGAGAGGAGAAGGCTTTGGGGAGACCTTATTGTAGCCTATCAGTACTTTAAGGGGGCTTATAAAAAAGAAGGCGGCAGACTTTTTAGCAGGGCCCGTTGCAACAGGACAAAGGGGAATGGCTTTGAAATAAAGGGGGGCAGATTTAAACTAGATATAAGGAAGAAATTTTTTATCCTGAAGGTGATGAAGCACTGGCCCAGGTTGCGCAGAGAGGTGGTGGATGCCCCATCCCTGGACACATTCCAGGTCAGATTGGACGGGGCTCTGAGCAACCTGATCTAGTTGAAGATGTCCCTGCTTATTGCAGGGGGGTTGGACTAGATGTCCTCTAGAGGTCCCTTCCAACCCAAACTATTCTATGATTCTATGATTCTATGATTCTATGTGGAATTGGTGTCCCTTTCTCTTTTACTTTCTACAAAACTTTAACTAATCTTTCCTGGAAGCTTTCCATTCCATATGCTGACACAGCATTCCCAATTCTTACTCCACCTCTGTGCATATGTGTTTGCAGAGTTGAATATGCTCCATATGTTGGGACTTTTTAAATTCTAAATTTAAGAGTTAATTTGTTTTTTATTCAGCAGTTTTGAAACAATACTTAAAGGACTGATTTATTGCTAGTGGTGTTTTTTCCCAGCTTTAGTACTAATTTTAACTTCTATTCTCCTTCCTTCTGATTGTAAGATAACCAGATATCCAAGCATGCAATAGGTGAGATATAAGTTTGCACTGTGTTGTAATGTACTTTTCATAATGGCTAAGGATTCTATTTGCTGCTTACCTGAAGTGCATGATTTCCAATATTATGCTAGAAACTGCTTTTAAAAATAAAGTGATAAAAGGAAAAAAACAGTTAAAGGAACAAATTTTCCATGTCTTGATGATGTGTTTAACCGTTCTAATATGTATAACATTAAAATTTTATCAACAAATCACAAAAAGAACATTTTGTACACAGAAATCAATTTACCTTTGCAACTATCCACAACACTCACTTGTTATTTATTTTGCCTATAAAAGACTTTACTTTTAAACCTAATTTTATTTCTTCAGGGGAGTGCAGAAGAAGAAAACACTACACATTTTTTACCTCCTGCAAGAGCCAAACAGGCAACAGGACAAGTAGCAATAAAGATAAAGAAACTGGATAAAAAATGAACATCTGTGTCTTCAGTAAATGAGAAAGTAGCATGGAACCACATACTTGCTCCTTCACTGATTGGGTGTTTGGTACCCATTGGGATACAATTTATTTGAAGGAAATGAGAAATTCTTGCACTGATTTGTTATAGGAACATAAGAACCACAATTATGCTTTCAGGGACTTCCTTATCCACAGTTCTTAGTCTAAAAATTGCAAATACCAGAGGCTTCAGACAAAGACACCAGAAAAGCTGGCCAAAGAGAGGCAGCCTTCCCACATGGAAACTTTCTTCTTAGTCACCTCTGAGTTGCATGCCAGCCAGTTTGATCCATGTTTCTTCTTTCATATCTTTCATTATGTGTGTGTTTATATATAAATATATATAATCATATCACATTGTATTATGCATTGCGTATTATAAAATATGTACTATATAACATTACATATTATGTATTAAATATTATATATTAATATATTTATTATTTATTATATGTGATATATTATTATATAAATAAATGCCTTATTTAAATAAAAACTTAAGTTTCATGTTGCTGAAGTCCTGGACACAAAGATATCTTTTGGGAACAAGCTATGCAGACTAATTGTGCACTGTCTATATGCTTTTAACAAATTTCAATGTGCTACCTTTCTTAGGAGCAAAATCATAATTTGTGGTACACATCTGTATAACCTATGAATACTGTCTGTGGCTATGACTTCTCTTATGGATCTTAAAATGACAGCACCATGTGGATGCAGAACCTTCTACTTCTTCTGTCATTTCCCTGCCCCTTCTGCTTTTTCATGTTGGACTGAGATTAGGAGAGGAGGAATCATGGACTTAATATCTGACGATCATTAAGTGGAGATGGTCCTCCATTCAAACAAAAGCATCTAATAAAACCATAGAATCATAGAATAATTTAGGTTGGAAAAGACCTTTAAGATCATCAAGTCCAACCGTTGACGTAACACTGCCAAGTCCACCACTAAACCATGTCCCTCAGCACCACATCTAC
>NW_008794109.1:2340934-2362425 GCF_000699145.1 Aptenodytes forsteri | reverse complement strand
CTAACCATTTCCCCTTGGATTATGGGGGCTTCATTCTGCTCCCCATCCCTGTCTTCCAGCTCAGGGGGCTGGGTACCCGGAGAACAACTGGTCTTACTATTAAAGACTTTCTTTAAGTCTTTCATAGTAAGCTTTCTCCTAATGAGAACAAGTAGGTTGTCAGGGAAGTGGTTGCCCTGGCAACAGCATCACCTGGTAGGCATCTCTGGTAACCTGGAAGAAGACAAATTTGTCAAGTAACTGTGGCAAAGGCTATAATAGGACAGGGACCTGGCCATTCCCTCCTTGCAGGTCAGGCTGAGAGGGAGGGAGAAGTGGAAAGGGCTTTGCTTATTACAGGGGAAATCTTGGACTTCTAAATTCATATTAAAAAGTGGGCTGTCTTGAGGGAGGTTGAGGTAGTACTGGGCAATGCGTGGGGTAAACACTGTCTATGGCAAAGGAGGACTTAGGATCTCTGTGCAAAACCAGCTTTCCTCCCTACTACTGTCTCGAGAGCCATACCAGCACCAGAAGTTGCTCAGTGTCAGTTGTGTTAAGTTCAAACTGCAGTGAGACCCTGAAAGCACTGAGTTGTGGATGCCTCTCCTCTGTAGGGATGGGAATTAAGGTCTTTGGAGCCCAGAAACTCAACAGAGAGGGCTTTATTAAATATTGCTCCTAAACATAACTAGGGAATAGGATAGCAACCTGTTGAGACACTGTTCAGTTCACTTTAACTCTTCCCCTATATAATATCTAGTTATGAAGTAAAACATTTGTATTTCTTTATTTATAAGCATTTTTACCCTTTGAAATGATACATGTTTTCCCTAACTTCAGCCACCTGAAATGTGTCTGTCTACTCTAAATCAGTTGTAGGATAAGGTGAATTGGTGGCCAGAGTTGTCTTATTTTCTTTATTATCTGTAGAGACAGTGTAGTCAACTGTCTCTATTGGGAGGCAAAAGCTGCATGGGATGAATCCCAGCCCTTTGAGATTCACCACTTGAAAATTCATCCCTAGATACTGCCACTTGAATAATATTAAAGTAAGCATTAAGGATATCCTACATCTAGCTCTTACAGTAACCTCTAATTCTATTGATAAAATCATCTTTCCCATGAAGTGTGAATAGTTAAAGCTCTCCCCTGAGTCTTTTATTTTTCTGAACATTTAGATGCTCTTCAATATTTATAGCTAAGTTTCCAGTTGCACTTGTAAACACCAGAAGGTGGGAAGATTTGAAGCCTAAATATAGGTTGCTGAGCCTGGTCAGATGTTATATTTCAGATGCCAATAAGGACATTTGCATATAAACTGTACTATCAATATCTCATTTCAGTAGGCTAAAAAGCTTGCTGTAATGGGCGTTTTATTGTTTCTTGCCCATTTTATAGAGTACATTTGCACTTTAAGTTCTCAAGCAGGACAGAAAGGGAAACTCCCAAATCCTGTGAGAAACAGAACGTTGCACGTTAGAACTGTTACTAAAAATAATAGTAATAAAAAGGGGTGACGTATTTTCCCCCCTCTTCCCATTCCCACAGGAAATCTTCTTGAGGGAATTGAAAACTATTTTCTTTTCTTTTTTTTTTAACATCCAAATGTTACCTGAAAATGTTTTAAGAAAAGTTGTTGTGGTAACAGTTGTAAATATTCCACTTATTTTTAGATCAAAAATTTAGGTCAGCTGACGCTTTCCAGTACACAAGACGGCATCCCATTCTTGTAGTGTTATTTGTGCTATGGCAATTGCTCTTTGTAAAGGCATAGTACAGCTCTGAGTTTTTAACTATAACACAGACTGAGACGTGAGCTCCCCAAATGTACTGAGGTGGGATACGTGAAACAAAGTATTTAATGAAAATTAAGTCAAAATATTTTTAAGAGTCAAGCTAATGTAAAATAAAGAATCTGCAGGAAGTGGTTGCTTTTCACAGCAGGCTGGGGGTGATGGGATGGGACATGAAGGAGCCATTTTCTGTCAAAGAGAAATGTGAGTGACTTACATTCATTAGTTTTACAGTGATACCTCTTGATGAAAGTACTGACCACAGGAAAAGGGAGAGGGGAAAGAAGAGATTGCCCTCATAAACTTTTCAATCCCAAGAACCATCATCAAACAAGTATCTATCATATTGCATCCTTTCCCTCGTGTCATTGGAACAAATACAACTTCTGGAGTGTTAGAAATCACAGTTTGCCTCCATGCTTTGTTGCTCCATCCCAACTCAAATGTTAGCAAAATCCTACAAGGTGCAGAGATGACTTTAGCCATTACACAATTAATGAATGCTACAGTACCTTTTCAATGGTTTCTTTTGTCTAACTTTGACGACCCCTGTGATGGTGTTCCTGTCTCTTCCTCTAAGAGACTAGTGCTATGATCTTATTTTCTTCTCCTGACATGTAGACAGACCCTTTTGTCCAAATCTAGCCTGATCCAGAATATTTTCAAGTGATAAGTAAAACTTCTTTGAACTTTTGTAAGTAACTTTTGAACTTTTTGTAAGTTTTGAATCAGACTGCAAGAGTTGGACTGATTCTTGCTACAGTTCCTATACTTACTGAATAATAACAAAACGAAATTATATTCCTTTGAACTGTTCCTTTTGCTACCATATTTCACAGACAGGAAAGATATCTGCTTCCCTGAGACATATGTACTTCAGATAAGATAACATTTAGAAAAAAAAATATTTTAGAAGATTTTTTTTTTTTCTTCCCCACCCTGATAACAAGTGTTTTAATGAACCTTTCAGACTGTCCAAAATCAAACTTGACAGGTTTGAACTGTTCTGGTTGGAGGAGGGAAGGGACAAATCCAATACAGTTTATAAAGTATCTGAGCCCTCCAGCAAGTGTCAGCATTATCCAAGATAAACTCACATTGGAACAGACGCCTTAATTTACAACTAGGTTTTATATTCCACAAATAATTTATTAAGATACAGAACATTCATCCATCGGGATTTAGAAATAAGCTCATATCCTGTACAGATTGCACATTTCAGCTTCAAATTGGAAACAAAGGAGTCACCAAATATTATTAACACAGCTGCAGTGTTGTAATAGATGCTGAGGGTGGCCTCCAGCTGAGACAGTCTCAGCGTGGCGCTTACTGGCAAGACCACAAGAAGGGTCCCTTTTGGCATGGCTTGAAAAGCCCTTTGGAAAGATGGGGATCTGGGTTGAATGTTTGTCTGTAGCAATGTGCAGAAGCCTGACAGTAGATGCATGCATGTATGCCTGTGTTTTGGATAAAGCTCCTATTGCATTGACATTTACCTGACCCATTGACTGAACTGGAGTCAGCGGACGGTGGATTCTCTTAATTCAGTGGATTTGCTCCAGTGTCTGTGTGCCAATTTGCCAGATGAAACCTAATATGGAACATTAAATTACAACAATCAAAATCCATTATAACTCTAGCTTATGTACAGTGTTTCTACCATGGCATTTGTGCTGCTTCCTTCCTGTGCAGGAATAGAGTCCGTTTTAATATGACACAGGCCATGCTTAAGGAGAATTGTTCCTTTTGGAAAATTGACACTAGTATTTCCCAGGAAATAGCTGTAGCAAAGACAGTCTACAAAATCTGCAGGTAAGATCTTATATTCCAATCTTACCTGCAGATTTCTAGCAGGCATTTGTGGAGTACTTATTGGTCAACTGGAATCTAAGACTGCTGCTGGGCTCCTCTTGGAGGTGAAACTCGTATATATCAGTAAATCTGAGGAATTCAGCTGATGGTTGGCTAAAAACTTCCAAACTGGTAGACTTAACCTCACTTCAAATAACTGCTGTCTCCAGCCTGGTTTATAAAAATAAGTACCTCTGATCTAGACATGGACTTCTTTGCTTGCAAGAAAGTCTGACTAACACAAAAAAACCTGCACAGTACGTACTTAGAACTAGCTCCACTAGCTACTATGAAAACATCAGAATTGTCCTCTCTTTCCTATCTTGTCTTCCTTAGGAAACAAGTTTAGGAACTTTAAAGGTCTTCTGTATCTGACTCAATGAGCTCAACATCATCTGAATGAGTAGCCAAAGAGCATAACGATGAAGACTGTGTTGGCTGTCTTGTCTCTTAGGATAATGTGCTTAAAGCTTGGTTGCGTCAGAGACAGGATTTTCAGGGTTTGGACTCAGATGATTAAAAAAAATAACCAATCAAGCAAAAAAACCTTTGAAAAAAATAAGGGCATCAACTTGTTTGGCAACCAAATTTATTGAGACAGTGTCTGAAAAATTTCTCCATGTAATGACAGAAAGAAAAAGGAAAGAATACTATAATTTATTTTCAAGTAGGAAACTAAAGGTCAGACAGTAAAAGGCTTTTGTTGTGAAGTCGCATGGGAGACTTCTCCTAAGGGCAGAGAATGAGGGAAGTTCTATTTCTCATCTCATCAGCTTCACCATACGACAGTCCTTCCTCAAAAGTCTGCATTCTTCACACAGATATTACAGAAACCAATATTTTATATCTACCAAATATTTCATCCAAACTCTCCACTGAGTTTATGCAGCACAAAGGTTTGCAAGCACTTTTGCTTTGTGGACACTTAACTAATACAATACCTTTTGGTAAGCGGGGAGAACAATAGGATTCAAACTGTTACTTCTTTAATAAGACACTTTCTACACATAGTTGAACAAAGACCTCCGGCATTAAGCACCGCTTACATTGTTCCACTTTGTTCCATACTTATTTGCTCATCATTCATTTAAGATTGTGTTTAAAAAAAAAAAAAAAAAAAAAGGACATGGAAGAATTGAATTGTAAATTAAAGAAAAGTACACAGCTGTGCTGGTTTCTCATCCTTTGTCTGAACTTTGAACTACAATGTTCTTCAGATGGAAACAAGTAAATAACAGCACAGAATAATAATTCCATACAAGGCTCATGAATTTATTAACAATCAAATCCTGCTACAAAAACCGAGTGCTCTATCATCCGAAAAGGAAAAACTGAATCTACATTCAGTCAGCTGCTAAACAAAAATCTTACCTTATGCTTGAATTCAAAGGGCTTGAGACATTCTGTATCTTATTTTTTCATACCTCGTAACTACCAAGAAGACAGTTCTCCGCTATTTTACATGAGAGAATAGTGTATTCCATGTACTAAGAGAATCTAAATCTCCATGTTATTAAAGGAAAAAAAAGAAAAAATTACTCCACACACTTTGAAATTAACAATAAGGCATATGACCTGAATTTTAAAAATGTGTTTAAAAGGATTTTATTTTTTTTTAACCCAAGATTACATTTGATGTACCAAACTATTTAGAGGCAATTGGAATAAACAGTGAAGCATTCTATCCAGTGGTTCATGAATATCAGAAATAGTAAGAGCAGTACTCAAGCAGGGTCTGTAGATAGGGATAATTGCAGACCAAATATGGCTTTATATTACCTTGTACAAAACACAATTTTAAAAGGTTCCAGATTCCATATGCTGGAAAAGTAGTTAAGAATACTTTTTTTTTGTGGGCAAATATAATTATTTCCAAAATAATGAAAATTATAAATGATTAAGCAAATATATTTTTGTACACTATACTTTTAAAAGAGTATAAATAAGTGATATTGATGTAAAATAATGAAAGCGTTTCTTTATCATATTACAGAATCTTATCAGTGAGGAGGAATACAATGCTAAACATAACATAGCAGAAACTCAGTTATACGCTGAAACTTTACCTATATATCAGAAAGTGGAGATCATAATTCTCTCCAGAAAAGATATACATTTTGTTGAGACTGCATGGATGCTGGATGGGTAGATAATTGGTGTTACAATAATGAGTTGATTTTCCTGTCAGAGAGGGGACATAATTAGTATTAATATTTTGATGAAGGCTAGATCCACATTACCAGTGCAGTTTTTGCCACTGGAACTGTGCAGGCATTCGTACAAGATCTTCAGCTGTTCAGTGTCTATTACACATTCCATCTGTGTGTGAGCAAGGAAACATATGGGTCTCTTACCACTACCACCTGTGGAACTTGCACTGTATTTAGGTTAAGCTGCAGTAGTTCATAACCTCAGTTTTGAAAGTCCCTCTTCAGATCCCAAAGATGATAGTTCTGCCTTTATGAGTATTTCCATAGACTAGATGACGTCCAGACCAAGTTCTTGGAAAGGAGAAATCATCTTATGAAACTATGAGGTCGTATCCTTCCATTAGTCCAAAACTGGACACTTGTGAAGGGTTGTTCTACTTTGCATTTGTTGAGCCTTCTCAGCTGAATATCCAGAGCAGATCTCCAGACCATCACATACAAGTGTAATTCTGTTGTATAGGATTCTTCCAAAAGTAACCTATTTGCTATTAGCAAACCTTTACCAAAAAAATTGCTGGAAGGCAATTTCTTTTTCTCTATAGGAACATCCAGTTCATTAGTTATTCCTCTTAGTTGTCTTCCCTTAATAAATCAGCTGCTCGAATAAGGAGATCCTCCACTAAACTATGGAGATGAATATTAAAATGTGAGTGCCAAGGATTTCCAAACATCTCAAAGGCAAACAAAGTAGTGAAAGACAGTGAAGGGTATGGGGTGGGAAGGAGATTAGGAAGATGCAGTGCTGCAAGTGCCTATTGATGCTATGAGACTTACTAGGTGCTTTGTTTCTCATGAATGTGAAATGATGTCCTCTGTTACAAGCACAGGCATGTCCTTACTAAGGAGATCCATCGGTGAGTTGTAAATGATTGAATATGACCTAGAAAATGTAAAGAGTTCAAAACAGAGAGCAAATACAGTTAATGGCAATATGGGCAATTCAGATTCAGTTCCTTTTTTTGACCTCAGGCTATGTTTGGAGGGGCTAATACAGGCACCTGTTTTGGTCTTCGTAATGTCTAAGAAAGCAAGCACTAATCCTGATAGCACAACCAGACCACACCTTGATGGTTTATTTCAGAAGCTTAATTTAGATTTGGCAGGACCTGAAATGTAGATGCCTGGCACCAACGGAGTGCTTCTGGGGGTGCAATTTAGATGCACAGGCTCTTTGTACAATGAACAGAGGAGTGTTCGGTGCCTCTGAAGAGTGATTCATAGTGTACTAGTGGAATGTCTCCCTTTTCATTATCTGGGTAGGAACCTAAGCATTCCTGTTGGTTGACTGAATTTTCCCAAGCTGAGCTGCCAAAAAAATTGCTAGGAGGAGCATAGACACAGGGACAGGGAAAGAGATCACTAGTTTGAGTTTCACAGCAATACTTTCAGGATTCAAATCAGATGCAATTGTTCAGGTGAATGGTAGAGTGCTTATGACTTGTATTGCAACAGCCTAGTGGTTACGGCTTATGCTAAAATATGAAATACCTCAATTCCTGACAGGAGGCGGGGAGAATCACAGACGATCAGCTCCCATTTTCCAGAAAAATACCTTTACCATAGGTCGGGCTGGGAAGAAGCGCAGCTCTTAGCTTCTCAAAGAGCTGAATAGGACTTTGTATGTCTAAAGCACAATGCAGCATAATTACGCTTAGTGCTGTAAATGCGTTGAATTAAACAGGAGGTTTTTATGTTTGGTTTGTAACAGGAAGCGTCAGCCATCCCTTCCCTGACATTTTCTTTCACACACATTAAATTCCCTTTCTAGAAGACTCAAAACCAGGAGATAAGAAGCAGGTTGGGTGGGAAAATAAGCAATGCTTCCAGAAGCAATTCTTCTGCTAAGTAATGGAAAGTCTCCCTTGCCCTCGCTCAGACTGTAGGGGCTAAGTTATAAAGGATCTTCTGGGATATCAATCCAGAGCCAGTTAGCACTGGTTATCTCATTTTGTGTGCTTGCTCATTTTATAACTACCATTCCATAAGAATATTAAGTATATCATTACACATATTCAAGACTGAAAATATTTCACTCTGAAGTTTCCTTGGGAAACCGTCTTTCAGAAAAAGAGCGCTTTCTGCTGGTTTGTGGATCTGACTACATTTTTAATTTGCAGAAAAGTAACATATTCTCATTCAACCTGTGAATATCCAGAGTTCAAAGACAGCCTGCTGATTAAGACACTCCCTGTTTTATTTATAGAACAAAAAACATGAAAGAAAAAAATGGTGGTGGTTGTTGGAAGGGGTGTGTATGAAGGGAAAATATCCCAATGCAAAGAGTCTGGTTTTGCAAAGATTTTTTTTTTCCTTTTCTCTATGTTTTTTTTTGTTAAGAAAAACTGATGTCGTCTTTGTAGAATGTGGTTAGCAGCTCTGTTTACTTCAAAAGTAATCACTTCTTGATTCAAACTGCTTCACCAGTAAATAGAATATCTTAGGACATTAATTATATGGGAGAGAAGTCTGTGTGAAGGAGCTGTTACAATTCATTACTGTACAAGAACTATCCAGAGAAGAGAGAAAATGTAAGGATGGAGATAATTGTTATTGCCTCAGCTTCTTATGGTATTGGGATAGATGGATTGGAAATGGGTTATCTTTCTCCCTTGTAATAAAGCGAGTACATACACACAGCACAAAGAGGAAAGTTAAAGTGTAGCCAAACAGCATTACATCAGTGGAGCTGCAGACTGTCTGCTGGGAACTCAGAAGAGCAAGGCAATTGGAGGTGTGATACTGTGCTCAGGGATTAACCTCTTAGCAGCTGGTTTTCTCCAAAAGCAAGAAAATAAATCGCACAATTTAACATCCAGAGAATAAAATTGAAGGAAGCTATTCCAAATTTCAGATGGTTATTAAACATTTCTGCTGCGTTTTTTATTTATGATGCAACGCTTTACCTTTCTGTTCATTCATGTGCCCAAGTGTAAGGAGTGGGATATTAGTTCCCCCTTCATAAGTAGGTGTGCATGGCTGAATTAATATGTGCCTGTGACTTCATTTTTTTAGTGTTCAACACTGAAAGATCAGTATTTATCACCCTATGCAAAGCCTTTAAACTGAAGGATTTCAACTATCAGCAAATCTCTGTTATTTAGACCACTACTTCTAGAGAGGTTGAATAGTAAAATAAAAGTACTGTTTATATACAATTTACATATATAATGCTTGTGGTTCATATCAGTGTGTGTATGAAAGATTAACTATGAAAGAGGAGAAGAGAGATCATGTTTGATACAGTTTTTGATAGATTTGTATCACTATTTTTGATAGAAAATACTGAGAGTTAAAAGAAAAAAAAAGAAAAAAATTCTTCCTCCTCCCCTTCCCTAATCCCAAGCAAAACTCAATTGAAAACTACTACAGGGGAAGGGAAACTGCAGCTTAAAACAAGTTTTTTAATTCCAAAATGGAAAATTTCACCTCACCTCTTTCTTTTACAGTTCTGGAAAAAAGAAACATACAAACAATTTTTCATTACAGAAAAGGTGTTGTTAACTAAAATACCGATAGCTATGCCTGTATATCCTGTAGCTGTATATGCACACCCACGCATGCTGTCTTTCTCTCACCTGTTTTGGACTGTAGCACTTGAGTTTAAGATTGCTAAAGCATTTGTAGATGTCTCTTTAAATGATAAATGTACTTCCCCATTCAATGTCTTGTACCTTATTCTGATTAATTTGCAGATCAGGATGAAGTATACTCCAATTACCATGCTCAGTAAGTTTTCTTGTTTGTTTTCCTATTATGATAATAATAATAAAAAATGGCGCTCCACATTGTAGAATTCTCATTTGTAAACCCATTCATATTTAAAGAACAATGTTTCATTCCAAAGCTGATCAACGATTTTCACTTGGGTCCTACCCTCCCATTTAGGCCAATATTTAGAACATGTTTCTACACTGAAGTATTCCCACTAGAAAACTTGCAAGTCTAAAAGTGTGCAATTTATTTCAGTTTAACTAGGCCATAACAATGCCCTCAAGTGGATACATATCTGTAATCTCTAGCTGTTCATCAGAGCGCTGTGTTTTCAAACTGAGAGCTGAGTTCTCTAAGTTGTCTAGTATAGTTTCAGTGTGGCATTCTTTAACCACTTTTCAGGGAGAGCAGGAACACATCCAAAATTTTGTCCTGTGGCCATAAAACATTCTGTGAACACCCTGTAGTGCTCTCTAAACAAGCAAAACCACTCAGAGACCAGCTGAAATAATTCAGATGGGTTTGCAGACTTCCGTGGGAGGAACAGGACAGTGGACATGGATCCAGCATGTCTTGGGCAAGATCAAAGCTGGAAAAAAGCATCTCTCGGACAAGAATGATGACAGACACTGGTGTTTCAAACCCGAGTGGCGATGATAGATGGCGATGTCTCATGGCTACAGAACTTGTAATAGATGTAAATAGTCAAGGATAATATCATAGATTTTAGAAGCACCTGTGCATGTTCCTAGCACAAACCTTTCCAGCGCTCTGGGCAACACAAGCAAGATGCTAAAGGGTGTGCTGGGAGTTTGAATTTGTGCTGGGTTCAGAGTCACTGTGTTTAGCGAATGAGGTCTCAGGAGTGGCTCAGATGCAAAACAGCTCCCTTACAGTGAATCTCTCTTGGCTAAAGCTCATTATCTTTTCTTGTTTATGTAGAAATCGACATAGTCTGTTTGGCATTTTCCATTTTTCTCTGCCCTTTATGACTGTGCTGTTGCCCTCTGATTTTTACTAAAATATTACCCAGCTTTGCCTGTTATTACCTGTAATCATAACTTCTTAGGTCTCTGGACCGTTTTCAGATATTGAGTTCATTCTACTGACATTGTCTAGTTTTCCTTCTGTATTTTACAATCCTATTTCCTCTTGGCAGTAAAATGGGATGCCTAGAACTTTTCTCCCATTTTCATAGCTCACTTTGACCTAAATTTTCACATTCTTAACCACATCTTTTTTCCCCATGACTTCTGCAAATTGCCTAGTACAAAACATGGGGTATTTTTTTTTTTCCTAGTTAGCATCTATCAATCTTATTCTCATCTCTTCAGATATGGCTGAAGCTAATGCAAATTTTTTCAGATTTTTTATAGAGGTTTAATGATTTGCCTAGATAACCAGTATATGATCGTCTTCTGACTGGCCTGAAAATGCCCCAGTGCGTTGCAACCACCTGCAGTGCTGAATGAACCAGGTACATCCCCATGTTTCAGAGATTTCAAAGGAAAGTTAATGGTTGATGATAACACAGCAGGAGTGGCAAAGGAACTATGAACCTTTCTATAAATACTGAGGCAAAGACACAGACAAACAATTGAAGAACTAACAGTGTTGGAAACAAAAAGGTTCTTTAACAGATCCTGAGTCATCCATTATTTCTGCATGTTTTGTATTACCGCCCCCTGAACCCTACGTATCAACAGCAAGATGACCCCATCACAGAGATGGAAGGGAGAGTTTAAGGGCCATTGAACACTGTGATTTTTCCCACTGTATCACAATTACAGAAAACCTGTGCTAAATAACATGATGTTGGTTTGCTGTGAAAATTCACAGTATTTGTGTGCTAGCCACATTTCTTGCTGTCATTCTCCTTTGGTGCTTATGGTTTAGCAGCTTTTTTGGTTTGTGCTACCCATTTATGTACAGCAAGGGCCAGACTTACAGACTGAAGGTTCCTACCATGCACCAATGTACTTTATTCTCTTTTGGATTGCACTAGACATGGGCCCAAAGCAACTCCACAGACACAAGCCTCCTTGAATGCCTGGGAACTTAATATCCAGAACCAAATATGAACTTCATGGTTGACTGACCATGCACTGAATTAAGCCTCTGTATCTAAATGTGATAGATGCTATCTTGGCCAAGACACTGAGGTCTGAACTAGGAACTTCCAGTTCCCAATAAAAGCACAAGGTGTTGCAGCTTAAGCAAAAACAACCTTTTTTTTTTCCTATATTGTACCTTGTAACACACGGCTGGGTGGCAGACGCCTCCAAAATTAAATGTCAATAAGCTCAGGTTTATCTGTGTTTCATCTGGATTTCACAAGCATTTTAACTTGTGTATCATCTAAAAATCATTTTAGACTATATGACAGAAAATGCTGCGGAACTACTCGCTTCAGAAAATCATTGTTAGGAGTCTTAACTATGGCTGGATGTGACAGAAGATTCCCCAATTCTCCCCATACAGTCACCAGGAACTCATGTAAATCCTTGAAGGTGGCTACTATGAAAATTAGGATTTTTAAATTCTTAAATAGCAGTATATTCTGCTAGAAGAGCTTAGGAAGCTCTGCATCAATGCTGCAGAAGGAAAAAGAGAAGCAAAACTCATTTGTGAGATGGAGATGGATTTATAAGAACAGAAAATGGTATTATCATGATCTAGTTTAACCAATGAATTTCACTCATTAGCCTGTACAGCAAATACTTATCTGGTGGATGAATTATTTCATGTCCTTTATAGGGTGGGGGGAAATGAAATCTTGATAAAATGACATTAGGTAATTGTGAGTCCATCATGACTCAAAGTTATTTTAGTTTTGCTGTTACAAATGTGCTTTATACTAGGGAGGTCTTCCAGTCCCTGAAAATAGTTATGTTATGTTTTCTAGCTTACAGCATCCTCTGTGAGAAATTTTCCGTATGTATTGACCACAATCAAATCACCTCTTAGCCTTCTCTTTAATAAGCTAGGTAGACAGAGCTGCCTATAAGCCATGTTTAGAAGGCATGACTTATCCTTTTAGCCCTTTTTCTGAACCCTTTCCAATTTTCTTTCCATCTGTATAGCAGGGATAATAATGCTTTCCCTATCGCATAAGATCAGGCCCTATTATTTTCTCCTAATTGTTAATCTCTAGGATTATGTTCAAACAGAAACATGAAATAAGTATATTGTTATTGACAAGCATTTAAATAAGCAAATGTCCCATTTGCTAGATTTAATTCAGCCAGCTACTTATTTTCCCTCTTAGAGAAACCTGGGGTGGGTGAGAAGGGAGAAGCTTTGAGGATGGTGAAAAACTTTTGCCAGTGCCCTCTGGATGAGAACCAAGTGTGCCCCAACAAGCATTGCTATCTGGGCAGTTAAACTGATACGTCTCCTCCCATTCCAGTGCCATTTGTTGTGACTCAGCAGGCACTTTGGGGACTCTTTACAGCCAGCATGCAGGTGTAGGACATTACACGAATGAAGTGAGGACAGTTTGCATGATGATCGCAGCTGCATCAGTGACAGTCATTGACCCTGGTGGTTGAGAGTTATTTGCTTTGCATTAATCGGTAAAGCACTTCAGCTATTTATTTTTCTCCACTTTGCAATCCAAAGACATTAACATCAGCTTTGGAATGATTGCCAGAATAGGCCATTTCGCTTGTCTTTTCCACCTTCTCGCTGGGATATTAGTCTAAGTTAAATATATCTTTTGCTATGAGCCGCATGGAAGGGGCAGTGTCGTGGCTCTGCTGCAGGAGTGGGCTAGCAACCAGCTGCAATTTGAAAGCCGCGATGACACAGCCTTCTCTCAGCACAGCTCTGTCAGTGAAGGAGTGTCAGAGATGTCGTTTTAATGGGAAAGGGGGAAAGGAAAGGAAATACACTTTTACCAGTATAAAGCATTTCACCCCTGAGGCTTCATCCTCTTACATTGCTGCAGGGACCAGTTTCACGAGTAGGGCTATATCTGAACTTGGGCAGTCAAACACTATGCAAGGAAAATACCCCAGCTGAGGCACAGTTTGAAAGTCAGAAATTGAAACAGGGTCTTCTGATTCCTCTCAAAGTTTGCTCCGCTCCTGTGATGAAGCTGGCAGTGATTAATTCCTTGCTAGGAAAGGCCGATATGGTACGTAAGTCTCTGGTGCATTCATGTTACAATTATCTCTGAGTTGGTCTGCAGAGGCCCTGAATGTATTGGACCTTCACCAAACCTTCATTTATTTCTATTCTATTAGTTTAATTTCAGTTGTCTAAACAAGATTATGGTGAAAATCACTAAAAAAACCCAAAAACAAAAACAAAACAAAAAAAAAAAACCCAACCCCCAAAAAACCCAAACCTGTCTAAAATTTCTCTTTTACTGATACAACATTTGAGAGAGAATTTTTTTTTTTCAGAAGCTTCAAAATGAAGTTAAGCTTGGCTACTACTACTTTTTTTTTTTTTTAAGAAAGGAGACAACTAATAAGTAGCAGAACTTATATGTACACAGAGTTACTTTCCTCATAGAATTCAAGTTATTCCACATAGCTTGGTAAATTTTTTTATCAATGTGAAAAATGAAAGAAAAAAACAGAAACGTGAAATGGTTTGAATGCATTTACACAGCTAATGACAGACAAAGGTCTTTCTGGGTTGCAGAGTCCCAGTGAGAACAGGCATGGTTTTTCTACAGCAAGCATCTTCTTTGACTGGGAACCACCAATATCTCAAATCAACTTTTTTTTTTTTTTTTTTTAAAATTTAAATCTCTGTATAATGGTGATTTTGTGAAATTTTTTCAGACCCAGGATACAAATGCTGGCCAGAAACAAGAAAGCAAGAAAGATAAAGGGCAGACATCCATTTGCAATAGTACAGTGTGAAAACAGTCTCCCAAGCAAATGTATTCCCAGGGTCAATTTCCTCCTCTGCATCTCCTTCTCTTTCTTTTTTTCTACTTGCTTCCACAAAAAACAAAACAAAACAAAACAAAAACAAAAAACCAGTCTTCTCAAAAGTAGAAATAAAAGAAAAAGTCCTGAAATCGTCTTCTCCTTTGACGAAATAATGCTTTTGTTTTCTGGGCAGAGTCATATGGAACTGCAGTTTTGTGTTAATTGGAAACAGGAGAAAAAGAGACTGGTACACAAGAGACCCTTCACAAGTGCATCATCTAGGCCTCCAGGTTCTGAGTTATTGGTAAAGAAGGAACACAAAGCACAATTTTGCTAAAATCTCACGCAAATCTTCTAAAAATCTTGCAAGAGCAATAATAAATTGCTGGCACTGCCATAGTTTCATGCACACCGTGTTTTCCGCTGAACTGCTGTAATAAGAGCAAGAAATGAACTTCACAGGAATGGTATTTCATATCTGCTCTTTTGTATCTTGCAATATCCTTTCTGATCAAGTGCCCTATCTCTGGAGCATGTATTGATTTTCACAGCTGAAATACAATGTCTCAGCATGCTAACCCCCATTCACACACACTTCCCTGTTCCAACACTTTCTGCCTGTCTTATAATTATAAAACGTTAAAGGAACAGCTGCACATTTTCTTTAAAGTGAAGATATTTGTTTAAAAACAAAACAAAACAAAACAAAACACAAAAAAACCACAACCTTCAAGGCTTTCAAGATCTTTGGTTTATTCCAGATACTAACACAACTATTTTATACCTTTCTTATACCCTCATTTTAGAGGGAATCTTTTGAATTTCTCCTACTTCTCATTTTTCAGCTATTTCAATTTCTTCAGCAATTGTGTGTGTGGTTGTATGTTAATACTTATAGCTTCCACGAATTGGTAGGGATGTGAAGTAGATAATTTTGTGCAACGTGAACTATACATATGCCTTCTACTTATGTCATTAAAGAAACTGACATAGGACATTCTCCTATAGAGAGGCAATTAATTTATGCCTGTAATGGTAGAACTACTGTATGAATGAGTTACATGTTTTGAATTCATATGCAGCCTTCAGCCCTGTTTTTTTCCACTGTAAGTAAATATGTGGATGTGAGGAATGTTGCACATCTCTTTTAGGCCTATAATTCCTATTGATCTGCATTATGTTAATGACAAATTTCAGTGAGAAAGAATTTGACTTTCAGTAGGGTTAGTCTTTTGCAATATCAATGGCAGCTGGAAGTGTTTAACACTGGATCCATTCAACCAACTGTCTTCAAAGTCTTTAAGACTCTCTTAAGTTTTTCAAGACAATGAAGAAAATCTCTTTATCTTTAAAGTTACTTCATCAGACATCAATAATTAGGTATCCTACAGGATAAGGCTGAACCAATTTAAACTGTGAGTATTTAACGGTGTTGTGTTTTCACCTATTCTTTTACTGGATCCTATTCTGTTCCCCATTACGTCACTGTAAATCCAAAGGGACACCGCAGAAGTCACAACTATTATTCTGTTTCTGGGTGAAAAAAAAAAAGTGACCCAGACTTCATTATTATAGAGCTAAGGTGGCCCAGTGGTACCTAATTGCCTTCCAGAATGTAGAAAGTGCCTAAAATTAATCTTCTGAAAACCAAGTAATGAAGCGTTAAGGTACACACCAATCCAACCTTAATTCTTCCCTCCTTGAGCGATGACCCAATACACTCATAATACACAGCCTTACTCTCTGCTTTTTTGGATAGTGCAGAACTTTCAGGGAACAGGGTATGCATATGGGATGATGGGATATGAAACCTTCTTTCTGCTAAGAAAAACTGGCACTTCTATGTAAGAACTGAAAACAAGTTCTTTCCACTTCCTCTACCCAAATCTGCACAGCCCCCTAGGATACTTTAACAACTCCTCTTTGTGCTTGTGTCCGGCATGGTGTGTCTGTGTGACCCACATGAAGCCTCTGCATGAATCCTGTTTCCCCTTTTACTGCTGACTTTCCCTGCAGGAAGGAAAGACTTGGATTTTTTGACTATGGCATGACTCAGCAGACCACATCCTTTCAAGTACAGATTTAGCATACTCATGGGGTGTAAGAAAAGCTGGGACTTGCAGATCCCCAGACTACAAAAGCAAATCTGCTTTGCTTCTCCAGCTAATCTCTCCTCCACTTAATACAGCTTTACTGAATTCAGCTGGAAAACAGATAATTCCCAGGGGCTGTTAACAGCACCCAGGAACTGCAGTTCTGTTTCACCGCTTTTGGCCTAACTCTTCTTCCTCCCCTTTTCCTACCCCCGTCCCTAGTCTCTCTCTCCTCTAATTTTATAGCAGTGCTTCTGCCTACCCTTAATTTATCCAACCACCCTTATTCCAATATATTCTTCTTCTTAACTGGTATAAAGACAATGTTACTCCATCCAAAAATGTTGTGAGTTTTTCCTATTAAGGGACTGCATATTAGAAATGCTTGACCTTAAGCACATTCGGGTCCACTGTTCAGCAAACACGATTATATTATCCTCACTGTCTTTCATCTTCCCCTCTAGTTAATCAGAGCTGGCGCTCTGCTATAATAATTCCCCATGTGGAAAAGGAGCAACATGTCCAGCAGCCTTTCTCATATATCCACCTCGAGAATGTGTAATTTATTATCTTTCCGAAATGGTTAGAGCCCCTTCTAAATTAGTTCTACAAAATTAGCAAGGCAACTTTCCAAAAGTTTGTTGCTGTTGTTGTTTTCTTTTCCTTTTTTCTTTTTTCTTTAGGAAAAGGACCCAGCTCCTGTGAGACAGACAAGATCAAGGGGATAAGGTGTCCATCTCTAGAGGTCTCTAAGAGCACTTTAAGAGCAGTTAAGAGAAAAGCTGTGAGGAATGACTTGGTTAGAGGTGACTTTGCATTGTAGAGGAGAAGGATGACTTCATGTGCTCCCCTTCAGTCTTACTCTAACATGCCTATGGGTGGTTCTTAGATTTTTACCAAGGAACAGGTTCAAAATTTTAGTGTATAAGGTCACCTCGGGGCTTAAGCAAAGCAGAGATTTGTTCTGGACAATAAACTGCAAAAAGCAGTAGAAAAAACATGGTTTCCCTGCTGTGATTCTTCTGCTAGAGTGTGTGAATATGATTTGGTTTCAATGGCATCAGCTTGCCTCTTGGAATCACCAAATGGTTGCCACCACAAACTGTCAGCAAACCTGCTAGGGCTGCAGTCCCACATCTAAAATACCAAATATCAGAGTTCTGAAATGTTTCCCCAGAGGCACAGGAAATTTCAGCCTGACAAAGCATATGGATTTTATATAGATACAAAGTCTGGTAGAAAAGCCAGGGGGAAGAAGGATCTGAGAAGGAGAGGGGCTGTTCAGCCAAGTGTTTTCCACGATGGTCTGTGATGCTCTTAAGTAGAAAGTGGGTCTCAAATGTAAACACAGGAGATCTGAGCTTCCTCTAAAGTAACAAGAGACTAATTTCTTCATAGTTTTATTATTTTTGTATTCGGTTTTATCATTCAATTACACATTTTGTTTTCACCAGTTTGTACAAGGACATTTTTGAACCCCTTTAAACAGGTTTTGATGGTCCTGCCTTACGTTGGTCTCGGACTCCTAGTGCATTGGAGGGTGCTGCCAGGTTTATTTCAGCTTGAATACGGCAGATTCCATGAAATCAGGAGAGATATTAAAATAGTTTACCTTTTCAACATAATAAGTTCAATAAACAAAGCAAAGTATTACAACCTACTCTTTATTTAATGATTTTTCAAACAAGAACTAGAAATACCTCTGAAGTTAGAGAAATATGAATATGAAACTTAACTACCAATTCTCTAGCCCTGCTTCCTGTTTGTTTTCCAGTTATATCTGCCAGCTTTACTCACGAAAAAAAAAGAAAAAAGAAAAAAGAACAAAGAAAAAGCTTTTTTTATAAACTTCCTGATGCAGAATCAATACAGGTCTGGACAAGAGTGCTGGATTCTTCTCTGCCTCATGCATCATCAACAAAATTGTCAGCAGCTAAGCTTTCTTTGCAAGATCCTCATTGCTGACGATGGTGCAATGACAGAAGAACACGGCTTGATTTTCATATCCCAACTTGCAGCTGTACTACTGGCAGTCAAGAGGGAAAAAAAAAATCGTATTTTGACATGAATCAGGCATATTTGATCTGAAAGTCACTGTGAGAGTCTAAAAATGGCATTTTCTAGACACTTTTCAGATACTTTTTTTTTTTTAGTTTAAAACTACAGTTTAAGAGAATTCATGCTTAAACTTTCTATGACATCTGATAAAATTACCAATGATAAGTTGTTTTGTTTTTTGGTTTTTTTTGTTTTGTTTTGTTTTTTCCATTGGTGTATTAGTAAAATTTTATTACTATTTTTTTAATATTAAGGGAACACTGCTGCTAGGGTGAACACCTCTCTCCTCTCTGACATTAATTTCATTGCTTAATATGATTATTCCAAGAAATCGAATAGGAAGCTTATCTCTTTGAAAGTAGTTAGCTTTATATATATATATATATAAAAAAACCCACACTGTAAGCATAGAAGTTATTAATTTGCTACAGTAAATAAAAAAAATGATATGTTAGGATAAAAGTCAGGAAAAATCCTCTGCCAGCATGTTCATAATCTTATTATTAAACATTTGTGATGTGTGATGGGGAATTATCCGTTAATCCAAAATATCCATGGAGTGCTTGAAATACCTGCTCTCCCCCAGATCAGATATATCCTTTCAAAGCAGGTCTTTGTTCTGAATGTAATTCATCATAGTTATCACATGTCACAAAGTGTTACACTATTTCATTTTACATTCAACGTGACATGACATGGTGTAATTAAGGGAGCACAATGCAATAGCTCCTATTACCAAAAAAAAAAAAAAAAAGGGGAAGAAAAAAAAAAAAAGAGGAAAAAGGAAACTTACTTCCCGTATCAGTTAATGAGTTTCAGTTCCAAAAGTCTGTGTGGAGAAGAAAGTCACACTGATTAAAACTGAATAAGGGCTTGAGCCAATTCCCACTGAAGACAATAGGTATCTGCACATCAGGGAAGCATTCATGATTATACTTTTATTAAAGCACAACTGTAAGATCTAAATTTTAAATCTGGATTCATAGGGCTAAAGAAAGGAATTACCAGCAGGATCTCTTGATTCTCATGACAAAAACTGATGTACCATTGGTATTTATTATTAATATGGTTCTACAAGGACCCAGCACTATATGGTACATTGGTTTGGTCCAAAAGAGAAGGATAAAATAAATAAGCTTCATTGGTCCCACAGTAAAAGAGCTTATAGGCTAAAGATACAACTATGAATTGCAATTCCTTTGTCTTTGACGTTTATTAATCTTTGAAGGGGTGGATTTTCACCCAGTGTCTAATGTATTTCCAGCTTAACAGATATTTTAAAAGTTCAATATACATCAGGGAGAGAGAAGAGCCTTTTAAACTAAAGGCCAATATTGGCACAAGAACAAATGGGTATAAACAGCCCATGAATAAATTTAGCCTTGAAATTAGAAGGATGTTTTTACCATCAGAGGAGTGGAGCTCTGGAACAGTCCTTCAATGGGAGTAGCGAGATCAAACAACATAACTAGTCTAAAAATGGAGCTTGATAAATTTATAAATGAGATTATACACCATGGTTGCCTACAGGAGTAGGCGGCTTGATTTTAATGGTCCAGGAAGAACCTTCCAGTCTTACAAACACATGTAGGAGAAGGAGTGGCTAAATTTGAAATGGAGAACTCCCAAGTGTTCAGCTCATAAAGAGTCATGCAAAGACGCAAATTTTCTGGATTTCAAATTTAGCGATGTTGCTCCAATCACCTTCAGTGACATGTCAGTTTAAGGAGCACCTTCTTTATCCTTTCTAACAAGGATATACAAATTTGCACCTTCATCAGGAGTACCCTAATACGTGTAGGGTTGAGAATAACAAATTTTAACAGATGCTAGGGTCAGGTTTTTGTTTTGTTTTGTTTTGTTTCTTTTAAAATTTGACATATTTTTAGTTTGACATAACAGGAATTATTTAAATCCATTGCAGGGCTATCAGGGCTTCATGTATAATAATTTAGATAAGATATCCTGAAGCTTTTAAAGTTTTTTACAGACAAGGTAAATAAGATATAGTGTTAACTTTAAACTAATGTAACATTTACAATTTCTTTGCTTCTCTCATCCTTTCACTTCAGACCTTTGGTCTGAGAACTGATTTTTTTTTTAGACGGAAAACCTGAACAGAAATTATTTTTATAGGAAATATCATCCTTTGGGAATGATACTGACTGAGGAGTTGGAGGATCTGGATTTTGTTCCCAACTCTGCTGTATAGTTGTTCTATTTTGAACCTTAACTTCATCTCAGTTTTCCAGCTTTTCATATGCAGGAGTTGAGCTGTTTGGAAAAAGATTTCTTTTCACTATCTACTTCATAGGAACCTTGTATTGCACCTGTTACAGCTGGAAGTAGGAGAGCAAAGTCTGAGTATCTGACAAAATGATAGAAGTCATGAAATCAAATATTATAAAAAAGTTAGAACCTTTCAGCAGAGGCACAATTGCATGTGTGTGAATCTGGTCCACTATAATTGTAAAGCAGAAGAAATTAGTTTACTCCATTTTTTCTTATGAAGACTTAAACAAATCCTTGGAAATGGTTTAAACCAACCCACTTTTAATATGTATTTCCAATGGACACTGATCAATTCTTCCATCTCATGTGATAAGAAGTAACTCCTAAGGGACATTGGATTGGAGTGTTGGGATGGAGGGATACAGGCTCTTTAGGAAGGACAAGCAGGAGAGACAAGGAGGGGGTGTCGCCCTCTATGTCAATGACCAGCTGGAGTGCATGGAGCTCTGCCTGGGGATGGATGAGGAGCCGACCGAGAGCTTACAGGTCAGAATTAAAGGGAAGGCAGGGACAGGTGACATTATGATGGGGGTCTGCTACAGGCCACCTGACCAGAAAGACCAAGCGGATGAGGCCCTCTATAGGCAGATAGGAGCAGCCTCACGCTCACAA
>NW_008794109.1:2336434-2339055 GCF_000699145.1 Aptenodytes forsteri | reverse complement strand
CTGGTGAGACCTCACCTGGAGTACTGCGTCCAGCTCTGGAGCCCTCAGCATGAGAAAGACACGGACCTGTTGGAGCGGGTCCAGAGGAGGGCCATGAAAATGATCAGGGGGATGGAACACCTCTCCTATGAGGACAGGCTGAGAGTGTTGGGGTTGTTCAGCCTAGAGAAGAGAAGGCTTTGGGGAGACCTTCTTGCAGCCTATCAGTCCTTAAAGGGGGCTTATAAAAAAGATGGCAGCAGACTTTTTAGCAGGGCCCGTTGTAACAGGACAAAGGGGAATGGCTTTAAAGTAACGGGAGGTAGACTTAGCCTAGATATAAGGAAGAAATTTTTTACGCTGAGGGTGGTGAAACACTGGCAGAAGTTGCCCAGTGAGGTAGTGGATGCCCCATCCCTGGAAACATTCCAGGTCAGGTTGGACGGGGCTCTGAGCAACCTGATCTAGTTGAAGATGTCCCTGCACATGGCAGGGGGGTTGGACTAGGTGACCTTTAGAGGTCCCTTCCAACCCAAACTATTCTATGATTCTATGATTCCATGACATTAACTCTATCCCTTAGGATCATTAGGAATGCAATGGATCTCAAAAGACCCACACAAGAAAAATGTGGAATTTAGAGTTAGCTCAGGCCAAATGGAGTTGAATTGTTATAAATTTTGAGCTATAACATGGGATTTTTTTTTACTAGGATCTTGGCTATTCTTCCAGTTTTTATTCTTCACATTTTTATTGTATGCCCTAGGACCTTAAAAAGTAGTATAGTTAAACTAAAATATTATTCCATAGAAACAGAACCAGAAGATCTTTGAGGTATTTATTGCACCCTCTTATCATAATACTTGAACTTGACTAGGGTTTTTTTAAGTCTTTTTTTTTTCTTTACCACTTTCTGCATTATGACCCCTGTCAACAACCACACAGTGGCACTAATTTCATCTGACTGCAAAAAATCTACTCCAGATGTAAGCAGCTGTAACTGAGGGAAATTCTAAGAGATGAAAATATCCCAATACTGGTTTGATAGCACAGTTTTCTCACTGCTCCTATGTATAACAAGAAGGAAGGATAGTCTGATGGCTAACCTGGAGACTGGTAAAACTGTTATATCAAACTCCTTATGTTCATCAGTTGTGTCTAAGTTCAAAAGAAAGATAAGTGATGAAGAATTAGACTTAACCATATCTAGTTAAGCAAATATGCTCACATTCATCTAAGATATCTGACTTTGTCATGCCTACTCATTGACAACATGACACTGGGCAAAATCGTTAAGTTTCATAGTTGTTGCACAGATCTGTCACAAGTGTCTTGCATGTGGCTTTGATTTTTCTTGTTATTTTTAATATCAGCTTCCAAATCTGAAATACAGGGATGTGAGCACTTCCTTACCTGGCAGGAATGTTCTCAGCTTAAATACATTAACATTTATGATATATTCACATATTGTGAGAACACAGACTGCACTTTAGTTGGGATTTCAGCTCAGTGAGATCCCATCTGATCACTCTCGGCTACACCAGGGTGTCTCTTGCCTGTGACAGCCCTCCTCAGACTGCTGGCACCTAACATCCTTATTGCAGCCATGAAAATAGGTGACCTTTCCAAGCAACAAGAGCAAAACCACAACATATTACTACTGCTGTGGCTTTAATTTCTGGCTGGATATAGAAGTCACTGAAGAAGTCCTGTTCTCCGAGCAGCTTGTGTGAGGATTGTGTGAATTTTTCTGGTTTTAATTTTAATGTGATATCATTTTAGGTCCCCTTCTCCCATCCTCAGATATAGGAAACTGTCCCACATACAGTTTCAAATTGCAACTGAGGAGAGGATGGGCTTCTGACTAAAGAGCAGCAAGAGGAAGACTTATTTACTTTCACTCCTAAATCCCAGCTAAGGGCTCAGAATACATCTTTACTTTTCAGGAAACAGGAACCCTTGCGATATTCAATCTGTCTTTTTTGTTGGCACTGTGTCCCCCCTGGCAGGAGATGTAGAAACACAGAAGCCACACTTTATATTACGGTTTCTTTTATAGCTTCTAAATGGTTAATAAATGATTAATAGAGGTTTTCATAAGTGGTTAGAGTAGGTTTTGGAGGCTAAAAGGTCAATAGTTGGCTTATAACAATCTATAACACATTTCACTCATGTCCCTCCAGCCATCCATAACACAGATTTCTTACATCTGTAGCTTCTAGCAATCATGTTTTAGTTCTTTGTAAACTGTTTGTAAGTGGGGTCCTAGTATAAAATGTGTCAGGGAATTGGATACCATTTGCTGAAGTGCCTCAGGCCAAGTCCAAAGGGGCCTCTCTGCATGGTGCCTAAATACTTTTGATCATTACAGTCTGCAGGACTTTGGAGCTCTTTGAGTAACATTCATTGATTTGGGATTCCAAGCTCCTTTTTTTTTTTTTTTTTTTGAGGGGGGTGGAGGGCGTTCTTAGAATTAGGAAGGCAGTTAGAGGCTTAGTTCTTATTGCACTATAGGTAGATTGCAACTGTGATAGGCAAGAATTGCCTTGGAATATATGTTGTGACATCAAGGTCAACTAAATTCTCTTGAAAACCTTACTCAGAGGCCAAGATTTTCAGACTGAACTGCTTACTAAGAAGAG
>NW_008794109.1:2316548-2336337 GCF_000699145.1 Aptenodytes forsteri | reverse complement strand
TAATAATAATAATAATAATAATAATAGTAAAGAAAGGTGGAGAGGAAGATTTTTATTCCCCCCCCGACAGAGCTTTAGTATTTGATACATAAGATTTTTCTTACTCATCCACCATAGCCAGCCCGTAGCCCAGAAATTGTCAGACATTGTGTAGGAGGAGCAGTATCTTCTCAAAAAGATTAATGAATTAAAGCCTTCTTTCCCACTCATAGGAACTACTTTCTCTTCCCATGGCATTGCTTCAAGCAATTTTTTCCAGCATTCTTGCTCAGCTCTGTAAGAACAATTTTGTAATTGCCTTTGGGATTTCTTAGGATCGTGTTGACTCTCCCAACTTTGTGTTGACTTTCTTCCTTGTAATACAGACAAAGCCCTCAAATTTAAAAGAATGTATAAAATCACAGAATCATGTACTTTTGTAGGGAGGTTGTCTAGTCCAAACTCCTGCTCAAATCTGAACCAGTCAGAGCAGGTTTTTCAGGCACTATCCAACTGACTTCTGAAAGTCTCTCAAGGATGGAGTTCTCACACCTTCTCTGAACCCTCCTGCTCTAGTGTTTGCCCACCTTCAGGTGAGGGGGGAAAAAACAAAATTAAAAAACCCAACTTGTACCTAATTAGAATTTCCTGTATTGTAACTTATGTTGCTTTTTTTCCTTGTGTTGTGCACCTTCTAGAAGAGACTTGCTCTGATCTCTGTCTTTCCCTCCTGTTAGGTCTCCCCAGAGCCATTCTCTACTGAATGCTGAATAAACCCAGCTTTCTCATCCTGTCATTGTCCATGGTGTGCTCCAGCCCTCTGCCCACCTTGGTGGTCTTCCCTGGACTTGCTCCAGTCTCTCAGTGTCTTTCTTGTCTGGAGACCCCAAAGCTGGACATAGTAAGGCTCTTGATGCAGTCTCAGGTGGGTCAAATAAAGGGGAATGAACATTGCCCAGGAGGAGCTGGCTATGTTGTTGTTCATTTAGCCCAGGATGTGTCTGGCCCCTTCACTGCAAGGACACATTGCTGACTCATGTTCAACTTGTGATCCACCAAAAACCCGCAATCTTTGTTGTCAAGCTGCTTTCTACCTGGTTGGCCCTCAACCTGTGCTGTTGCATGGTGCCTATCAGTCTGAAGTAAACCTGGTGAAATCTAATATAAAAGCTTTCAGCAATGGCTGATACAGTATTTATTATTTTATTTTCTCTGGCATTTACAATTTGAGAAATTAAAACAGGTACATCAATTGCCCTACCACAGGAGATTATCTTTTCAGATTTTTTTTTCCCCAGCTCCACTATAAAAACTCCAAACCTATTCATAGTTTATCCTTCTCGAAATCATAACAACTGCATTCAAAAAAAAAAAAAAAGAGAAACAATGGAGTTTTGCCTATGAAATAAAAAAGACCCTAAAAAACCCAAGAAACGTCCTTTTCTAGGGGCAAGAGAATTTCACACTGCTCATGGACATAAAGTTTATTTTTCTCTCCCACACAAAGAAGTATAGATTGGTTTATTTATTTTTTTAAGTGTGAAAGATCGCTTGTTACGGTTTTCTTTTTCTACATTTTAAGAGGGAAAAAAAATACCATCTGGGGAAAAAAACCTCCAAGAAATAAATAAAATTAATATAGCCTCATACTCCATGAACTTTTTCTGTCTGTAGCAAAAAATACACTGAGAGAGTTTCAAGGTTAAAAAAATATCAACCAGAGAGCACCAGTGCCAGAACTACTGTACTGTAGGGTTAGGGTTAGTTAGCTGCTCAATATCTAAAGCCAACTGAAAGGTATCTGAGCTGTAAAGGTAACTGAAGGTCATTACTGCAAGTACACAAAAGGAACTTAGCAAATGTGGAAGAATTGCACTATATACGTAACAGTCAGTCCTGTTAGTTGTATTTCTGAAACTTTATTTTGATCCTTACTGGATTCAAAATGAAGACTATAATCTTAAAAATAATTTTAAAAAAAATAAAAGTCACTTCTATGCTTTCCAGGCACCTTTCAGAACATGTTCGCCCACTGTCTGTCATTCCTTGCCACAATATTATTAACCTATCATGTGATTTTGCCACTGAGCAAAAATAGGGGCTGGTATTTTTCAGCCATTCAGATTCTCTAAACTTAAGCATTTTTCCTTCAGCAGATATAATAATTGCATCAGTAGTTAATATTAGTAATCACATTTCTTTGTTTGTTTTAGACAAACACCAGTTTTGGTAGTCTGATTAGTGTTTAATATTTCTCTAAACTGCCACAGGGTTAATGGAAAGTCATTGTCCTATGTATGTTTTAAAAAATGCGGGGAGGTTCTGGAGATACTGTAGTTTTGAGACATACTTTAGAGTAATTTCAATACTTGGTCCTTTAAGAAACATTAAAGAGTTGAATAATGGAAGAGAGATTATGGTTATTAAATACGCAGAGGATACCAAGCAGGGAGGATCTGCAAGCACTTTAGAGTACAGGATTAGAATGTAAAATGATCTTGACAAATTGGAGAAATGGTCTGGAAAAATATGATGCAGTTTAAAAAGGACATACGCGTTTAAAAATAACTAACTGCACAAATACAAGATGAGGAACCAGTGATCAGGTAAAATTTCTGAATAAAGTAGATCTGATGGTTTTTGTGAGTCACGTTCCTAACATGACTCAACAATTTCAGACTTAGATAAAACACAGGCAAAAAAAACCCCACCAGAATACTGGCAGGCATATGCAAAACTATCACATGCAAGATACACACATAATCTTCCTGGTTTTCTTGCTATTGGCCATTTTTCAACTAAAGGACTACAGTTGGTTTGAGGTCCCACATTTGAAGAAATACATGGATCAGCTTGCAAAAGCCCAAAGGAGAGTAAGGTGAACTGTCAGATGCCTGGAAAACATGAATTAAGAAAAAATAAGTGAAATTTATTGTTGTTTATTATAGCAAGCAAATAAAGAAACACACTTTGGTTATGTAAAAGAAAGGTCGATGCAAAGGTAAGGTAAAACCTGTTTTCCATGTTTGAAACATGAAACATATTGCACCATGAGAGATTTTACTCAGATGCTAAGAGAAGCTCCATGCAAGTTATTAAGTGCAAAGCTAAACAGACATCTGTCAGGAACAATATTGCAGTTGTTGATCTCATTTTGGGGCAGAGGGGAGGACTAGATGCCCTCTGAGGATCCTTTTAAGCCCTATCATCAATGATCCTATGGACTAGATCATATCCTAGTAAAAGAATATAAAAGATCAGAAAATGGTACCAAAACTTTTCTCTCAGAGTTGGAAGTATGGGCTTTTTAACTACTCTTAGAATTTACTACGATTTATGAACAGCAACAAGAAAATCAGAACTTATCTTTTGAAAGTTTGCTAGTAAGAAAGTACTCTGTTCCTTTTGCCTGGAGACAATTAAAGGAGCTCTTGATTTTCTTCTCATGTTCCATTTCTACAAAAAGTCTTTCAGGTGCAAAGAAGGTCAGACTTTCTTTCCTTTCCTGAAGCAACATCACTGCAGAAAATACATAGTCATTTTTGCAAATCAAGCCAATGAAGACCTATGTAAGAATTTTACTGTTGGTGGTGGTTTTGTCTGTTTGTTTATTACTAAGACATTGGGGGGATGAAACAGGTAAATGGGTTTGTGATGTACATTAGGGGAACAAGGACACAAACTGATCTTCTCCATGCTCCACTGCAAACTGCAGTTGGGTTGAATCCTTCCCATGTTTTCATCACACATTTGATTTTGGTTGGCATGTCTCACTCAAGCTGGTTGAGAATTACTGACTTTCTGTGTGTGATTAAACAGATTATCAATACTCTATCAAATTTTCCTCACTCGGTCAGTAGTCCAGTTTCTCTAACAGTTCACTGGGTTGATGAAATAATTTTTCAGGACTATATTGTTTGATTTAGAGTGTGAACTGGTGCCTCCATTGTCATAATTCATTATTTTAACCTCTAGAACACTTGTTATTCTGGTATTAAGTTCTGAGTCTTTTCAGCTGAATCTACTTTTCTTCCTATAAATATTCAGGAAGTCTCAGAGGAAGAATGAGGACAATTCTTTATGTTGATAGTCAAAGCATGGCATTCACCTGTTATTTTAAAATGTAACCAAAGTTCCTATTCCAGATCTGGTAGCTTTTCTTGAATGTGTGTCTTATGCTTGGCATAAATGAAGCAGTGTTACTAAGCCATTGGAGGGACTTTTGCATTTTTACTGTAAAGTTTGAAAGATCTCAGTCACTGACACGCAAAACTAAGATGATGTATATGTTGTGATTTTTCACAAAACAAAATCTTGCCTTTCAGCCACCCTAATTTTAGTTCCTTGGACTTGCAAAACAATGGTTACTTTTCTGACTAGCCATGCAAACCAATGTAACAAATTAATCACTTTTATCTCATGCAGAGGTCAGTAACCAGAACTCCATCATATTACTTTCTCATGATATCTGGCCAAAATTACAGAAATGCTGCCTGACCAGAGCTGAGCCTTCAGAGGAAGCAACAGAGAAAATCCAGATGGAAATCACAGTGGCCAGTTACATGTCCCACATTCTGCTTTCTAAAACTAAACACAAAAATAAAGCTCTAACCTCTTTCCTCAGGCTGTTGGAACAAATGTTTAAATTTCACTATGTCATAGCTGATGTGATATTTTCTGATAGCCTAGTTGAATTAAAAAATAAGATGAGAAGGAACAGAAGCTAATTGAAATATCAAAAAAATTATATGAAACTAGTGGCAGAGGTGGAAAATCCAACCTCCAAATTCCTGGCTGAAACTGCACCTTGCATAGTTACAGAACATCCTAAGAAGAGCTGTACAAAATAATTACTTAACTGATATTCCAGAAATGAGAGCCGTATACAAGTGTACGAGGAACACAGTGTCCTGTCCTTTTTAAAACTTAATATATAGAGCTATCGATAAGCAATGTCACCAGCAAAATGGACACTAATTAGCAGTCTTATTGGCAGTCTTACCAGAGAGGCCAAGAACTGAAATTAGAACTGTCCCGAAAATAGAGTGCCAGTCCAGTAAAAAACTGGTATTTCAGTATACGTTTCTGTTCTGAAGCACAAAGAAAAGTCAAACTAATGAACATTTTACACAAGAAAAACTTCTGAAATCTGTCTGTTTGGAAAGGTCACAATGCAAAATTCACTATTTTCAATCCAAATGCAACAGCTCATTGATCATTTTGACTTCATAAAATTATCAATTCAAGCACTATGTTCCATTATCTTTCACCATCTTCCTTTCCTCCTCCACCAAACTGAGAGGTTAAAAGGAAAAGAAGGAAAAGGGAATGACACTGATGACATCTCTGTTAAAAACAACAAAAAAAAGAAAAAGTAGGTGGTGTGGGGTTTTTTTTAAGGAATTAAAAGAAAATCAGACAGGTCTACTAGTAATGTTGTATTTGTTCTAGAAATGGACACAAGAATCCTGTTTACAGACGTTTCAGTCTGTTCCTTTACTATTTGTACCAAAAATTACATCTAAAATGTTTAAAATGTTTCCCTTTTTTTCACATAAATACAAAACCAAGCCAATAATTTTGTTAAACAGTATGCTATGGATGCTCAACTGGTGTGGCTGCAAAAGTGTAGTGAAGTAAGTGGAGCTACACTGATTTACACCTGCTGAAGGATTAGATTCAGTATAAAAAGTCAAAGGAGTTAAGCATTTATCACATTCCTCCACTGTCTCATCTCTTTGAAAGAGAAAATGTATCACACTGTAGTTTGCTATTGCAAGGGAAGTTAGGAAAGAGAGGATGAAGGTAGATAAAAGGTTATTAGTTAATACATTCATGTCTTTATAGAAATGGCACACAGAAGGGGAAGAAAAAAATGGCCTGCCCCTGTTGAAATCTGCCATACAGTACAAGAAATATCAGAGATCCCAATGTACCATATGGAAAGCTCTCTGCCAGACAGCGTCTCTGTTCTACTGGAGACCACTGTAGAGAAGAGATGGATTTTACATTTTTCATTAGTGTACAGCTTAGACAGTTGAACTCTATTATAATGTCTTCAGAAAGTCTCTGATCCATTCTATTATCGCTATGACAAAGAGAAAGAATTGCTTATGATTTCAGAAAGGTCACACTAAACCGATGTTCTGCCTGTATATGCTCTAGCTATGATGGCGATAATAATAATAAAAAAAAGTTTAAAGATGAAGTTTACAGTCAGACATACCAGGGGTGGGGGGTGGTGTGGTGTGTAAGACTAAAAATTAACATTTAAAAAGAAATTCTTATCTGCAAGACATTTTCTAGCCTTATTTTTCTTCAGCACACCTGCTGGCAGTTAGTATATTTATAATGTACATATAAACAGAGGACAAGATTCTGATATCAGTTCCTGGAGGGTAAATATAATGTTGTTGTAATAAAAGCACTGAAACAGACCATTATTATTAACAGTTATATATATGTTAGGATCGATCTGCCTGGCTGATTTGGGGCAAATATGAGATAGTTATGTCCACGGTGTGAGACGCAAGCCAGCTCCAATTTAAAAGCTGTGTGGTGGAGCTACTGTCTTGTTCAGCCCAAGATAATTCAGCCTTCCTCCCACCAGAGCTTATTATTTTTGGCTCAGAACTCAACAGCAACAGCATGGCTTGGAGCAAGGGCAGGCCAAATTCTTGCACGTATTGTGGACAGATAATATCACTTTCAGTATACCCCCTGTCGTGCCTGGAAGGCTCTGGACAAAGGTGGGCTCTTCTTGAGCTAGATGCTTTGCACACACATTGCAGATGACGGTTTCACCCCACAGAGCTTGGCAATAAGCATCTAATCATTATTAATTCCTTTGGTCATCTTTGTAATAACATTAATCATGATGAAACTCCTAGGCTGTTAAGGTGGTTGTATTAAGGCAAGAGGAAAGGAGCAATTCCTCTTAAGCAGGTAGCTCCATAAACCCCAGCACCAGTGAAACCAAGGAGGTAACCAACTCAAGTTTAAAATGCATAGAGACACAGTTGCTTTGAAATGTATTCCCATGGAGTATAAAGGGATGGACTAACATCACTGGATGGGGGAAAAATAGAGATAAATGCATTGGATGAGGTGGTTCCTACAGGGCCTGAGATATTTCTCAGTTTCCTGGTTAAGTGCTGAACATCTATCCGGAGTCAGGAGTGGAAAAGAAACGATGACATGAATTAAAGGGACACAAAAGACAATGGAAAAGTTTCTTGGTTATTTAGAGGAATTAACAAAACAAAGAAATGGAGAATGTAACTTTTGCAAGCGACATTTCAGAAGTTTTGGAGCTTGACAATTTTGCAAGGTGACTTCTTCAACAGAAAAAAAGCCTAGACAGTCATTGACCTATAATAACCATCAGTATAAAGGCAAAAACAGAAAAAATGAATCACATATAAAGTAGAAAGCACTGATTCAGAACTCAGAAGATACTTTAGCATAATTCTTCCATTTTCATTTTGCTGCTTTCATTTTCTTGTTGCAAATATAGCTCTATAAACCATAGAAATAAGCTGCATGCAATTAAAATGGCATAATAGCTGAAAGGAAAGCATTGATAATTATGTTAAAATCTATAACATTAGAAGAGTCTAACACTGCTCAGAGTCCACGCTTTGTCATCTGTCAGTACTTGCAGCTTTATTGTAAACTAGATCTAAAGGTTTTTCTTCCTGAGCTAACTTCTCTTACAACTTGTGGGTTAGTGATTTTTTTTTTTTTCCTTTCAGTTAGTGCAATATAGTCCTCAATTCTTTTAAGAATTTAGGGGTCTGAAAACAGACAAAATGAAATAACATTCAGCTTTAATGAAATATTCTGTGATATCTTTTTGTGAGCTTAGAGAGTCCATAGATCTGCCACGATCCATCCTGTGCTCTTCCCTGCTGTAAAACAGTTGGGAAAGTAACTTTCATCTGTACACACATCAGAGAGTTTGTGAAAATATTGTCCCCATTCACCATTTTAATCACAGCAATAAAAGACAAACTACACAAAGAATCTAGAGAACTATAACAGGCGTTATCTGTGATGAATCAGGACTGGATCCAGCAATGAATTTAAGCACAGGCTTAAGAGTTTTGCTTGGATCGGGGATTTACGGTCTGATCAAAAAACTAGGGAAGTCAATACAAAAGCTATTATTGATGTCACTGGGCATTGGATCATGCCTTTAATGAACTAAGTAGAGGCTGCAGTGCTGCATTTTAAGGGCCTAATCCAATATCTGTTAAACTTAACTCAGGTGGGCACTGGATTTAGATACTATTTAATGATGTAAATTGAGATTTTCAAAACCATTTTAAGTGATGCTTGTCAAAAAGAATGCTAATTTAAAACTGGAGTCAAATAACTCTATGAGCTTCTGGCTGGCTGGCTCAGATGGTAACAACTGTGAATACACTGTAGTATAGTCTAGCACAGTGTAATAACCACAGTACAAGACTGTCAGAGATACTGAATTATTCCCGGGTTGGTGGATATTTACCTCTACTTGTTCACTTCTATTATTTCACTCTAACTCTCTGTTAGAGTAAAGCCACAGTGAGCATAGGTCAAATATGTGCCCCCCCCCTTCCTCCTTCAATCACTTTTTCAATTTTACATGAAGATCTAACCTATATAATTGAGTCACATATTCCATCAATACTCAAACAGCTCCAAAATTCAAAGACTGAGACCCAGTGAAAGGAATTAAATTTTCTGATCCCAAGGATAGTTTCCATTTGAAGAGTCATCTCAAGTCCTTCCTGTCAAGAATAACATCGGATTCATCCTTTTTCATCTTCTTAGGTTACTTATTTCAGTCCAAATTTTCAGTCCAAATTTCAGAAGACAGACTGCCCCAAACTGCAGCTGAAATCCATGAGTGTCGAATAACCAAGGATGCACTTTCTTTGCTACAATTATCCTGTTCATACAATGATGAAGGAAAGATACGTCATTTAAAGACATGTACTTGGACTATAATAATAATAATAATTAAACAGGCTACAGCCATTTCAGAAGTGACCATAACAATTCAGTTCCAGCTTTTACCTTCTGCATTATTACTCTTTGGTCTCATTGTTTGACTCAATTTTTCTTCTTTCAGTTGTGAGGATGTGAAAGACTCAAACAATCAATTAAGGAAGCTGCTTATACGTTAAAAGGGACTACATAATATCCTGATAAAGACACATGCACATACAGACAGAGGAAGCAAGGTTTAATCTAAATAATAGTAAATATATTTGTTGTTACTACAAATAAGCACATTTATTCCAAGTGGAATAATAATAATTGAGTGCCCTTTAATACCTTAAATGAACGGCAATCGTTTTTCATATCTGAAGTGAATTGCCCATTTCAATAAGTGCTTACATGTTTTGGGCTTTCATTTCTCAAAATACAACATTCTTTCCATTATAAGAAGCTAATTAAGTTCAAAGCTTGCTTGTGAAAGTAAATAACAGAAGGGGTATGATGGAATCATTGTGTTTCTTCTTCTTAAATAGATACTTGAGAAGTTTCTCCAAATTTAGAGACAATTAATTTCCCATAGATGGCTTGAACCGTGGAACAAAATTTTAAGGATGCTCAAAAACCTCTATAGAAATTATTAATGTATGTTAAATCCTATTGGACTAACCCATAAGGGTTCAATTAGTCAAGATCATTATTTAGAGCCTGAATTTGCATATGCAGATTGGGTAATTGTGCATGTATCTGACAGTATCATCTCTTTGAGCAACAAGTAATTTAGATGGCCTAAGGGTATAATCCTCAGATTAATGTTCCTGATATAGATATAAATAGAGATATACCTGTAGAAGGCTGTTTGTCCCCAGGGGTGAGAGAAGGGCTACAGAACACATCTAGTTTCCACATCTAGGTCACAGATAAGCCCAGTTAGATATCATGTCAAAGCTATTAGCATTCAAGCACTGTACAATCATTTATTTGTTTATAATCCATCTGTGACTTTAGATTTATGCTGAAAATGTAATTCATAAAATTAATGCAGATTAGAACCATAAGTCCAATGTTCAAGCTTCCCAAAGGAAGGCTCATGCTGCATAGATTCATCTTTGCAACCCCTCAATCCTCACATAGCCTTGCAGCTACTGTTTTAAGTGCTCTGTGACTTACTTGCCCATCTATAAGTTAGCTCTCAGAGTAATAGTAGTGAAGGGTATGATGAGATTTCTTTTTTGTGAAGAAAAATGAAAGTGTGTGGCTACATGAAAGAAAACAGTTCTCTTAAAAAGCAGCAATAAAACATAGATGCAGAAAGAAAAGAGCGTGCAAAGGTCTTCATTGTGCTGCTATGAAATCTGTAGTTTAGTGCGTACTTTGGTTTCCCAAAAGCTAAGTTTTGCTGTCTTTCCTCCTTCTGTGAAGCCAATGTGCATACATGTCACTGCCAAGCCTTCCCCCTTCTCTGAATTTCTGTGCATCTTTGGATAACTCTCATAATCTTTTTCTGCCTCAATATTCATATCCACAAAAGGAAACGGTGGTGCCACTGGTATCTTTATAAAAGAGTTTGAGCTCTTTGGACAAATGCTCCTTTAGTATGGAAGTATTAAGTATTATTAATGAATAACGATTGTTTTCAATCATTTAAAAACCAAAACAAAACCCAACAGCAACAAAAAACCCTCCACATTCTCTTGGAAGACCTTACTTCACTGTGACAACTTTTCTTGATGTTGTTGTTGAAATTGGAGGGCTAATTTAATCATATCTTTGCCATCTTCCATAAACCACAGGCACTACATCTCCCTGTGGACATAGACTTAAAGAAACACAACAAAGCAGCAAAGTTTAAAAAGACTTTAGTATAGATTTTTTCTTGTCTAAACATAAAAGTTCCTCTGTAACCAGCTCCTTAAAAAAAAAATAAAATAAAAAAGGAAAAGCTGTTGCTATTATTTTTGTCAGTCTGCCAGCACACAGCACCGTGCTGGCAGCACTCTTTCAGTCACATGTGCTTCTCTCCCCTTTCCAAACTCTGCCTGGGGAACTTATTTTTATCTGGGAACAAGATCCTGTTTTGCCTGGATTACCTGCTGAAAGCTGAATGACAAACGTCTGGGACAACGAGGGTACTATTTACTTCATATGATAAAGAGAGACAAATACTTCTCATAATTATTCTGAAATTCATTACGAAGACAATGAAAAGAAATAGTGCACTTTCAGTTCAGCTAAAAATTAGCTTAGCACAGGAGCTAGTACTTGCCAAAAAGACCACAAATGGGGTTGACTAATTAAAAATTAGTTTAATAAAGATTAAGGATAAATACCTAAAATGAGCATTATTTTATACTGCCTGGGACACATAAAACTTGCTATTTAATTTTTCTTTTAGTACTTCGCAGCTGATTAGACCAGTATCATTGACAGAAAATTTTCCTTCATAATCCTGGACTTTTGTAACAGACGTCCTACCTCTCTCTGCTGAAATCAAACCTTTAATCTTTTTTTAGAGGTGGTGTTAACTTGAAATCAATGTTTTGGGAGTTTACCTTTGAGGATCATAGCAGTGGGGATGATTTTCCCTAATTTACACTGCCTAAAAGCTTAATTCTGGGCAAGGATCATTGTCTAGCTTGTTTCTGTAGTTAATGGACAGAGGTGGAAATGGGTCACCTCTCAGGCACCATTTTAGGATGAATCACCCTCTGGAGGTATCTAACTCCCTTCATTGATTACAGAAGGCCTTGACATCTAGCTTAGACAGGAGGCTAAAATTTTAGGCAACCTGTGTTAGGGGAGGTGACTCCTACATTTAGCTCTAAGGGAAATATCAGGAATCAGGTTTTAATGCCTAGATTTTTAAAGCTATTTCAGCCTAAGCATCGTAAGACCCAATCCATTTAAATAGATAAGATCCATTTTCAGAAGTAGCTTAAACACTTATATAGCTATTAACATGCATAAAGAGGCAAATAGTCATCAAATGAGTATTCCAACTGTTCACATATGCCTAATTCCCATCAAAATCAATGCATAGATGGTTTTGAAAATCTCACTAGGCACATATCTGTCTAAATACCTGAATATTCTGAAGAATCTAATCATTGGTCTTTCACCAAGAGGAACTAAAGTGAGGCTTACTAACACCTTTTCACCTGGGTAAAAATTTGTCTCTTACTTGCACAGCTCAAAACCTTTTATCTTTACAGTGCAACAGAAAGGTAATTTGCTGCATCCTTGTCCCTGAAATAATATCTCTGCGTATGCAAACAGAAGTTAATCTATCATTTTTCTGTCTGCTCCAAGTATTATATCACATTACAAACTGGCATCCATTCTGAGAAACAATGCTATTTCTATTATTTTATTTTCCTTTTGCAGCACTACTTTCCAAGTGTTTCTCTCTTTCTCCTCCAGTGTATACCTATTCTCTAGCTGCTTTTCAGCCTACACTACAGCTTTGAGTTGTGGATTGTTCTTTTATCACCATGCCTCATATATCCTTTTACATTACTCTTCTCACCTCACTCGGCTTTGCAACACCTCCCAATTTAGTTGCATCCATTAATTTAATAACTGTGCTATTGACTCTCATTTACAGATCATTAGTGAAGATAGAGCTGGACCCAGCGCTAGTCCTTAAGGCACGTCATTAGACTCTTTCCCACAACTCAATACACCACTATTTATCATCTCCTTTAATTTAAAGTCCTGTAGCGACTTCTTAGTCTGTTGAATCTACCCATAGGCATCTGAATTCAAATGAATTACAATGTTCAGACTTTGTGAAACATATCCATTGTGCAAAGTCCAGCTGCAGGATACCACAAAACCAACAGAATCAGTTGTGAATCACAGGCACTGTACTGTCAGATGCTGGTAAGCATCCTCCAGCCCACAGATGTGGAGGTTTACAGTGAGAAGCAGTGATTTTTGATCCATGCTAATATATATGATTTGATATGAAGGACCCTGCCAAGTCTATGAAGACCAAGTTCTACAATGACATGACACATCAGTTAATGCTTTATACACAATTCCTCTGTTGATGTTAGACTGGCTACTCCCTCCCACTTTTTATTCATAAAAGCTTCATTTTTCTAGTTCTTACTCCCTTTCTCTGATAAAAGAACAGAAGGAAATACTGAGATGCTGATCAGAAATGTCAAATTCCAATCATTTTTCCACCCAGAACTGCAATATTTTTTATATTATGACGTTATTGCCAGTGTAGCCTTTCAGTGCTTCTTCCTCTATAGGTTTTAGAGCACAAACAAAATGCTGTATGCTCTTTTTATTGTTCATCACCCCAGGAAAGTCTTTTTTCCTTTGTATCAAATTTCCTTATAAGAAAAATGATGGGGATTAAAATGTTGCCCCAGTCAAGACATCTAATAATAATAAAAAAATAAGTCTGGATTGAAAGCTAGCCCCTCTTTGTCACATGCAAACCTGGGAAAGACCCATCTGTTTCATGGATTCAGATGAGATTGTGAAAGCATACCATAAGTCTGATGAAAATCTTTTTTTTCCTTTATACTCACTTGCCTGGCTTATCTTATCCTTTTGTCTGACTTCCATTGCCAGAGAATCTGAACTTATATAAAAAAAAGAAAAAACAGAATACCTATACTCCCAGCATTATTTTGAGATATAAGATTATCCCCATTTTACAGTTGGAATACTGAAGAACTAAGAGATGAAATAACTTGGAAAATGTTGAGAAAGTTAGTAGTATCAGTTAAACAAGGAAACTGGATTTTTTGAGTTTCAGCTTAGTTTCTCAACAGCTGGGCCAGTTTTCCTTTTATAGTTGATGGATGATTATTAAAGTTGTTGAATGTGTTTGGCTTTGAAGCCTAATTCCCTTCAGCTTCTGGTGAGAACTGAGTTTTCATATCTCAGTAGACAACCTTGGTAATCCCTCCCTCCGTATTCCTGGGTGTAACTTGAGACTTGTTTCAGTATCACTTGTAGCGTAGTTCCAGATAAATTACTCTTTCACTTTATACTGTAGTCAGGTGATAGAGTTTTCTTTTGATACTGTGAAAACCATAACAGTCACATTTATCCTTCCTCCTTTCTGATATAAGAGGGGGAAAATGGTAGTAAAACTCATCCATCACTCAGTAGATGAGAAAATGTTAGAGTACAGTATTCTGCTGAATGTTTCCTTACTAGACTCTTGCTACTCAAAGGCATTAGTGCAAGGCATCCTGGCTGAATTAGCATTAAGTTCCTACCTACTTCCCACACAGTTTTACAACAGCAAGCAGAGGGGAGGAAGTAAGAATAAATTAGGCAGGCGTGGCTTGAGTGTTTTCAAACTGAAAAGCAAGAGTCCACACAAAGGAAACCGACTGGTCAATCAGTGCCATTCTTTACCCACAGAAGAAATTAATCTGTTAAACTCTATCAACATGATTGCTTAGTTCTTTAGCAAAACTTAGTGTTTTATTGTGTTTCTTTTTTCCCCCATGTGGAAGACCATAGCATTGACAAATCTAGCAGTGCCCCTGTTCTTGCCAGCAACAAGAAAGATTCTCCTTTAAAAACAGACCCTTTTTTTCCTTTGCACAACATTCTTTATGGATAGTAATTAAATTATTGTATAGATAAGCAGAAAAATAATGCAAAGAATTGGTCTGTGGTTAAAAATCTGTACTAGTATTTTGATTTGCCCCCCTCACCACTCAATTTTTAAATAATAATTAAAAAATACAGCTCATATATATTTGTTCAAATGGTAACACACCACCTCAGAGATATTTTGGCTGGTGACTTACATTGCCATTCCTCATCACAGCTGTGGTTCCATGAATGGATTACAGCTCCTACGATGTAAAAAGTAATACACCCATTTAACTGACAAAGCTAGGAGACACAAAATGCTGTATGTTACTTGAGTCCCATTCATGGTGAAAAGGGAAGATGAACCCCCTAAGCCTCCAGGATCATTCCCAGGTTACCATGATGGCAACTGATAAGGAGGGCTCCTGCCCCTTCCTGTCATTCTTGAAATCCAGCTCACAACAAAGTTTGCCCCTCTTCCTGCTGAACTACTTCATCTTGACAGATGCCAACCACATAGGAGGTTTCAATTAAAATTCAGGTATCAGTGTCAATGAATGACAAATGAGGGAATCCAAACCATGTCTGAATTCTCTTAATGGTACAGCTTCCCTCCCCCTCCCATTTTCTTTAACATAATCACTGATACAGTCTTTTCAGCTTTTACTCATTTTAATTGTGCATGATTTATTTCCTTGTTTCATCAGCTCCATCTATCAGAGAAAAATGAGAGTTATGAAAAGGAATCTGAAGGCTGCCAAATACTGAATTTTTTATTAATTTTTTCTGTGTATAAGATTAATTTCTTCCTAGAACACAGGACTGACAGCTACATGCACTCTGACTCATTTAAAATAAAGAAATGTTGCCAGTATATAAGACAATATATACACTTATTATAAACCTCCCCTCCTTCATAAAGGTTACATACTGAGCAGTGAAATGGTTAGACCTATAGACCCATTTTACTTGGCAAACCTTAATTATTTTGTTCTTTTACAAAGATACTGGTATTTAAGGCATATTATTTTAGAATAAAGGTTTCACTTTGCCTCAGCATTAGGACTTTTTTTTTTTTTTTTAAAGGCAAAGAAAAGAAGAAAAACATTTAACTTTGACATTTCATTTATAGGCATTTTAATTATCTGGATGGTTTCCTTTAAATGCTAGATGTAGGCAGTGAAAATTTGTACTTATAGAAGGAGAAACTGCTTCCAGGAGTTCCTAATTTTCATGTGTTATGAATTTTAATACCTTATGTGGGTCAGGTTTTCACAGGCTTAGAAAAGGGAATACATTGACCTTAAACTATTGTACAGTTGTAATAGTATTTTTAGTCTCTATTGGTTATTTGCGGGCAGGAGCTCTAGTTTGTTTATATTTCTTTTTCCTCTACTTCCTTTCCGCAGTAGCAGAAAAGCCCCAAGGCTTCAGAGAACAGGCTATTCTTTTTCTTTTTCTTTCTTCTACCTCCTAACTTTTAAAAAGACAAATACAAGGAACTATGAAATCCACTAGTCCATGGGGTCAGGAAGTTTTTACCCACTCCTGTCAGTTTGGACTGCTATTTTTGAGATAATGAATCCCTGAACTCCCCTCATGCAGTATCTCCCATTAATGAAGCTGAATTTTTATAGAGCCTTCTTTTTTCCCATCTCACATCCCTCCCCCCCCCACACAAAAACCAATTTCTTTCTGCTTATTACATTGTTAGGGATGTAGACTACTACTGACCCTGTGGGGAGGATTTGGAAATAATTTTATTTACTCTTAATTTGGTGTTATTTTTGTTTCTTTCTCACCCTTGCCACCATTTTCTACCTTTTCTTTTTGTTGACAAGTATAACCAGCAGGAGCAGCTCTAGGACATATAACCAGAACACTGCAATATCTGAAGTCTCATCACCCCAAAACATGGAAACATGATTCTTCTGTAAGTTATAATGATGTCCTTCCTTGAGGCTCAGACAGAAAAGAACCTAAACAAACCTGTTCTGAGCCTAATCCTGGTTTGAGTTACATCAGTGTCAATATGGTACCTTTCTCTTGAAGAAGGAACTATAATCACTCTGGGAAACTGTTGTACCTAAAATTAATTGTCAAGCACATAACTATAGGCAAGTAGGTTTTTTTCTTATCTTTTTACACCATTAAGTCAAAAGGGAACGGGATCCAATGCATTTATTTTTGGAAAAGGGGCAGAAAGGGTTGTTTTTGTAACAAAAGTATGAGAATAAGATTTTGGAGTTGGTGGGTGGTTGCTCTGTCTGAAACGCAAGTTTTCATCCCAGAACTCTGAAATGGAGACTCCAAACAGGAGTCTGCTGAGGTAGGGAAATTTTTCCTTCCTATGATTTGCCTACCTGAATTTTTATAATTTCAGCCCTTCAGAGCAGTAAGCCCTTTAACAAGTGTGGCATGGTGGGGCATTGATCTCACCTGCTACTTGGAAACTCATGAAATATAAATAATAATACATTTCAGTCTATCTGACTTTGGTGAAGATCCACAAGCACAGGTTAGCTCTCCAGGCCACAAGTTGCCACAAGTTTATGACATTTTTGGTGCTTGTGATCCTAGTTCAACAAATTAAGTTTAGCATTTTTTGGACAGCTTGTGATTTTCCTTTCAATTTTAAGTTTTCTGCAGCATACTTTTGGCGCATGACTAATCCTTTTGACTGCAGTGACTATACTCACGTTTTTAATGTTATAAGCAAGAGCTGAAGTTCTTTTACAAATCAGAAGCATGCATCCCTGAACTCAACAAGCATCAGTCCTTCACACACTAGCCAATTTGTGGTTTTAAAGATTTCAGGAAAATATGGTTTTAAGTTTGATGAAGAAAAACACAAAGATTAAATTTGGAAACAAATCTGTTCTGCCATATTATTTATTTCCAAGTACACTAAAGGTTGATGACTGATTTTTTTGCTTGCTTTTATTTTATTGTTCTCATCATATAAATTCTATATAATACATATGCAAGAATAAATTGGGGGCAGGGGCAAGTTTTATAGTTAAACCTCATTGAGTTTCACTGAAATGAACTGTTTTATACTAACTCTGAGTCAGATATGGTGCACGGAGCAAATAATAGGTGAGAGTTGAGCAGAAAGATGAGCAACGAACTAAATGAAGCTAAATACTTAATGAGCAGAGAGCTAATGAGTTTGTGAGTTAGCAGTCTAATGAGCTGAGGTTCTCTGCTGCAAGCAGGTAATATGTAGTTTCCAGGCTGTAGCTTACCTTTAGCTACCTATTTCTAACTTTAGCTATATTTTTCCCAAAATGTGCTACTTCAGAATAATTTCTTGTCACCCATGTGAAAACTAGTATGAGAATCCTCCCCATATCTGTCCACTGTAACGGAGACCATGGGGAACTACTTGGGTAGAGAACAGTTTGGCCGAAAAATGAAGTAAAATTTGTTTAACCTGGACTATTTTTCTTATCCTGCAATTCTCATGACATGGTAGCAGTACAATAAGTAGCACTAGAACTTAAACAGCATCTTTATCCAAACTGCAATGAGCCCTAAAAAACATCAGTAGACCCGCCTGTGAAGTAAATTTTTTGCCATGCTGCGCAGAGTTTCATAACAACCTTTTACTTTCCTCATCCCCATAAAACCTCATGCTATGAAACAGAAGATAACCACACAGTTGAGAGGGTTTTACAGCAAAATGTCCATTTGGTTACTTTTATGACAGTGTCTTAACATGTTTGCAATTATGTCTGACCAAACAAAAAAAAAAAAATAAAGGGACAAAGTCTGACCAAAAAAAAAAAAAAAGATTAATGGACAAATAGGTTCCTAAATTTTCTAAACTACCCACTCTCTTTTCCAGTGTCAGGTCATATGCCTTTCAAATGTTCTTTATCCTCATATTCATGAAATGTTCCTTCCAGGTAAGCTAGGGTCCTTCATATTTTATTTTATGTTGGTTTATTTTATTTTATTATTTATTTATTTATGCTTTGAGAGAGGTTTTCAACGTTACAAAAACGTGTCATAACAATATGTGAAAAATACTGTATGAAGGAATGCTTGTTCCTGTGTTTCTCCAGTTGACCTGATGTCCCTTCCCTTAATATCTCCTGGGCTATTTCTGATCAGGTGTGGCAAAGGGCTAGGAAATCTCAGAGGCTCTTGTGAAAAATATGTATATAAAAAAACCCCACCATATTAAAGATAACCACTGTATGAGCTCAATTTTTATCACAAGGGCGATGAATGCCTTAGCAGAGGGGAACAAAAAGTGTGAACTTCTCATCTTATGAGAAATCAAAAAGTTAGATGTGACATGCAGAGTTGTAAGCAAAGGAAATGAATAATATATTTTTTTCTAATACAGGAATTGATCTTCGTAGTCCTGCAGAAGTTGGGTCTCTGGTCATAGCTTGTCCCCACTGTAGTCAACAGAGAAAGTCTGTTATCTCAAAAGGCATCTCAGACCTTCTGAAGATAAATCTAAACTAGGTGAGACGATTAGCACTCTGGAGCTACCCACCTCTGCCATTTGAAGGATGTCTAGGCTCCTAGAAAGAGCCAAAGTGATAAGTTTAAAGTGAAGGCTTAAATTTCAGATAGGTGAAGCTGGATAAAATGTTAAAGGACAACAGGGCTCCAACTCAGGAAGCTGAGCGGCCTGCCTAACATGGGAGGTGCATCTGGAGTGCAAGTATCTCTGCATGTCATTTAATAGTCCACAAAGTGAACTGCGTGTGAAAGCAGCAGTGGAGATGAGCAGAACTCTAGAAAACATGACTTATGAGGAAAGAGTAAAAGAACTGGAGATATTTGTGTTCAAAAAGTGAGGGATGTGGGGGGACTGCTGCATGCAGGATAATCGACTCGTTTCTGAGTTTGGAGTGGAAACCGCAAGTTGTGGAGGACTTGAGATAACAGGAAATACCTTTGAAGAGTGAGGATTTAAAGCACTAAAGAGATGGTCTGGGGATGCTACAAAAATGACTGAGGCCTGAGGATCCTGCAGATGTAACTGATCCCACTTTGTGGCAGGGAAATTTGCTAGATGATTTCTCAGGATCATTTATTGCCTTGCTTTCTGTGATTCTCAGAGGACAACATCTGCACACTTACTTTAAGTGTGAACAGTGGCAAACTGCTGTTGATTTCAAAGACAGAATCAGACCCTTAGTTTCCTAGTTTCTTAAACATGATTCAAGGGAACCCAAATACTTTTTAAACTGCCATGTTTTTTATCATAATTTTAAAAGTGAAAGAA
>NW_008794109.1:2309729-2316507 GCF_000699145.1 Aptenodytes forsteri | reverse complement strand
AGAGGGAAAAAAAAAAGATATGATATCCAGGATATGAGAGATTCACTGAGATGTCCCCGTCCTTAATGAGAAATCACAAGGAAGATTGCTGCCACCGCTTGCCTATACGCTCTGACTTATCAGTTGGTCTGGGAGTTTAGGCTCCTGCAATATTGAATGAAGATTATAAGCCAGATGGGCCACAAATTCTGTCAAGCCTTCTTGGCAGCTGCTCTCATTACAAAAGCCAGCCAGCCTTTTCCAAAAATAAGAATGTGAAGCAAATTGGGCTTATAGACCCTTATAATGCAATTGCACGCAGAGATGGGGACCTGAGCGGGCAGGCAGAAATATTATTGATGGCTGCTGAAAACAGGGAATAAGATGTTATTAAGCCAAGTCAGAGATAGATATCGATAGCTAATATAAAGCCTTTATTGGTTTACAGGCTCCAGGAAAGAAGGTTCAGAGCTTCGACCCTTTGCTTTGCTTTTAATTTCACTGGAGATGCAGGGTTTATGAATAAAACATATCTTCACTCATGATTCTGATATTAGTCACTACTTTCTGTGTCCCTCATTCTCTCAGAGCAAGCAACATGCACTAACTACATAACTTTGAAAGCTCTATTTTACAGAGGTGGGGATGGATGCAAACTGACAAAAAGGGAGTGGTTTGGGAGGAAAAAGAAGAGGGAAAATAAGACAAAAAGCAAGAAAGTGAATGATAGACTGGAAAAAAGAGAAATAGGATGAAAAAGAGAGGAATACAAAGGAAGTTCTGGGAGACGTAACAAGGTAAGAATGGATGAAAGAAAATGGCTGGAAGAATTCACATTGCCTTCCTCCTCCGACAAGGTGTGATGGCAGAGGTTTTCTGCTCCTGCTTTCCATCCGGTGCTCTCCATCCAGATTTATAGAAAACACAAAATTCCCTGCAAGAAGTATGGGGGATTCCTAAAGCCATGTCATGCATACCTTGACTCTACACCTTATTTACCTTGGTGTATCTGTAAGCATATATACCATTATGAACAATGATGGTTAAAGGGGTTTTGATCCTTTCATAGACTTCTCAGACATTGTCCTGAAAAATCTACAAAATGTTCCTAGAGTGAAGAATATTTCAGAATGCTAGAAAAGATTAGGAGAGAAGATATGTGCAAGAGAGCTAATAAAAATAATTTATGATAACCTTTTCAAATCATTAACAGCCCAGGTCAGTGGGTATATCTCAATTGGTTTGGGGCGTGCAGCAGAACACACCCCAAGATCCTGCATTCCACAGTAGACTAGCACGAGATTTGGTTGAAAATAGTCAGTGATGCTAGATTTGTTCATACAGGTTTTTTTTTCCTTTGGAAAAAAATACACAGGATAAGGGCCTAGTTTCTGCTGATGAAGCTTTAGACCATGACTGGATTTATACCTTGGACTCAAAAATTCAAAATGCTCCAAGGTCCCCTAATTTAGATACAGACACTGTAGCTTCAGTTCCTGTGTCTCATTTAGTTTCATCCAGGACAAGCCTACTTAGATGTATGAGAACAGAATTAAGCTCCTTTTCTCACAATTTAAGCTGTCCAGAACACTTATGTGGTTTCCATAGAGTCATACTAACATAGCAGCACATTTGAGCTAGTGAATCCTCCTCTAAATGTGATGAGTGAGGAAGGGTATGGCATTGAGCTATTGTTCAGAACCAACAGAAGCCCCCCCCCAAAGAAAGGAATAAATGGATGATATCAGATTTGGATAAAATACTGACAGTGGACATAACTGAAGAGTTTATCAGAAGAGAAACAGATCTTCTGAAATACAGATTTTGTGGTCATACAAAATCTGTATGAAATAATTATTTCATACAAAATGAATAATTTGAGCTGGTCTACATACTCTCCAGCAGTGTCAGCTATGAATTTCACCCCTGTGAAGCTAATGATGTTCTTTTGGGCGCGGGCAAATATTTCAGAGAGTGCCCAGTTCCAATCAAAAGACTCCACCATGGAGTTGAGAGGAGTAGAGATGATGGAAATGTCCAACTGTTTGACAAATGGCACAGAGAATAACTACACACTGGTATTAATGATCTTAGAGATATTGCAGTGATCTAGTAATGGAAGAAATAACTTGGAGCACTTATAGGAGATAATATAAGTTATGTAGGGTTTTGGCCCTGTTTTGAGTGGATGGTTGCAAAATAAGACATCCATAATTCCCTTCAAACCTGAAATATTGAATATTTTTTTGACTCCATGATCTTCCAACACTGTTGTCACAGTTATGTCCCAAGTTGTGGAGAGGTAAGAAAGAACCACTTCAGACTTTAGGGTGCTCATTTGCAAAGTGCACAGGATAAAAGAAACAGTGTCATTCAGCTTCTGCTTCACAAATGAAAATAATAGCTGAAATGTATGCCAAATTGACTAAACTAATCAACCACCCTTTTGATGGGGCTATTATGCAATCACTACACTTTCTTCCAGAACATTTATGAAATCACAGACGATGCCATCCAGTTTTTATAAGTATTAGTTCAGAAAATAGGCTTTAATTCCACCACCCCTTTCCCTCCCTTTCTAGTTTGTTATAATTAATAATGAGCCTCAATGTTGTTTTGCTTTTCACAGCTTTAAAGTCAGAACTGAGGCTGCTCTTCCATCTTTCATTCACTTCATAAATTTTATGGAAAGACAACTCAGGTATTAAAATAATGACCTGGGGTTCAGGCTCTACTTCCTTATTCTTTAGTCTTCCCATTTCTGTGAGATAAAGATGATAACACCTTACCTTTTTCCTTTTTTGGGCTTTCTATTGTATGCATCCTTCAGAACAAGCTATGACACTTCCTAAGTAGGGAGAAGACATAACTGGTTATCCAAACGGAATAACTGATCCTGTGAGTTGCGTCTATTTTTGCCCTACTGTGAAACAACAGGTGATGAGACATTGGAACAGGTTGCCCAGAGAAGTTGTGGATGCCCCATCATTGGAATTGTTCAAGGACAGGCTGGACGAGGCTTTGAGCAACCTGATCTAGTGAAAGATGTCCCTGTCCATGGCAGGGGGGTTGGACTACGTAGTCCTTAAAGGTCCCTGCCAACCAAAACAATTCCATAACAGTAACAACGCAATGCAAGCAGCAGTAATAACAAGCATCACAGGAGCTCCCAGCGAGTGTTAGACAGCTTTAGTTGAAACAAGGGAGAATTTATTAGTTTTAACCTTAGACTGTGTATAACACACCCTCTGTGTGCTGGCTGTTCTGAAATAATTGTTAAAAGATGTTAAAAGATTACTTGTAAGTACTTCTATGGAAAATCCACAGTCTTTTTTTGATAGTCTATAATAGAGACTTTGTACATGTTATCAATGACCTGTGACCATACATCACACATTTCTAAGTGTATTATTACAAACAGCCTACATGGAAAAGTACTGGTTTGACTACTACAATATACAGAGCGGAATTTGCTTGAAAAAGGAAGATTGGTCCTATGAGTCATATGAGTGAACCATATCGCTCCAAAATCTAATACTAACTCTGAACATAAGGTGATCCAGATATGAAGCTTTACAGCACTATTGCAAAGTAACCCAGTAGCACAACTGGTAAGACAAGAATTTAGCCTAAAAACAAATTGTGGCATCTGCCCTTTAGTATAAACAAGCAATAAAGGCAGCTGGCAAAACTTGGCCAATAGCATGACCTGGGTTGTGTTTTGTGCTTGTATTCAATTATTTTAAATGAAATGCAAATGCATTAGGAAAAAAAAAAAAGAAAAAAAAGATTAAGAAATGAGTACCTTCCAGTCCCACAGAAACCCATCTGCTGCAAAGCTTCCCGGCATGTGGCACTGTATGCCCTCAATGCCGATAGCTCTTCTTTTTCCAGCAGCAGTGACTAAATGTTTCGCTACCACAGCTGCTTTTTGGCTCAGCTGCTGCTTGCTGGTTGTACTTCAATTTCTCTTTTCATTTTAGATTTCAGTGGCCCCTTTTCCCATTATACTGAGTAATATATGAGTCTGAATGATGTGTGTAATGGGAAACTGATGTTATGTGTGTACTTTATTGACACAACTGACAAGAAAAGCCTTAGCCTACATCTCTAAGTAGTGTAATTTATTGTTCACTATCCCCTACTCACCCACATATAATAGTAAATGAGAGAAAAAGAAAGAAGAATTGTAATATTACTCTTTCCCCAAACACAAACAAACAAACAAACAAACAAAAAAATCATTAAACCTGAAACAAGTGTTTCCTGCCTCTTACACTGCATGACTAGAGAGTAATGCCTAAAATTTTGCCCCAGACAGGGAGGTGGATGAAGCCCTACTTTTTTTCATTACTTGATCTAAGTCTTGAAATGATTATCTGTTCAGGGATGAACATCAGCTGTTTCACTGGAGTTTTGTTTCTCTGCTCCACAAACGCCATACCTGTCCATCGAATTTAGTTTTAAAATGGAATGAAATTCCATTAAATCCAATAAATTAAATGAAATGCTGTGGCAGAGACACTGACAGCATTGGCAGATGATCATTAACATGGTTTTAACAAGTTGGTCAAGCTATAATAATCAACAATATGCTTCACCCTAGTTCTTTATATCTTCCTAAGACACTTTTCTATATAACATCATCAATGATAAATGTATTATAGCTTTTCAAAAAAATCTCTTCTATAGGCAAAATGATTGATGACATAAAGAAAACCTAGTGACACAGCCTGGACTCCCTGCATTCTAGACTCCCCATAATGAGTAACTATAATGGTTCAAGTAAACCATTTTACTTTTCATTTGCAACAGGTTAGAAACATGTGTAGGTTCCATTACTGTAGCTCAGCTGGTGCATGGTGACTTTTGAGATATGGTAAATTGTTTGTTCATTATTGTTTGTCCTCATATAAACCACTGGGACAAGAAATCTCACTTTAACAAACATAAGGCAACATCAGGCTGTGGATTTGTATCTTGTGAGTTGAATTCTATATCTCTATCTTGCAACGGTTCATTAATCGCTTCCCAATTGCAGAGTGTCCAGGATGGCAGCAGTCATTGTTGGCATGTGGTTACACTACCTCTTCAATGATTTTGCATGGTGAAACAGGTTTTTGGTAGGGTTAAATCAGATCATCGATTGCTGTGGCAGGTAAGATATAAAGTGCATTAATTCAGCGACTTCTTACAAAAATAATCTACACAGCTCTGAGCTTCCAAATTAAGATCATCTCCAAGGTATGATATGTGTGTATGCATATACATAAGAAAATCGGAGTATTTTCCTTCTAAGCCATTTTTATTATTTTATATTTCCTTTGGGAATTTAGAAAACTGTTGGATTATACCTCTTCTGTTTTACCTCCCTTCTCACCTATGTGCTTTTCCACCTTTATACATCATTATTAGATTCATTGGGTTTACAACCACAAAAGACCTTGTGGCTAAGTAATCTGACTTGCATGAGTCACAGCATAGGCTTTCACTGTTCCTATACCTAATCCTAAAACCTGTCATTGAACTAGAACACACATTGGTGAAAGGCACTTAGTTTTGATAAAGATTTCAAGATTTCAGCAGTGAAAAATCCATTCATTATAAGGGGTGAGTAGAAACACTATGCAAAGATGTCTGGGGATTTGCATTTAAAATAAGAGTAAAATCTGTTTTTTACAGCTGAAAGATTGAATTTGCTCTCCTGCTTTGGCATAATAACATTCAAACTGAATTTTCTATGTTCTTTGATTAGTAAAAGAGTCTGTAGCTTCTGCATAGAAAACAGAAAGAATGTTTCCTTTGTGAAATTATTCTGCTTTCCTCAGGTTTCTTTGGGGTTCTTTTAAAATGCAGCTAGTTAGAAGATCAGAATATTTCCCACATTTCCTCATTTCAAGATGCTTTTTTCAAGTTATTCTACTTTTCCAGAATGAAACTAGGAAAAGGTGGTACTATTCCTTCCTTCTCCTGTTCCTTCACACTCACACATTTTCTCATATTGCTGGAAAGCCATTAGAAAAGGTAAGAACAAATGTTAGGTGTTGAAACTGTTACTTCATAAAGTTTTTATCCTCCGAATGCTTTAATACTGAGTATTTAAGAGCATAAAACCACTTAATTAATACATTTTAATGAAAAAAATAAGTTGCCACTTTTGGATAAAAAAATATAGAAATATATAATCTGTATTATTTAAAATACATGTTGCTCAGGATTCATCTGAACAATCCTTCCAACAGAAAATAAGTTTGGGGAATTGAAATATTGGAGTTCTTTCCTTAATTTAAATAAATGAATATGGAATGTCACCAGAGAAATCTAGTTGTTAATGTCCCTAGCAATGCTTCCTTTCTAATGAAAGAGAGAGATGTGGCCTGCAAAGCTCTCTCCTTGACCAGTCTTTACTGGCCTGTTTTCCTGGGACCCCACAGTATTAACATCGAGCCTCATGACACAAAAAGCTCATTGCCATAACAGAGGAAACAGGGCCTCATGAATCTCATGGATTCAAAATCCTGCCACTTAATAATTTCAAGCCAAAAAAGATGAAACTTGCCTCATCATAGAGGGCTTCCATTGTCATTGTCGTGGTTTAATCTCAGTCGGCAACTGAGCACCACGCAGCCGCTCGCTCACTCCCCCCCACCCCCGGTGGGATGGGGGAGAGAACTGGAAGAGCACAAGTGAGAAAAACTCATGGGTTGAGATAAAAACAGTTTAATAATTGAAATAAAATAATGATAATAATAGTAATAGTAATAATAATAATAATAATAATACACAAAGCAAGTGATGC
>NW_008794109.1:2307011-2309641 GCF_000699145.1 Aptenodytes forsteri | reverse complement strand
GTGCCCCCTCCCAGCTTCTTGTGCACCTGCAGCCTTCTCAGTCGGTAGAGCATGGGAAGCTGAAAAGTCCTTGACTAGTGTAAACACTACCTAGCAACAACTAAAACATCGGTGTGTTATCAACATTTTCTCCTCCTAAATCCAAAACACAGCACTGTACCAGCTGCTAGGAAGGAAATTAACTCTATCCCTGCTGAAATCAGGACAATCATGAAGAACCATGGGCATTTGCTCTGTCCTGGCAATGAAAAAAGGCATCTTAAAGCCCCTCGAGGATATCACACTCAAATCTATTCAAAGGAAAACACAAGTCTGCCATTCTGATCTCTAAGATACTAATACTTTTTATTTAAAAATCACATACTCTAGCTCATTTGTTGAGGATAACAATAAATGTTCTGAGTTTAGCAAAACAATTGTACAAACTCTTTGGTGCCTTCCCCTGGCATTTTACATGTGCACTCCCGCAGCACATCTTATCAGGAGGACCTATTAGAAGGGGAGGGAGGATCTGGGGCAGGGGTTTGGAGAGTACAGAAGACCAGAAATGTTTTGTTGTAGGAGTTCTGCCCCAGAGCTACAGACAGACATTAATGCACTGTACATGATGCAGGCAGATTAAGGTCAGGGCTTAGGAAAAGAACATGAAAGAACTGGAACTACAACTGCTGAGACACTGTGGTTACTCACACAACTTTAGATAGTGTGGTAATCAAGTAGCTTGTGACTATGTATTTCCATGTGTGGACATGAGACAGTTATAAACATATTGGTTAGATAACTTCCATTCTGACATTTCCTATTTTTGAGTAAATTTTGCATTTCAAAATTAACCTTTTTTACTACAGATAGAGATGTATAGACATATAATTATGGGAGAAAAAATCATTCATAAGATATGAGGAGTTAAAGATATGTGGAATGACACTGAGCATACAGTAGTTTCCATATAAATTATTTTAAGGGAATATATGGTTATAATGTAGTTAAGCAGATATAGGTGAAACAAAACACACCCCAATGACACCCAAGTGATCACAAATCAGTTCCACTAGAAACTATATAAGGTAAAAAGAAGCTTTTTTCTTATAATTTTCATTTCATTCTTAACACTCATGGTTTTCCAATTTCAGCTTCTCTCACTTTAACTTTTCCACCCTGCCTACTTATAAGCATTCTTCTAAAGGTATTGTTATTCTTACTATTAAAAGAGAAGCACTTCTTAGCATTGAATTATTTGATGCTATTTCATTTTATTTCTCTCAGGTGCCACAAAGAATAAAATATATAGGTGAGAAATGAGGTTGAAAATATTGGGTATGGTATAGAGAAGAATTTAACCTTGTGACAATGTAACATGACCCATTTCACTTACATGTAAATGCTTCCTAAAAAACTTGCTGCATTGTGTTCATTTAGAAATTCAAAATTACTGAACATGTAGTTTTCAGATGTATTTTATTTAATATGTCCTTGCAAATTGAGAAAGTATCTCTCTGCCTGAAACCTTAATAGTCCGTTGCAGTTGGACCTACATAACACAACATTTTCTAGACAGTGGTTTGTTTGTTTGTTTGTTTTCCCTTAACAAGGAAATACCTTAATTTGCATTATTTAAATATTTTCTATGAAATTTGAACCAAAATAACTACAAAACAAGCCAGCACATGCACATGCAATTTGTCATTCCCATGAAATAAAATATTAAATGTTTTAGGTCAAATGAAACATTTTACTAAAATCAAAATACATCATTCTGACTTCATTTTTTTATTAGATTGTGCCATTTTAATATGAAAAGTAATAATGAAATTTAAAGTCAGTCTGAAATGGAAATTCAAATTCTAAAAATTCTAACAATTTTAAAAATTCTGGAAATGTTTGTTTCATTTATCTTTTTTTTTTTTTTTTTTTTTTTTTTGTGAATGATTTGTCTGGGAAAAAATAGACCTTTTGTTTCACTTTGTTTTAATACGCCACAAAGTAATTCTGCCAAGTTTTGCACTCCAGAGAGTATCAGAGCACCTCACAGTCATGATGAATCTGGGTGTCTCCTGAGAAGCAGAACAAAGAGGTTATGTGGGACTAAAAGCTACAGCTCCTAAAGAGTGCAACGGTAGGTCATGAAACAGGAAGAATCAAGTGGGCACAGACCAAAAGGAAACATGGCTGCTCATGGCTTGGACGGGTGTCGTCTTTGCTGGGTAAAAACCTGGCTGGACGGCTGGGCCCAAAAAGTTGTGGTGAATGGAGTTAAATCCAGTTGGCAGCCAGTCACGAGTGGTGTTCCCCAGGGCTCAGTATTGGGGCCGGTCTTGTTCAATATCTTTATCAATGATCTGGATGAGGGGGTCGAATGCACCCTCAAGTAAGTTTGCAGACGACACCAAGTTGGGTGGGAGTGTTGATCTGCTTGAGAGTAGGAAGGTTCTACAGAGGGATCTGGACAGGCTGGATCCATGGGCCAAGGCCAGCTGTATGCAGGTCAACAAGGCTAAATGTTGGGTCCTGCACTTCAGCCACAACAACCCCATGCAACGCTACAGGCTTGGAGAAGAGTGGCTGGAAAGCTGCCTGTTGAAAAAGGACCTGGGGGTGTTGGTCAACAGCTGGCTGAACATGAGCCGGCA
>NW_008794109.1:2290906-2306586 GCF_000699145.1 Aptenodytes forsteri | reverse complement strand
GGAGTCCCCATCCCTGGAGGTATTTAAAAGGCGTGTAGATGTGGCGCTTAGGGACATGGTTTAGTGGTGGACTTGGCAGTGTTACATCAACGGTTGTACTTGATGACCTTAAAGGTCTTTTTCCAAACTAAATGATTCTATGATTCTGTGATACTATATAGTTGTAGGTTTGAAACTGGTCAAATTTGTTGAACATTTAATGTTTATATTTATTACTCAAACTCACCTGTAGTGTTTTAAGCTAACTTCATGACTTTGAGAGTTTTAGAAGTATGATGATTTACTGCTTGTGATTACATTACTGCACCTTTTTTTATCTGTAGCATTTTTCTGCTTTGATAATTCAACAAGATAAGCCCAGTTTCACTTCTGACCAGTTAATGCAGAAGTACATGAAAACTGTGCTTTGTTTCTCTTCTCTTTTTATCACAACAGTGGTTTCTTTGTAAGGGTAATGGAGACAGACATTTCACAAGTCTCAGTCTCTTACCCGCATCGTTTTATGATGTGACTATCTTTTTGGTTCATTTCAGATGTCTTTTAAAAGCTTTTACTGGGCTTCATCTTGGGCCTTGAGCTGCTTAAATCTTATGTATATGTATCCTTTACTAAACGGAGAGCTTAGAGTTCAACACATTACATTCCTTTTAATCTTTGTAACCAAGTCTCAGATGATGTCTTGCTGTTATGCCTCTGTCTTCCGGAGGATCATTCTGTATTTGCTTGCGCTTCTTTTTGTTGTTGTTCTTTTTTGTCAGCTGAAGACTTTCTATTCACCGCTTTGTCACTCAGGACAATCTTATGTCCTTGCAAGCAGTCCACATCACTCACAGTGCAATAAAGGACATCATCTTTAAAAACAAAACAAAACAAAACAAAAAAACACCCATAGGATCAGCCTAGAAGGGAGTGTGGGATTTCTTGTGACTCATTTTACTCAGATGGGGTGAACCTAGTGGCTGTCTCTTTGTGGTAAGCGGTGTAGCTATTTTCCTTACTTTCATCCAGGTGTTGAATCTATGGCACACCCATTAATTTCTTTGAATTCAGAGCTAGGTCTGCTACTTCCATATCTATTTTGTGTCCTGGTGAACCAACTGAGGACTTTGTCCTGCCGCTCATTCTCTTCAAAGGACTTCTTGCCACAAGGACTTTTAAATGGGAGCCTCACCCAGGAGAAGTAGGTGAGAAAATGTGACATGATCTTGTGCGTGTGGTTCAGTGTTTTCATCCAAGGAAAAGAAATATTGCAGAGGTGACCGAACCCTTTTCTGACATTACAATAGTGCAGTGACACCTCTGTGGCAAGTCTCTGCGACACTAGTGGCTACATCTATCCTCATAAATGAAAAGCACCTGGGATTCTTCTCGGGCACTGAAAGCAGCAGAATGACCCTGACCTGTATTGGCTTAACTTGCTTATCCTCTGAAACAAAGTAATTGCATGTGAACTACTCATTAGAAATCATCTCTGGATTAAGCTAACTCCTTAGCTTAGTCTGAGAATTGATTCAAAGAGTTCTAGATGGCGTAGGTCAAAAATATGTCACAGGCAGGTCTAAGTATATAACATTGTAGCTGATCAGGTTCCTATGCCCAGATATATTCTCTAGCACTAAACAAGTTCAAATTATTTGTACAGATGTTGCTACAGGATCCTTGATAAAAATATAGATTTACTATTACAGTGTGATACACAAATGCCTCATGCTGCCGTATGTCTTTCACCCTAGATGCTTCTCAAGACATTTATCAAGCAAGAATAAAACACTGTTCCTAGAGTAAAATTCCCTTTAAGTCCCTGCAAATTCTGTAGATACATTTGAGAACAGAATTTAATCTACTGGAGCTGGGGATAAACACATTGCTCCAATGCAGTCACCTCTGAGGAAAAACACGGGCAGCTCCTGTAAGAAAAAGAAAAAAGGAATCTGTAGTCAGCATTCAGGCCAAACTCTTTTTCTATGGCCTGACTCTGTGTCTGTCTCATTGTATTAATGTCGTCTCAGCTCCAGATAGTGTCAGTGTCAGTTACATTCCCTTCAGTGAGCCACAAAAAGCACCTACAGCATTTTGTGCACTCAACCTGGAGGCAATCTGCTAACACTCAAGTGCTCATTGAATGGAAAATGATGCAACAGTTGGCTAGCTGGAAACATTATACTATGCAATAAACAACATGCTTTTCTGTTGTCTCCTCTCTAACCCATCACAGACAGGCATCCCTCAAGGTATCTCTTTCGTGGGAGATTAGAGGGTTAAAAGTCAGGTAAGGTAATAGAGAATAAAAACTGCTGAGGGTGAACATAACCAGCTGAACAGGTCTTCCTTAGGTTTTAATGCACTTGATGTCCCAGAGATTGTGACTCTGCTCAGAGAGAGAACGTGACTATCTGTATTTTATCCTCTTCCTTCTCAAAACGTGACTATCTCTATTTTATCCTCTTCCTTCTCAAATTGCCAGCATATTTAAGATTTTTTTTTTAACATTTTGAGGAATTTTATCAATGGATTAAGAAGTATTTTGCTTTGTTTTTCTTAGAAAAAAAAAATAAAGGAAAAAACAAAATTTGCTTATTTTTTCTCCAGATTATTCTTCTATTTTTTTTTGTGTGCTTGTACAAGCCCTCTCCCCCATAAAAATCCACCCTATCCCATTTTAGAGTGTTCCAATTAAAAAAAAAAAACAATAACAACAAAGCCACCAACCAACCAGCCAACCATTTTTTAACAAAAATATGGTATTTTACATCAACTTTTTTTTTTAATAGAATGTACTCTTTCAATATCAAGAGGATTCCTGTTACTCTGTGAGAATCATGTCAGTCATTGGTCTTACCATTTCCCTATCGTGCCATGTTCAGTGTGAAAAAGACTGAGCTTTGCCACTTTTTTGTAAGGAAGTTACACCAACAATGCTATCTTCTGGCATACTCTACTTTTGTAGATATTAATAATTGTCCTGATGTAGCAAGTTCAGCTTTCAAGTACAGTTATGAGTCCTACCATTATGACAAAAAAAAAAGGCCACAGCTATTGCAGCAAGTGGCTGAAAAATGAGACAGCACCTAAGGGCTAGCCAGGAGACCTAAGACAATAAAAAGTAAGTTTTGCTTGTATAGTCCAGTAGCTCCTTATTTCCTCATCCTAGCCACATTTCCTTCAGAGGTGTAGCTATGAGTTGCCCTTGCGTAGAAGATGTCATGGCACAGTTCAGCCCTATGTTCTGAGCTTTGGCACCTTCTTCTCTCTCTGCTTCCTCTCTCTTTTGCATTCAACAGAAATATGGTTCAAGTCTTTAAGATTATGCTTAAGGGCTTGCTCAGGTGACAAGTACAGTGGATTGTACAACCTAGTAAACACTGCTGCTGTTGAGCTTTGCAAATAGCGATCAGATGTTCCTGCCCCATATGGTTTGAAAGCACCTGCCCCAGAACAGATGGTGTAATCAGCATCCGATGTGCAGTTTCAGTTCTCTGACTGCCATAAAAAAGTGACACAGTGTGGAGTTTTCATGCGGAGACAGGCTTTGAAGCTGAAGGCCAGCCTACAGTGCAGACTAGCCCATGGCATATCAGAGACACAGAGCTGAAGGCAAGTGTTGTCTCATGAAAGTCAAGTCAATTCAGGGTTGCTCTCTGTCTGGAATATGCTGGGGATATGTCTGGAAACAGATGAATATTTGAATTTTGTAGCTGAATATTTGAACAGTGGCCTTGCAACCCCACAGAGTGGAGAGAAGTTTTGACCTTGGAAAGTAAACTTCAAGTTTGCATACACAAAGTTTTGTGACTTCACTAGGGAATTGTCTATGCTATAGCCACGGTGGAAGTGTGGGATTCCTACAACTGGGAGTTCATGAGATAAGTGGTATTGGCAAAAAGCCATTTTCCATGAAGCAAAAATGTTGATAAAGTCTTATGTGTCTATTAAAGTGCTGACAAATTGCTGGCCAATAAAGCATTTCAGGACACACGCGGTTGAAGCTTCAGAGTTTAAGCCTCTCAGAATCATAAAGGGTGACACTGTGACAGCTGCAACTTTCAAGTCCAGGCTCACCTCATCTCATTTTAACACACTCAGATATCTAAACAGAAAGACTAAACTGTAGGTCCCTTCCAACTGAAATATTCTATTCTATTCTATTCTATTCTATTCTATTCTATTCTATTCTACTCTATTCTATTCTATTCCTGTGTTACTTTTTCAGAAAACCAAGAGAACTGGTGGTGTCTGAAGGGTTTTCAGATCCTGGATGGATTGCATCTTTCCTTGGAGGTGGCTATAGAGACTAGGGCCACTAACCTCCCAGCTTGAGTGCCCGAGCTGTGTACCAAAAACTTAGGTGGAATTTATCCAGGCCTTCATACAAGGTTAATATACAAGTGCCCCTTCTATATTAAGTCCCGTACAGTGTGTTGATGTAATTCTTTAATTACTGGGCCAGTACTTCTCCGTGTTACTTAAGCTTAGCATCTGTGCAATGTAAAGTTCTTGGCTGCTCTGTAGTTTAGTGTGAGATGTATTCAAACCATCCACAGTTGGCATCTGCTGACCAAGACCACTGAAACTCATGAGAATAAAGATTCTGCAAAACTAAGGATGAACATCAATGAATAATTAACAGTGATGCAGATCAGATAAGACAGATCCATATATTTCATCATAACAGAAACCAACAGACATACACATTGCCATACAATGGGCGTGGGCCTTAAAATAATACTGAATTTACCACAATGTATTGCTGTAGAACTCTGCCAATAGTAAGATTTTTGATTACCACAGCAACTTATTTGAACTAATAGACAAGTTCAATGGTATGAATAAGCAATATTCCGGGTGTGGCAGAGTTCTGAGACTAAAAACCTAGATGGTGTTAAAATGTTGGATCGTTATATTATAATTTTTCATACAGTTAATTGATTTGAGTTTCTGCTCAATTGAAATTTCCACATTTTTAGTTGAATAAATGCTGGCACAAGGCTGTGTACCTTACATAGTATGTAGGTGACTAAAACAGATAGGAGAAACATGTCACATGGTCTTCATGAGATTTACTTATTACTGGGTACTGTGTGGCAGTTAAAAAGAAGCTGTTTTGTCATATATAGCTTCTTATTGGAAAGAAAAAAAAATGTAAAAAACTGTAGTATAAACCCTTTTCACCCTTAAAAATGTAAAACTAGTTTGCATTGTATGAATATTCATCATGAACTAAAACACTACCCAATTGTAAGTAGTGTGAAACAGAGACTAAACCTGCAGAACCATTTTAAAGGGAAAAAAATGAAGTGAATGAACTAGCAGCTCAGGAAAACCTGATCAATAAAGAAACTGTAAGTGACATTTTCTCTGCATGTTCATGGGCCACAGTCTTAAACCCAGTCCTGCTTTGGTTTTTAGTCATTGATGAGAAAATTAACCCCAGCTAATTTCCTTTGTTATTTATACTCTACTAACAGTTCCCTATCTAAACTGTAGGCAGTTCGCCTTTGGGACAGGTCAGTTTCTTCACCCTAAAGGGTGCCCAAATGAAGTGGTGGCAGTAGTGATCTACGGTTTGTTCCCTTGCCTACAGAGCTATGCTTGGTAAAATAAGTCTGTGTAAATCAGGTTCTCAGAGGTGCTCCACACACTGTCCCCATTGCCTTCTTCTTCCTGCTGGTGTCTCTTCCACTCTTCAGCTCTTCACTGCTGCTCAAAGCAACATTTGCCATGTTTCAGCTTTTTACCGAGGAGCTCAGTAGCAAAGAAGATCCCAGTTGCATGTTCACCACAAACAGATTCCTAGGTAAATGTTATTTTGTTTTGATCCTTGCTTTGGTCAGATCTTTTTGATCTCACTGCTGAAGGCAAAGGTGGTCTCTTACTAAAAAGCATCGAAACCTCTTGTCCCAGCTACTGCACTGCAGAAATACAAATGCTTTTTGGCCCATTCAGTTATATCCTTTTTTTCTTTTTTTTTTCCCCTTGAAAACCTCAGTTCATCTGAAATTTGACAGTAGAATCTATCAGAACCTATGACAGATATCTATCAGAACCTATGATATACGTGTGTTTTTTCTGTAGTCCCCATTAACCAAGCTGGAAATAAAAACCAAGTGACTAGTTCCATATAACACAGCTATAAAATCTACAAAGGCCCAGCAGAAAAAAATTGTTTGTCCAGGGGAAAAAATGAAAAATACAAACATCACGGGTAGAATTTGAAGATAGCTTGACATCTCTTAACATTTTCATTTTTGTTCAACACAACAGCTTATAATCCATTCATAGTGTTTCACCAGCACTTCTTGCTCTAGATGTATAATTATGTATCTCTGTGTGTGTATATGCATGTACATACGTGTGTGTGTGTGTGTAAATATATATAAAAAAATGTTAGATTACATTTAACAGATTCAGGATAGAATCAGTAATCTAGAAGAATGCAGTAGGGTAATGTTTCCCAGAAGTGATTACATCGTAAAAGGTTGGTTTTGATGCAATTGGATATTGGTCCAGAAGTTGATTCCCTTCTTTTTAGTGGTTTGAAAATGTAAGACCAGATGATGTTCATAAATGCTCCAATCTGTGTCTCTCTGATTTAATTAGCACCAGTTTCTCTGTAAATAATGGCTGCATTTTGATGACTTAGGGGAAATTATTCTTAAACACTGACGCTATTCCCTCAACTGTACACAACACAAAACAAGCAATACAAGAACAGTCAGACTGGGTCAGAAAAGCTTCCTGTTCAGTCCAGAATTCTGTGCATAAAAAGAGCAGTACTGGCGGTTTCAGAAAGCAAAAATATGCAATAGGCAGTTCTAAAAAGTTTAATAGGTAGATCCTGGCTTCCACTCAGAAGCAAGAGGGTTTATATTGGGACTGGTTGGACAATCAGATTTCTAGCAAGGACAGCAGAGAACAAATGTGTAAATTGGAGATAAAATGTACTTCTTGGTAATGAATGCATTTTAGCAGGCCCCCATGAGGTATGGAAATGCATTTATCTCCATTTTACAGATAGAAGCTGAGGAACAAAGAGAAGAAGTGACTTAGTCAAGGTCACACAAGATCCTTACAGCAATGGCGAATTCAGCCTTTGGTGCCAGATTCCCCTGAAGTAGGGCTACCATTTGACTGAATTTCCCAGACATATTTCCAAGGAGGGGAAAAGAAACAAACAAGGAAACAAACAAACAAACAAAAAATGAAGACTTTGTCTGACAGAGTAATTGTTTGGAACAGGCTATTGGGTACCTGGAGTGCTGGCCAAAACATCACTGTGGGCACCCTAATCAATTTTATGAAGGCTGCACAATACAGATGCGCCTTGAAGGCACCTATCTTCAGTACACAAACACTACGAGATTGCGTGCACAGGTGCTGTCAGTCCAAAGGCTTTCCAGATGTGCCAAGCTTTCTGCCAATCCATTTATCAGCTGTGCAGCACATACACAGGGAACATGATGTATCCTGGAAGCTCTTGATTCTTTGTACACTCACTGTGCTGTCAGCTTCTGCATGTGCCTTATGGCCAACATATCCCAATTGCTTATTGGAGTACAATCCTATGGCATCCATGCAGTAGGCTGGACCCCTCAAACTTCTTACACAGTATCTGGTTGATGTATAAACATCAGATGAAAATATGGGACCCCTTCCCAATATCACATGGATATTCCCCTCCTTGATCCAAATTATTCCTAGAAAAAACAATGGAAGACAAAAACAGTACTGCAATCTAAATGATGCCCACTTAAGAGACATTATGTACAATCCTATGGCATCCATGCAGTAGGCTGGACCCCTCAAACTTCTTACACAGTATCTGGTTGATGTATAAACATCAGATGAAAATATGGGACCCCTTCCCAATATCACATGGATATTCCCCTCCTTGATCCAAATTATTCCTAGAAAAAACAATGGAAGACAAAAACAGTACTGCAATCTAAATGATGCCCACTTAATGGAGACATTATTTCTTTCTTTTGAGTGTATTGTTATGATGAAGCCCCCAAACACAGACTGTGCAATCCCTGCTTACAGGCACGTCCTTTGCATGTGAACCTACATAATAGGTGCTGTAAGAGCCCAGGAATTTCTATGGAGTTTATAAAAAGTTCTCATGATTTAACACCTTGTCTCCCCCGCTCTAAACATTAAATACTCTTTTACATTTACCATCTCAGAACTGCTTATAATAATCTTCTGTTGTTCATAAATCTCACAGAGCCATTGTGTTTCTGATCCCTCATTTCTGAGTTTGGTCTCATCAATTAACCTTGTGGAAACGATGCCTACATGACCAATAAGAATAAGATAGAAGTAGAAGCTATGAAGCACAATTACTGCTCTGTGAACAATTTGTTAGATGTGGCCTAAAATATACGCTGATCTGAGTACAAACACAGAGGCTACTTGATTAGAGCAAAAAGCTAATTCATATTTTGAAGGGGAATAAATAAATAAATCAGCATAACCATCTGTGCTGTGTGTATCAGAGAGATCTGAAGAGATACTTCTTCAAAGCTCTTCAGGATCATTCAGCTGCCAGACCTGTAAGATTCAGTCTGACATGAATCAAGAAAGTCATAGATAAATTCATAATAACTGGTAAAGAGATGGGGCATTGTGCCAGCATGAAATAGTTCTGAGACTGGAAGTACACACTGTTAAATGAGTTTCAAGACCTATTGCCAATGAGGAGAAACCTGCCCACGGGACCACCATACTCTGTGAGTAATGTCTCTCTGGGGTGTCAGTTTTCTCTTTGCCCTTTCATCTGCAAGACACCTCCTTCACTCAGTTTACTGTAAAATGTTGCACGTGCAGAAATCCTGCAAGGTAATAAATATTGGTGTAATGTGGTGATTTCCATGCTAAGGATTTCCTAAGGATTGTAAGGTCTGTATATGCCCACTAGAGATTGATTAGGTGCTGTCTCAGAGCTAAACAGCACAGAATAAGCATGAGAACACCACCTCCTGGACCCCGATGTGAAATCTCTCGTTGACACAGGGTGTAGTCTCTGCTTGCTGTGGGAAACTGTAGAAACTAATTCAAATTATAGAATGTATTTATCGCTATTCTGTAACACTAGTTTAGTACTGATCTAAAACAAATAAACAAACAAACAAGTCTACTGCATAGACCGTCACTACATGAAACTTATGGTTTTCCTTGGATGATTTTCAGCTTAGCATTGCTCAGTAACTGTGGTTAGGGATCTTTTTTGTACAACGACTTGGGTTTTGCAGCTTTCTGCTTCCATTTCCTTACTCATAAGCAATATGCTTACTTTTCAAAGTCAAAACTTTTTTTTGTCAAGGGTATAGGTTTTCTTATGCAAGATCATTTTAAAAATCAACATTTTTTAAGTAGACTTAAAAAGTAGACTTAATTTGTTTCTCTTAAGCAAATAATTTTGTACAGAAAACAAAGTAAAAGGAATTTGGGTTAAAAATATTGATGCTGATAGGAAAGGATTTAGCATAGCTGACTGACACAAACCGATTAATTTTACTAGTTTTATTGTAGCTGTAGTAAGGGCAGTATATTTTCAGGGGCATTTTTGAAATTTGGCCTTTTTTTAATTTCATCAATTACCTTGAACAAGGAAAAATCATGAATCCTTGAAAATACCTGTGGGAAGAAAAAACTGATTTCCTGTAAGCTTATTGTATTGGATGCATCAGGCAAAAGAATCCTTCACTAACAGGTATGTAGATAATACAAGCTAGGCAAAATGTCTTTATTTTTATTATTATGATTAAGAGATTGTGATCATTTTACATTGCACATATGATGTACATTTTGTAAATTCTTTGTCAGTTTTAGGGCGCTATCCACTTGACCTACTGAGGTGAATCACGGCTCAGTGGTAGTCTAAGCTGCATACTTATGACCTGAGTGTATTAAAGATGCAAGGACGTTCTGCTGTGAGGACTGTATTAATGCTTTGCCATTTAACTCAAAACCACAATTCATTTCCTCTTATAATTTGTATGAATATTTCTTAATTGCATCACCTTTTTTTAAACATTCCCCAGCAGTGACAATAGAAAGGTCTGTTAGTCATCCAAACTTTCTGCAGCATTGCTCTGAACCATCTGAAGATCATTAATGAGCTAATCACAAAAGGAAGGGGAGAAATTTGCAGAACTTTATGAGCAGTTAATGCAAAGTTAGAACCCAGACTTTCATTTTTAAATAAGAGCAAAAAAATGCCTAATATGCATAACTTCTCCTATCATACAGGGAGAATAGCATGACTGACCAGACTGGCCACCAGCCAGTAGCACAAAAGTATCACTCTTGGCAGGTGGATTCACTCATGCTGCATATGTGACACTTCTTACTGATGGATTGTAGAAAACTACCAATACGATGTCCTTCTTACTGATGGATTGTAGAAAACTACCGATACGATGTCGGAGGTGACTTGTTTCATCTCCGCTAAGGTCAAGGTTGGTTCAAACGCCATATGGCTCAGGACCTGGGCCAAAGCCCAGCGAAGTTAATATGACCATTTCCATTGACTGATAGGTTTTGAATCAGGCAGTGTAGATAGGAGTAGTTGCTGGAACTCAATCAGGGAAGAAAATGGGAGTAGAAAAATGACGTAATGTGTGAAAACCTGAAGAACTCCCACAGGTTTCAGCTGTGGTCAAGTTTGCCCCTTTGTTGGATGAAATTCCTTAATGGTAAATGCCTCGAGTTTGGATTAGCAGCAAATGGTTAAAACATTCTGTAAATTCAAATTATTATCAACAATCTATTTTTATCAGAATTTGAGGGGTTTTTTTTTGTCTTTTCTATGGATTTCGCAGAAGAAAATGACTGTCATATTGTGAGAAACAAAACCAAATGGTGACAACACATGATGGCACATCCTTCATCAAGCCCAGAAATGCCCACGTGTTCCCAGGCTTACCTAAGTTTGACTCCCTTTAATTGTTCATTTCATAGCAGCAGGAAAGAGAAAGCTCATTCACAGCTGGTATTTAAAGAAGAGTGAGAGGCTGCATGTGGACTCCTCTATCAAAATTTCCCGGAGTTTAACTGCCATTGCTTCAGAGACAAACATGCCATACTTGTGTGTGGGTAACAGCATATTCTGTCTATAATGAGAAATGCCGTGTAAAGAAGACATCCTTAAGCAGCTGAGTGAGCCAAGAAATCAAATGGACAATTAGTTGGCTTTGTTCTCTCAAGGTATTTAAGTGGTTGATAAATGGGGAATATAAAGAGGGAAAAGAGGTGCACCAAAATAGGGACTGGAGTGGAAGAAAATAGAATTTAAAGGCAATGGCTCTCATGTTACACCATGTTTTGGTATTAGCTGGAAAGGTTTGCCAAAAACAAACAAAAAACCAAACAAAACCCTATAATGTGTTTATTAAGAACAAACAGATAGGGAGGTAAAAGAGAATGGGTTCCTCACAGCAGTGATACATGTCCTGAGAGGATGTAGGATGCATCAGTGGCATTATTATGAAAAGGGAATCACATCTCTGGAGTAGACCTGTTCTGTTTTATTTCACCCAAGCACATACATGCAGATAAGTAAGGAATAGTACAGGAGTATTCATATGGATGTGACCTGGAAAAACACATCTGATATCTAAGAGGTACACTACAGAGGTACATCACTTCAGGTGTGTGTGGGAAGAACTGCTTGTATGATTGCATTCTTCCTGGTTGGAATTTGGTAGAGAAATCAGAAATCACACTACATAAATCCCTCCCTTCCCCTAATGCCTTCTCAGGTCACATGTTACAATAAATAACACGGTCATTCCTGGAAGGACTCGCACAGTATGCCTTTAAAAATCTTCAGAGAGAGAAATTCCTGCAGTGTTTCCAGACAAACCAGCTCAAAACCCACCTGAGACTTTATCAACACTGAGTATGTCTGAAGATGTTCATGTGTCCCCTTGAAAATATTCCTATTTCTACATTACTTTGTCCCTTTCGCATGAACTACTGCCTGAACAGTCATTCCCATGCCTGTGGTTGTACAGTTGGTTGATTGTCAAGCATGAAACATTGCATTGGAAAATTCTCTGTTTTCATTCAGGTTTTTAATGGAAATATGAAATAGTTCTTGATTCAGATGGTTTCATAGTATCATATGAAACAACATCAAAAGCCTTACTTTCATCAAGAATCTTAGCTCTATCATTCCAGAATAGTTTAGGCAATGAAAGACTGGGAAATGCCTCTGAACTTTCTTCTGGCTCTTTGCATAAGAACACACTCATCCTGAGCATTAGATGCTGTGATAGAAGAGGAATATAGTAATTATATTTTCCTGGAGGTGGAAGAAACTTGACAGGTTTATACTCTTTCTCTTCCACAAAACCAACCAACCAAAACCAAACCAAACCAAACCAAACCAACAACAACACCACCACCTAAAAAACAAAGACTCATAAAGATGCCCCAGAGACAATAGGCTTTTCCTTAGAGGGTGTGGTAGCTCTTAAATTGTCTGTATTTGCTCAAAACTATTTATAAGTTAGCTTATAAATGAGTGTTTTCATTTATGACTATCTGTGAATGACCATTCATTTTCAGTTTTGTGGTTGCCATTATGGGGAAAAAAAAGAAAAAAAGTATTTTCAAATGATGACAAAATGTTTTAGAGAAAGTAAGATACTTACGTCTAGCTTCTGATAGGTGAGCTTTCTAAAAGGGAAACACTGTCTGTAGCTGCAATAACTACCCTGCTTCCTTCCTGTTTGGAGGAATAGGGAAGTAATTTAATTCTCATCAACAGCAGAAGCAAGTAATAACTCTTCTCGTTCAATATGTAGAGCAGGTGGAGAGAATAAAAAGTTCTACCCAGATTCGATCCAACTGGTAACATGCCCGTGCCAAAATCTAAATTCAAGGAGCTCATAAGGGACTACAGTGTGTCCCTATAGTGCAAATAATACTGACCAAATTAGTCTGGCCCATTAAGATTTAAGGCACCCTCTGCCGTTGAAAAGAGGTACTGTTTGAGTGTGTCAGAAACATAATATCCAACAGAATGTAGTACTAAGTATTTTTATGTTATTAAAGTGCTAGTCAGGTGGGAAAAGTAAACTGTGGTGCACTGAATGATCAAGGAAACTTTTCCTGAGAAGATTATGCACTCCTGACAGCCCCAATGTGATAAGTATATCAAGATTTAGTGTCCATTTATTAGTTTCTCAGTACAGGAGAACCCTGTGGCTGCCAAACCTGAATCATTACCCTAATTTTTCATGATATAATCAGTATGAAAATGGTGACTACCTGGATATTTTCCTGGATATGAGGTGTTCTAACTAAGTACAGCTAGATCACCATTATTGCATCATTGACTGATTATCATTCTGATTAATGTCTCTTCTTTATTTTCATTCCCTGTACTGAAACAATGCATATGTCACTGAGTAATTATGTCTAGTGCCTGCTTCTGAATTATGCCCTTGACAAGCATGTACCTTTGTCACTGCTACTCTAGCTTTACCCTGTTCCTTGAACCCTTTCCCTCAAAAACAAATAAATTAACACCTGATGATGTTTAACCGAGCTCAGGGTCAAAAATTGAGAATATTCCCCTTACTCTCTGCTACATGCAAATCCCTTGCCACTAGTATTTTCCTTGACCGTTACATTCTTCCCTCAAAGAATCTGTCTGAGAGGCATGCTTATTGGGTTGCATTTGGATGTATTCAAAATCTGCTTCTTTCAGCTTGAATGATGGGAGTGTTGATGTGAAATTTTTCTACATACTTTGAAGCTGACTGAGCAGGCAATTGATACGATCAACCTCTCTGCTCATGGATTTGCCACCATTTTGAATGTCTGAGGTCAGCTTTTCCCATAGCAGCATTCCCATTTACTACACCTAAATGAACACATATATAAGGCACAAAGGACTTGATTTTCATTTGAATCTGAAACTAAACCATTCCTGCAAATTTTAATATTAAAGAGCATCCAAAACCATTATTAAGAACTCACATCTGCAGTTTAATGAAGCAACCATTTTAACAACACACAGTGTTAACCCCCTGTAACATCTCTCCTCCATTGGTGTCATTTGCCAATATCTCCACTGATTATGCCTGCATACATCTGTTGTCAGTCTGACCAACTGATCTGTAATAGATCACCAGAGTAGAGGAAATTAGCAAAATCTTTTTCTAGGAAGTGTAAAATACATGAATACTGCTCCCACTATAGAATACCTTGCTGAAAATCATCCAAGCTGACAGAGTAACTCAGGAGATTGTGAAGTTCTCCACTGTCATTGTGCCCTAATCATGACAATTTCCTTTTGATCCAAAATCATACCATTTCTGCTCATTATATTGAAAAAGATGACATTTTACAGTTCAGTTAAGTAACTCCAGCAGAATTTGATCTCCAGTTCAAATATTTGGGCTTCAGAAATGCTGGTCATAAATGTGACCTTCTTGGCAAAATAACACAAAGCTATGATGAGTCTTATCTGTCAGATGCTAAATTTCATCTATCATTTACATTCAAAGACATCCTTCCCTTGGGTTACATTTTAAATGGAGGAACAATGCTGCAGTAAACAACTCATGGACACTAGTCAGTAGTTGGAGGTTAGTCTCCAAAATTTCCCTGAGGGGGGGTTACAGGTACAGGAAGAAAATAGCAAGTCTTCTTACTAGGCATATGCAAAATAACAACAGAGTTGCTTCTTCCACTTTAGTCCCCAAATTCATACATCTCTAATGACCTTTTTGTTTCAGACTTCAGTCCCAGCTATTGCTTTATTCGCACTCCTAATGAGCTGTGCATTCCTTCACCTGACATTTTTTCCTTTAACAAGGAAGTGGAGTCACCCAAAGGTGCCTTCCTATGTATCACTGTACACCTGTTTTAATATTTTAATTTAAAAAAGGAGACTGACAAGATCAAGCAAGTGGCCTGGTAGAGGGGGAAGGAAGAAAGGAAGGGAGGAAGGGAGGGAGGAAGGGAGGGAGGAAGGAAGCCTGCTCCTTGAGCTGTGCTTACATGTCACGCCAGCTTTTGAACTCTACCCAGATATATCAGGCTGAGGCACCAAGCTGTGGAAGAGGTTTCTAACACTACACAATCCCATGAAATCATCTGAGGCTGGTCTAGATAAGTCATGGACAGACAGGGTGTGGTGGGTTGACCCTGGCTGTATGCCAGGTGCCCACCAAAGCCACTCTATCAATCCCCTCCTCAGCTGGACAGGGGAGAAAAAATATAATGAAAGGCTTGTGGGTCGACATAAGGACAGGGATATTACTCAGCAATTACCATCGCGAGTGAAATAGACTCGACTTGGGGAAATTAGTTTAATTTATTACCAATCAAATCAGAGTAGGATAGTGAGAAATAAAACCAAATCTTAAAACACCTTCACCCCACCCCTCCCTTCTTCCCGGGCTCAACTTCACTCCTGATTTTCTCTCCCTCCTCCCCCCCAGCAGCACAGGGGGACCGGGAATGGGGGTTGCAGTCAGTTCATCACACATTGTTTCTGCCGCTCCTTCCTCCTCAGATGGAGGACTCCTCACACTCTTCTCCTGATCCAGCGTGGGGTCCCTCCCATGGGAGACAGCTCTCTATGAAATTCTCCAACGTGAGTCCTTCCTACAGGTTGCAGTTCTTCACAACTGCTCCAAGCGTGGGTCCCTTCCACGGGG
>NW_008794109.1:2290220-2290881 GCF_000699145.1 Aptenodytes forsteri | reverse complement strand
GGCTACAGTTCTTCACAAACTGCTCCACCGTGGGTCCTTTCCATGGGGTGCAGTCCTTCAGGAACAGACTGTTCCAGAGTGGGTCCCCCATGGGGTCCAAGTCCTGCCAGCAAACCTGCTCCAGCATGGGCTCCTCTCTCCTTGGGGCCACAGGTCCTGCCAGGAGCCTGCTGCAGCACAGGCTTCCCACAGGGTCACAGCCTCCTTCGGGCACATCCACCTGCTCCGGTGTGGGATCCTCCACGGGCTGCAAATGTATATCTGCTCCACCATTAACCTCAATGGCCTGCAGGAGGACAACCTGTCTCAGCGTGGTCTTCACCACGGGCTGCAGGGGAATCTGCTCTGGTGCCTGGAGCACCTCCTCCCCCTCCTTCTTCACTGACCTTGGTGTCTGCAGAGTTGTTTCTCTCACGTATTCTCACTACTTTCAGCTGGCTGCTGTTGTGCAGGTTCCCCCTCCCCCCCCTTCTTTATGTTATCATCACAGAGGCACTACCACAGTTGCTGACTGGCTCAGCCTTGGCCAGCAGCAGGTCCGTCTTGGAGCCAGCTGGCATTGGCTCTGTCAGACATGGGGGAAGCTTCTATCAGCTTCTCACAGAAGCCACCCCTGTGGCTTGCCCTGCTACCAAAACCTTGCCACGCAAACCCAATACAC
>NW_008794109.1:2283976-2289646 GCF_000699145.1 Aptenodytes forsteri | reverse complement strand
CCTTCCTCCCTCCCTTCCTTCCTTCCTTCCTTCCTTCCTTCCTTCCTTCCCTCCTTCCCTCCTTCCCCCTCTGCCAGGCCACTTGCTTGATCTTGTCAGTCTCCTTTTTTAAATTAAAATATTAAAACAGGTGTACAGTGATACATAGGAAGGCACCTTTGGGTGACTCCACCTTCCTTGTTAAAGGAAAAAAGGGTCTTTGCTCTCCGTAAGGACTCTGCTTTGGCTCCCATAAAAGACATGCATTGCAAATGCATGCCCTAAGAAATATTGAAACCAATACTGCATACACTTCTGGAAACTTGATATTTTCATCACATGCCATCTAAGCTAATACACTGCACTGTTTACAGTCCTCCACTACAATATATTTTGAAATGATTACCTTGCTCTGAGTCATTTGTGTCATAATGCTCTCCATAGGTGCCCATAAAATGAAAATGTAAGCCTCCTTTATTGGTGGCACTGCATCTTAATTGAAAATATTAAAGGCTATTGCTCTCCTACTGTTTTTTTTTTCTTTTTTTTTCCCCCTTCTCCCTCTCTGTTTAATTGGCTAATCATATGATTTTTTTTAATGGAATAATCATGAAAGAAAATATGAAGCTAATTTAAATTCAAACTAGATTTGGCGATATTTAAGTGATTATCCCAAAGTAGCAGAGGGTGCACGAGGCAATAAACATCTGCTACGTTCATGACCATTGACCTCACTGTTTATGAGCTTGGGAGATATTTATTTTCAAAAGACATGCTTCTCTTTGGGTTATATTGTATTTTTTTTCCCCTTATTATTTCCCCCCTTGTAAAATTTTAAATTTATCTGCAGGGTTTTTTGTCCTTTCCTCCCCTCTGCCCCCATCTCCTTTCGCATCATTAACAGCAGAGTGAAATTCAGGGAAAAGAGAAACATTTTCCAAGAAATCTTTCAGCCAGTAAGGGAGGGTGGCTTAGCTGTTTTTCCACTTATGAACTGTGTGGACTACTCCAGGTTTATGGGCTGAAGAAGTTAATAGGAATTCTATATAGTAGATGGTTCATTGTCCAGATGCCATTCAATTGTATTTGTTGTATGTAATTGCCGAGTTAGGCTGTAACCTTTTCCTTCTCTTTTTTCCTCACATGCAATAAGGACTAAGAGCAAAGTTGGAGAACTAGTTGTAATTGAAAGTTACAGGCAGCTTTCTGGTTTTGTCTTTTTAGTGAAGGAAATAGAAGAGCAAAATAAAGCAGACTGCATTTTGAGATGTTTGGAGAAGAATTTAGCTAAGGACACAACAAGACAGCTGCTGATAGAAATGACCTTCAGCAGCTGAGGCAAAGCAGTGTTTGTAGGAAGAGGCACTATCTATTACTTGAGCACCTTGTGTTGTACATGTTATTTTGGACATACAAATACTTCCTTTCCAAGTCAATGTCTTCAGAAACTTAAAAGTTTGCTTTAGGTGCTTCTCCGGGTATTCTACATTTGAAGGAAGTCTATATTACTTTTAATCTATTTTCTATAATGGTATTGAGATGCCATTGTGGCAGCAAGCTGCCAGTTAACATATGGTGACACAGAGTGTATTTTAGGGAACTTCATCCCTAGGATTGCAATAGTTTCCAAGAATCACCTATTGGGATTAAATATCTACAGTTTTATAATTATAAATGTCAAGGGTCTGGATAAACAACAGATTTAGTCGTCTAGTTTCTACATATAAAGACTACAGAGGATGCTGTGGCTCCTTTCTGTCAAACTCTCTATCAGCCTGATATTATTTAATTACCCTTGCATATAATCTCAGTCAAGAATCAATAATGTTTCCATGCTTTTTCTCTTTTTACATTTTATATGAAATTTATAGTCAGGGTGCATGCTTTATTAAATACACACAATCCAGATTTCTTCCTTTTTCATCCCTGGGAAGGCACTGCAGCCACCTATACTACAGAGTAAATTGTCATGTAAAGAAAGAGTCTTAAAGTGCCCAGAAAGAAGTCAATTTTCCTTTTTCCATAGGTAGGAAAATGAATGTAGGCAGCTCTGTTATGGCCTATGGTGAATATAACTGAGTAAATATGGATCCTTTAGAAAATATTATGAACTTCTAGCCATTTAGAACATACTTATTGAGCATTTCTGGGTCAAGGCCCAGGATTTCAGGTTTCCATCATTCATGTTTTCTAACTTGTTGGTTATTAAGGAAGAGTTGGATACCAAGATCACAACAGTTGAAACCTTGGGCCACTGTAGAGAGCTTTTTAAACTGTTATCTGCATGAACTAAGAATTTCTGAAGAAACATGATATGTGTGAGATTCAGGTTTCCAGTTTCAGACAACTTAAAAAAAAAAAAAATCATAATTATTCTTTTTAAATTTTTATAGTTAACTTTGTATGTTTGCTTTTTTAATTTAGAAATTAGCATAAGCATAGGGAACAAAGCAATAATTCTTTACCTTTTCAAACACTGAAAATCAAATAAATGAATTCCTTTATTTAGGATTGACTAAACTGAAAAATATTCTTAAGGTAACATTGCAATATTCTGCATGACAATTTTACTGCTTCTATACTCAAATTATATTAAGTCTGAAAAACTGAAAAGCTGCTCAGTGCTGTAAATGGGAAAATCTAGAAATGAGTTTCATTTATTGACAGTATTGTAGCTGGACTAAGCAACAAGGAGAGGGATGTGTCACGATGTGTTTGGTATTTTACATGGAAATTGTATGGTCTAATTCCTACCTCAAAAAAAAAAAAAAAAGCAGATAATTACTCCAGATGAAGGAAGTGTTATTATTTGTAATTTAGAGACTGGGAGAGCAAAGGCAGAGATCACATACTTTAAAGTGACAAGAGGCACTGGGGGATCCTGGCTTAAGTGACCTGAATCTGTAGAAAGTGATTTGAACTGTTCACTCCAGATTTTACTGCAAGAACTAGCTCTTTTATTTTTCCTCTCCAAAAATTATCTTGGAGCATGTAATTAGCGTAATTTCATTTTACAAAGAGAGACAAAACTAAATTATGAAATTCACCTCCAGATCAGGTTTGGAATGTGAAGTTTTCTAGTGCATGGAGAAATTAGGAAGCCAAAGTGCTAATATTCCTTCCCCGCTTTTCCAGACAGCTTTACTTTCTGCTGCTTTCTGTCTGTTAAGTTTAGTGTGACACTTACCCAAAAGATTGTCAGTACAAATAAAATGTCATTATATAGTATCACCCTAGGTTTAATAAACATCCACACATCACAGAACACTGAGCCACAGGCTGACATTATGAGATGGATTTTGTTGGGAGTTTGCTTATTTTTGTTGTTCTTGAGTAGGTTTATTTATTTATTTATTTATTTGTTATTATTTTTAGGAGGAAAAAACTCTCAGGGCAGAACATCTTTGCATATAAGATAAAGAGCAATTATTTTGCCCCACAAATTTCCAACAGACTGAAATAGAATGTAGATTTGCAACAGAAAAAAAAAAAAAAACCACCACATTTTACCTCCACTTACATGTAGCTCATGCAAACCTGAACTGCAGCTCCAGGGCACAACTCAAGATTTGATATTAAAGTGTTTCATTTGCAACCAATTATGCTCAGGATTAGATTCCACTGCCGCCTCGCTTAACAGTACAGTACCTTGATTTCAACCAACCTGATATAGGTTGGTTGGGTTTTTTTTCCCCTCCCCTCTCTCTTTTTCTCCCCTTTTCCTATCCCTTAAAACCATCTCCGCCTTCATCAAAACAATTTCATTTGTACTTATGAAAGCATTACAGCCGGTAAGCGGAGAGTACAGAATAAGCTTAACCATTGTAGCCTTTTTCCCATCTGAATATCACGAATCTTGTATCTCACCATGGTGTAAGGTCTCTGATTACATCAACCTCTCCAAATTATGCTGAAATGGAGGCCATTCAATTTGCTACAATCAGTAACTTTCGAAAGAGCCCTGCATAATTGATTTCACAGTAATATAGGCATAGGTGAATGAGTTCCTCAGCCTCGTTTATACAATGTTTTCTTTCACTCCAAAGTGCACTATTCAATAGAAATCACATTTTTTTCCCAACAGTTGGCAGGTAAGGCTTTTGGCATATACGAAGTTGTAAGAGAGAAAGAGAGAGCAGGGGAAAAAAATAGTGTAGAAACATGAAAATTGAAATTAATGCCCTGGGTGAAATACTAAATGCAGACAAGCCTTGGGTGAAATGACTACTCTTTTCTATGCGTCTGATCAGGATGGGGAACGAAGGATTCATACGGGATACAAAAACCCCTTGAAAATTGAATGCAGTTTCTGAGTGTTCTATGTCAGGGGAGGGGATTTCAAAGCTGATCATTCATCTAAGGCTGAAAATATCTGGCTGGGTTCATGAGCTAAAGAGGCTATGGACACCTGGTTGATGTTGGAGTTAGGGAAGCAACTTTGGAAGCTGGGTAAATACTGCACCCGTGAACAATTAAAATGCCTTAACACTAGCACATTGCACCGTCTCTGCCAGTTTCCCCCCCCTGCAGAGATCTAGTCACACTGGCTATTGCTTAGTGGACCAACTTCTTTAGCTCCAAAGATCCTATTACTACTTTATAGACCTACGGTTGAAACCTCATGAATGATGCATCACAGTGCATACAGGATTGCATGAGTGCTTCCTGCTGGGAAAGAAATAGGGGCGACAGTGAAAAATAAATAAATAAATACAAGGATAGATAAATAAATAGATAAACCCATGTACCAAATGTGAAGCATTGAAGTATTGGGGCATTACAACAGTTTAAGCTATCAAGCAGGAAAAAAAAGTGCTGTTGGATATTTACAATACAAAGAAAAAGTAGGAAAATTACATAGGATTTAAGAAATGAAAAAAAAAGTTGTCCTTTAAGTAGAGAGAAAAACAGGGAGGACATCTCCATAAAGCAGTCAACCCCATCTACTACAGAGCTCTATTTTTGAAGGGCCAAATCACTACTTTGAGCTGTCTGTCTCTCCACACTGATTCCAGAAGAAACCTGGCTAACCATGTCAGGCTAAGCCCTGAGTTTTGTGTATCTATATTTAAGCAAGAAGGATCCTGTCCATAAGGTTGATGTGCATTATACAGAAGGAAATAGATACTTATGGGAGTGGTAATACCAAAAGCAAACCAGTGGCTTAGATTACCTCTTGCCTTACAGTTGCATCTGTTACATTCTCCTTGTTCTCCCAGAGTTCAGAGATCAACTGCAGGATTTATTGTTCTCATGAGAAGTGTCGGTGTAGCTGTATATAACGTTGTCTGTGTGTGTGTGCGTGCAGACGCGCAAATTCCCTGCAAAAACAAGTTACCTGTGATCAGTCCCTGTTTAGGAAGAATGCAGCTGTCTGTATATTAGTACTCCCTTGTCTGAAGAATGGGTGGTTTTATTTGCTTTTTGCCACAGTTTGATTATAAACCACTGAGGAAACATGTTCACTCTATCCAAAACTAAGACGCACTAAAGTTTATGCTGCTTAAATCACTTCTGAATCTGAACTATTTGGATCTCTGAATTTTATGATAATATTAACAGAGCTTCTGGTGAATCCCATTAATTTTTTTTTGTATTGTTTAATTTTACATGAGTAAATATAATTACTCCTTTTGTCAGAAGTTCTAATACCAATTTATAATTAATGGAGTTAATTATGTTAACGAGGAG
>NW_008794109.1:2279821-2283934 GCF_000699145.1 Aptenodytes forsteri | reverse complement strand
CCTTCCTCCCTCCCTCCCTCCCTCCCCTCCCCTCTCTCTCCCTCTCTCTCCCCCTCTCTCCCTCCCCTTTACAATTTCTCTTCCAGCCATGAAGTGGGAGCATACACAATTCATCTGTGATATAATTATTTACCATGGCAACAGTTTGTGAATGGGATTGTGAAGTTGCAAAAAACTAAAAAGAAGCTTAAGTAGAACAGTCTGAAAAAAATATCTTTTTCAAGACTACTGAAGAGTCCTCTGAGGTCAGGAAAGCTTTTGTCTCTCCAATATGTTAAAACAGGAGGGGGCGAAAAGAAGGACAGTTTTGGCTTTGTTTTTCTTCCTTTGATAAAACCTTTGTTAAAATCTGATCAGCAAATGAAGATAAGTACTTTACATATGTGAATTGTTTTTTGGGGTGGTGTGTGTATATATATCCTGACTATAGAGGACAGTTAAACAGACTTGAAATGACAAGCTCTGAATCTGACAGTGCCCAGCAAGAATGAGATAAGCTTTGGAAGATGAAATATTGAAAAACTATGGAAAAGAGAGTCATACTTGTGGTGGTTGATTTTTCTTGTTATATTCCTGAGATAAACAGATGGCTCAAATTCACACTTTTATGCAAGACCCCCCAAAGTTTAGAGTCTTAGAAGCAGATAGAGGAAATCTATTGAAATCTACTGGTATAATCTTTGTATTTTGCTTGAGGCTGCTACTGACAAACCTTTCCCTACAACCCATCCTATTCAATCATCTATTGAGTATTTTAGCACTGCTGGTCCAGAATCAAAGAAATCTATTGATGTTCTTCAAAGGCACACTGAGCTGCATATGAAAAAAGCAACAATAACAACAAAACCTCTTCCAGATATGCCATGGTTTACAGTTTATCCATCAAGGAGTAAAGTTAGGTGCCATATTTACCCTGACTCACAGCCACAGTGATTTCAGAATCAAAATATTTCGGAGGAATAGATTAAAAGTCATCAATACACTTCATTAAATGCTAATTAATCCAAGAACACTTTGAAAAGTCTTCTGCCCAGTTGATGGCATGAAGGGGGATTTTGTAAGATGTCTGTCCAACTTCCTTTAAAAGTCAGGCTAGATATGTCCCTACCCTTGAGAAAGATCCCACTTTCCTTGACAGATAAGCTGAGTCCCAAACAATAAAGGTCTTTTCAATGACACTAGTGGAGCTAGGATCATGGCCAGTGAATGAATATGGAAAGCAGACGCGTATAAAAACATTCATGGCACGTATTTGTTCTGGCAGTCATGAAAGATGACTCGTTTGCCAAGTAAGTATGTTAACTTAAATGATACTACTCAAAAGGACCCTTAGAGAACCTTCTTGAGGTACATCACAGGAGCAAAGGACAAAGCACATTGATTCTGACTGCCCCGTCTTCTCTGAAAACATCTGACAGCAATCCTGAACAACCTCAAACAGATGAAAACCGTATCATCCCCTGGTGATGGAGCATGTCATTCTTGGTTTCCTACAGCTTTGTGGCAGTCTCTTATTAGAGATGAGCTCTGACTGAAGATTTTCCTGAACATGGGACATTAATCTCAGCATTGATTTTCTCTTGTCTCATAAGAGGCGAGTTTGCATGGCTGCTTCTCCCTCAAAGGGGTAAATAATGCATTCTCACTCCTTTTATTATGTAACAATTTTATAAAAACCTAGAAATTGAATATTTTGTTATCACTTCATCAGACAGTTCAAAAATGGTTATGAAGAGGTGGATGAATAGACAGATATGCATTTATAAAAAAGTTGATCACTTAACCTGGAAAAAAAATCTTGCTGCAATTGTCTTTTTTTTTTCCTTTTTTTCCTTTTCTTTTTTCTTTTCTTTTTCCTTCCCTCCCCCTCCCCCCCAACAGAATTCCTCATTTTCTCTTAAAGTGTCACCCAAGTCTGGCATACAAGCTGGGTTGTGTATCAGTGACAGATTTAGGAACCTGTGTTTCCCCCTTCATGGACTGGACTGGAAGTAATTCTACAATAGAAAAGGCAGTTTTCCAGCTTCCTGTAAGAAGTAGGGCTTGACAGTCAGATTCACAGCTGCATTTAGGTTCCAAAGGTGCAGGGAGGCACCTAATAGGATTTATAAAAGTACGTAACCACTTTTGGAAAGCAAATGGAATTAGGAGCCTAACTCTTCTAACTGCATTTCTAGATCACCTTCAGGTGCTTATTTTCATGTTTTGATACATTTTAAAAAGCCACCTTCTGTTCCCATCAGTGAAATATTCTGGGATTGCAAGCAATAATTCTGAACATGATGGACTACTTTGTTTTTGTGTGGGAAGTGCCTTTTGCATGAAACCAGAAGGGATGTGTGTACTGTTGGGCATATAAGCTTACAAGCATGTCCTGATATCCACATGTACTCATAGAACAGACGGTAAAGAAACAAGAAATCAGTTCTTAGAAGTTTCACGTAAAAAAAGCCCCTGGTGAGGCAGAAGAAAAATGTCCTGCTAACTTATTGCTTTGTGACTCAGATTGTGTTGATTTTGTTAACTCACTGTTCTGTGAGTGGGAAAACTAGCTTCATTATAAAAGAAGGATGTGCATATGTGTATGTGTGTCTTGCAGACTCCGCGTCAAAAAAATTAGAAAGTTTACAGGACTTTCAGCAGTTTCATGCAAAATTATCCACAGGAAGAACTGCCAGCACAGTTCCAGCTGAGGAAAAGAGATACAGCATTTCAAATGTCCCTGTCAATACTAATTTAAGTGCTGCATGTATATCAGAAAAAAAGAAGAAGCTTCTACTGACACAGCAATGACAACCTGCTTTGGAAAGGCCATTTCGGTGGCTTTTTCAAAAAAATGGGAAAAAGTTTTTCCAAAGACCTAGGATCCCTTTGCAGGGACCAGCACATCGGACATACTTTTTCAGACACCTGAAGAGTGGTTTTTCATTTCCACTTCTAAACATAACAGATTTATATTGCAAAACAGAGCAGATTTTAGGATGGGAAGAAAAGGGGAGGTTGGTTCTTTATTCTGAAGTTAAAAAAAATAGTAAGAAGAAAGCATATTACTGCAAGGGCAAAACATACAAGGGAAGATCTTGAGAACTGCTTATGTGACATACGTGTTGCTTGTTTGGGTATGACAAGACAACTGAAATTCTGAACTTCGTCTTTTGTTCATGGACCACAGGAGGAGCAGAAGAGGGAGTTTTGATACTCATGGTGGTCAAGAACTATTTAGAGTCTTCATGGGCCTTCACACCAATTTGAGCTGTTTTATTTTTCTTTTTTTTTGATTCTTAGAAACCTTGAGACAGAGAGAAAAGCTGAATGACAGTCTTTCCACGTCATCTCCTTCCTTCTTCCTCATTTATTTGGAGCTTCCATATACAGGGGCTAAGGGTGTTACAAGCCTCTTACAGATATTTGCTACTAAAAGTGGAGTTCTTTAGGTAGTGGCTTCTTTAATGAGTAATTTCTCCATCTTTTATTTCTCCTTTAATTCACTCAAGTGGTATAAAGGGATCAAATCTACCTTTGTGGATGCCTCTAGGACTTCAGGCTGTTCTTTAAGCTCAGCATTTCCTGCTGTTCAATGTATATTGCCCATCATTGCAAGCTTCAAAACATACACCACTGGAGCATTGCCTTTACTAGCGTATTTGGAAAGCTGTAGTCAAGAAACAGCATTCATTATCTACCACTTAAACAAATGTAGATTCCACCTTTATAGGTGTTAAGTTCAAGATACTAATACTAGGTCAAATACAGGCTGACAAGCAACGCCAAGGCTCATCAGTTTCTACCATCTCTTGAACGTGGTTTTAATACCCTTCTGCATCACTTAGTCCCTCTCTGTCACTAACCTTTTAACATTCAGATCCTCAGGTCCCTAACCATTTGAACAGGCTTGTATTGTGATGAAAAAAACCTGATAGCAAGATCCTTATCTGTCCCAGTAATTAATACAAGTGGCTTGGACCGAAGGTCTGCCTTTTTTAAAACGTACAAATTCATAGCTGCAAAGACGCATAACGTGGCACCTAAGGAATTATTCAGACCTGTCTTCCTTTTGGAATTATTCAGACCTGTCTTCCTTTTGATAAGTTTTCCTTTATACCATATATATAT
>NW_008794109.1:2255786-2260303 GCF_000699145.1 Aptenodytes forsteri | reverse complement strand
AAAGTAGCCTCAGAACACTTATACCATATATATATATATATATATATATATATATAAAACCACCATCAAATAGCAATAACCTAAAATGCAGTAGCACACCAGGTCTTAATGTAAAGTTTAAATCCATTTCTTTGCCTTATCTGTTTGCTCAAGTGAATTTGACCTTCCCTTCCTTCTGTCTAAAATCTTCCTGTTATTTATGTTGTTATAGACTGTGGCCTCTGTATAGCACTTTCTTCTTCCTCATATCACGGGAACAAGCAAGTTAACAATCGATGGGTGTAAAAAAAACCTCTTTTCTTCAATTGCGGTGGATTCTTGAAAAGTGTGTTGACATAAAATTTCCCTCCCTGCCCGTAAGTAAAAAAATCCTCTTTTCTTCAATTGCGGTGGATTCTTGAAAAGTGTGTTGACATAAAATTTCTTCCTCCCTGCCCTTGCAGAGGATTTTTCTTTAAAAAAAAAAATGCCCACAGATTTATTTGGCTCTGCCACATTAACCATTAAAGAAGAAGAAGAAAAAAAATTTACCCTTCTTTTAATCTGCAACCAGTGATTAACTATAAATCCAACTAACCCTTCTCTTCACTGGGAAAATAAAATCCAATACAGTAGCATCCAAATAATTATCAGGAGTCTGGCTGTGCTGGCAGGGTGCAATGTACAAGATTCAATTTTAACTAGAGATTACAGCCCAGCAACCTTGTAGCCCTGAATGTCAAACAGCCATGTCACCTTCTCCCGTCAGGGAGCATGTCAGGACTCACATAGGCAGGGTGACTTTTCGCCAGAGGTAATGTATCTTGTATTCGAAAGAGTCGGGGAAAAAATGTCAGATGTTTTCTGGCTCACTCCTCCCCCTCCTTTTTCAAGTCAAAACAGGCAGAGCCACTTCCCAGTGTGATATTCCTTGTTGCAAGCCTTCTCTTCCAGGTCACCAAATTCACACGTAACACTCTTGACAAGTGGGGTTCACTCTGCACTTAGTAGCAGGACATGATAAACTAAACATCCCAGGGGACATTTTATGGTTCTTGAATCTCATGGATCAACTTCCCTTGTCCTTGAGTAGCAAAATGGAAAAGCAGTTAAGTGCTGACCTTACTGTCAGAGTGGGTTTAGGCTCCTATCTAGCTGCTTTGGACTTGCAATTTGTACGCATGTGTATGTACTGTCTGTGGCTCGCTCGTGTGAGAGATAACTGCCTCCTCCTGAGCAGCAGATTTCTTGTGCAAAATGAGAGGGCTACGTTTGGACTGCAGATGCACCAAAGTAAACACAACGTGCCTCTGCTGAATTAAAGTTACTCTGGATTTAGACATAGAATCACAGAGTCATAGAATCATTTAGTGTGGAAAAGACCTTTAAGATCATCAAGTCCAACTGTAAACCTAACACTGCCAAATCCACCACTAAACCATGTCCCTAAGTGCCACATCTACAAGTCTTTTAAATATCTCCAAGGATGGTGACGCCACCACTTCCCTGGGCAGCCTGTTGCACTGCTTGGCAACCCTTTTGGTGAAGGGATTTTTCCTAATATCCAATCTAAACCTCCCCTGGTGCAACCTGAGGCCATTTCTTCTCATCCTATCACTTGTTACTTGGGAGAAGAGACCGACACCCACCTTGCTACATGTGCTGCTTAGACCCAAATGGGGCCTGCAAGACTGCAAAAGAAGCCAGGCAAGACAGACAAAGAGGGTTTCTGAATATTAAAGGCCTAGTTCACATGAATTTCATATGTACACTATTCAATATTTTGAAAATCCAACTGTGAGCTCTTCTTCCTACATTAAAAATTATTTCTATTTACAAAAATACATAAGAATCAACTAAAAATTAACAACCAGAGACCTGATCATAGCATGTCCTATTTACTCATTATTATCTCATAATTTAGAGTGCTGTATAGTTCACAGAGGTGGTCTCTACTTACTGTCTTTCATGTTCACTCATTTAGCAGTAGTTCCTGTTCAATTCCCTACAAGAAACTCTGCCAACGTGGTATTTCTCAGTGCCAAGATGTGGTCTGCCAGATCCCAGTGCAAGGTTTGTTGCATGGCAGTGAGGGAAAAGCCTGGGCTTCTGCTGCCTACCATTAAACTGCTGCTCCACATGACAGAAGGGATTTCACTCTCTAGGGCTGTCCATCAGCTACCTTCCCCTGGTGAAAGGCAGAAGAGAAGAGAAGAGAAGAGAAGAGAAGAGAAGAGAAGAGAAGAGAAGAGAAGAGAAGAGAAGAGAAGAGAAGAGAAGAGAAGAGAAGAGAAGAGAAGAGAAGAGAAGAGAAGAGAAGAGAAGAGAAGAGAAGAGAAGAGAAGAGAAGAGAAGAGAAGAGGAAGAGAAGAGAAGAGAAGAGAAGAGGAAGAGAAGAGAAGAGAAGAGAAGAGGAAGAGAAGAGAAGAGAAGAGAAGAGGAAGAGAAGAGAAGAGAAGAGAAGAGGAAGAGAAGAGAAGAGAAGAGAAGAGGAGAAAAGAGGAGAGAAGAGAAGAGAAGAGAAGAGAAGAGGAGAAAAGAGGAGAGAAGAGAAGAGAAGAGAAGAGAAAAGAAAAGAAAAGAAAAGAAAAGAAAAGAAAAGAAAAGAAAAGAAAAGAAAAGAAAAGAAAAGAAAAGAAAAGAAAAGAAAAGAAAAGAAAAGAAAAGAAAAGAAGAGAAGAGAAGAGAAAAGAAAAGAAAAGAAAAGAAAGGAGAAGAGGTGAGGGTTTCTAAGGAAGAGTTGGGTTTTTTATTTTGTTCATCCTCAATTCTCAGTATGATTGGAAGAAGCTAATTGTTTTACATCTTAAGATATTGCTCTTCCAAGAGCTAGTTCACCATATGCAACTGTTTAAAGCATTTGAATATGCTTTCTGTGTGTACGGTTTTCTGCTTCAGTGTCCTCCCTTGACTGCCTTTTCCTACCCTCATTCTTTAATGCAAAGGACATTTGCAATGAAAATGGGATCTCTGTTTCTTAACAGTTCATCTGCTCCTGCTGCTCATTTCCCCACCTGAAGTCACAATCCTCCACTTGTGACCTCACTGCAGGTTGCCGTGGTGAGAGGATTATGATGTTGCAAATAGAGGTTTATAACTTCAGAAAGAGAATGAGCAGCCAGAGCAGATGGACTCCTCTGAAATGAAGATCCTGTCTTCATGCAAATGCTGTGCACAATAAAAGGACGAGAGGGAAAAATGGCAGAAATTACGCAAGCAGGATTATTTCTAAACACAGAGCACAGTTATTAGTTGTCCCATTCCATCCCTGGAGCAGGGTTAATAGGACAGACCCTGTAAGTCCTGGGGTGGTTCAGAGAAGTGATCAGCATTTGCACAAATTTTAAAATAACCTTCAGACAGCTCTGATGATACATCCCTTAGTACTGCTGGTGTCTGCCTGCTATTTTGGGTGATACTAGATTTAAATCAGGCTGGTCTATTGAAAGGAAAATAGCACAAGTCTTTATAGCTTGAAATAAGAACCAATTACCACAATCAAGAACTGTAACTAACTCACATACTCTGTAGTTCAGGCTCACAGAGGGATGCTTAGCAGTGAGTGACGCTGGCAGTGAGGACCATTCCAGGAGAGCTGTAGGGCAAGTTTCTCATAACCAGGTAGACTTTCTGGTGAAGCAGTTTTCTAAGACGTGTTTCTATCGTGCCATGGGGAGTGTGATGTAAAGGTATGCAGCCTTACTCAGCTTGATGCAGGTGCCTGATGCAGTGCGACTCTCATCAATTTGGTGGTGTCCTAGAAGTTGCATTAGCACAACACTGGACCAGAGTTATAAATGCTTTCTCTTCAGCAGCCGAAGCAGCAAGGATTGCTTTCAGTTTTAGTCAGCTGTGGTGGCTAATTTTGAGCCCTCTGTGCTGTGTTCCTAGTGTGAATATGCCTACAGACATACCTTTTACCCAGTGTACTGCTTCATTATGCATTTCAGAATGAAGTGGCCTTTATCTATATAACAAACCAGCAGGCCCAGAACATCCTTTAGCTTTGTAGGGAACAGTGATCATCAAACCCAGGGGCTGCTTGTGACCATGGTCCTGCAACGATCAATTCTCGCCAGCCTTTTAAGGTACACAAAAACATTGTTATTGACACACTCTAGGAGCAAAAATCTCAGCCTTCTTATCTCCTAGCATGTGAGACTGTCCTGGTTTGGGCAGGGATAGAGTTAATTTCCTTCCTAGTAGCTGGTACAGTGCTGTGGTTTGGATTTAGGGTTAGAACAATGTTGATAACTCACCAATGTTTTAGTTGTTGCTAAGTAGCGTTTACACTAGTCAAGGACTTTTCAGCTTCCCATGCCCTGCCAACGAGAAGCTGGGAGGGGGCATGGGGGGGACAGCTGACCCAAACTGGCCAAAGGGATATTCCATACCATGTGACATCATGCTCAGTTTATAAAGCTGGGGGAAGAAGAAGGAAGGGGGGGACGTTTGGAGTGATGGCGTTTGTCTTCCCAAGTAACCATTACGCATGATGGAGCCCTGCTTTCCTGGAGATGGCTGAACACCTGCCTGCC
>NW_008794109.1:2228455-2248517 GCF_000699145.1 Aptenodytes forsteri | reverse complement strand
GGGGAGACCTTATTGCAGCCTATCAGTACTTCAAGGGGGCTTATAAAAAAGATGGTGGCAGATGTTCTAGCAGGGCCTGTTGTGACAGGACAAGGGGGAATGGCTTTAAACTAAAGTGGGGTAGATTTAGCCTAGATAGAAGGAAGAAATTTTTTACGCTGAGGGTGATGAAGCACTGGCACAGGTTGCCCAGAGCGGTGGTGGATGCCCCATCCCTGGACACATTCCAGGTCAGGTTGGACGGGGCTCTGAGCAACCTGATCTAGTTGAAGATGTCCCTGCTTATTGCAGGGGTGTTCGACTAGATGACCTTTAGAAGTCCCTTTCAACCCAAACTATTCTATGATTCTATGATTTTAAAAGGTGTGAAACTATTGTGTAATTGGGGACTGGGCATAACACAAGTTTCTCCTTTTGTTGGACACCCGACCTCCTCTGCAGCACAGATCCAGAAGCTTTCCCTGTGATCCTTGGCACCACAGAAGCCACAGCTCAATGGCAGGTTACGTGGCTGCATCAACACATGGGAGTATGGAGCAAGCACTGCAGACCTGTGAAGTACTGTCCCTATTATTGTGACATGTGAGACAGGAGCCAGACACTTGAGTATTCCTTTTAACATGTCTGCCTGAATATGTCTCAGTTTTCAGCTGATTATACTTCACAAGATGAGGTGCTAGTAAGTCTCAGAGACGCAGAAATAGATAATTAATCTGCTCTACAGACACATAAGAAATCAGTTGAGGAACAGAGAATTGAACTCCAGTTTTAGGCAATCACTGCTTCACTGTCTCTTTTCCTCTTCTTCTATTGCTTTTACATCCCATTTTCTGTAGAAAGTTGATCCAAAACATATGAAATACTCATTGATAAAGCAAAAACAATAGTGCAACAAGATTCCTGGTTAACAGAAGCTCCCAATACAATGTTAATTTGGCAAAGAGATAACTGTCATGTATGCATCACACATATGTAATCATTTTATATGTGTTCAATCTCATTCCTATGAGAATTTCAATTTTTTTGAGGGAAATATTACTTGATTTCACCTCTTTGCCTGAGGCATTTAAGCAACTTATATTATCTAAACAATTTTGCAGGTCCTGAAATGGATCATGGGAATGATGTCCTCTTTATTTATAGAGAAGCTGTAAACCAAGTGAATTGTTTATAATAGGCACTGATTGTTTATAATAGGCTCTGACTGTTCAACATTTTTAAATTTAGTCTCTAAACATCTATCCTTCCTCATCTTGTGAGTCAGTTGCTTGGACAGGGATAGACTTCTGGGAGGGAGCCAGGCTATGAGTGAGCCACAAGAGTGACTTTCTCATCTGTCCATGGCATGCAAATACAACATCAAGTTAACATAATTTAAAATATATATATATTTAAAAACATCAAAAAACCTCCCTATTAAATGCAACCCTGATGGGAAAAACTGAAAGCAAAAAGTCTGAAACCACCACTGGGAGGGAGAATGTCAAAAAGCTTTGGACAAAACTTTAAGACAGACATAGCTTCCCCTGCTGAAGTGGTACGATGTGTCAGTATGCATGACACTATCATTGGATACATCAAAGAGTGCGTTAGAAACATGCTTGCTACAAAAGGAAGCACTGGTTGTGCATCCCTGAAAAGCGATGGCATTGACACAAAAGAGCTTGTCAGAGATAGCAAAGGGAAATGCCAGCAACAGTTTTGCAAATATAATGATTCCATCAGTACATTGGAAAGACGAGCAATAAAAATGATCAGGGTAGTGCTGGTCACATCATTTTATGTAGATAACATTTGCTATGAATTTAGCCTCTTCTATTTCTTAAAAATCCTTTGCAAACTGGTACTGATTGTTATGAAGCAGTCATTGTTCATTGAGCTGATGGCTGGGAAGGTCCACTAGGTCAACCAATCTGACCCCAAAAGAGTAATGGATTATTATAACAGTATCTAGTGGCCTTATCCAAGTTCAGAGGCTTGTTGGACTCTATATATGGATAAATAGTTGCTGGGTCAATGAATTTGTAATCAAACTGGATAAAATGTGGGAGATGAAATAGAATCATGGTGTCAGAGTAGATCAGCTACAGAGTCTAGCCAAGAAGTCAGGTTTTCTGACTTGAAGGTTAGTATGTAGCACCCTGGACTCTATCACCTCTTTATCTTGTCTTCATTATGTGCAGATACCCATCAGTGAGTTCTGACATAATGATTCTACTGCTTATTCAAGAGATATTTAACAGATGTTTGGTTTGTGTTTCGTTTTTTGTTGTTGTTTTTTCATGGTTTTGGGCAATTTTGTTTTTGTTTTTCTTCTAGATGACTGAAATAAGATTTTAAAAGGTGCGTGTGTTCTAGCAGATCCTTAGGAACAAAGAAATAGAACTCTTTCCAAAAATGTATTCCTGCTTCTTAAAATGTAGCTTTCAAATCTAAGCATAATTTTCAAATGAAAAAAGAAAAAGAATAAAATATTGAATTTTTGCACTAAAGATGCATTGGATGCAAGTGAGGATTGCTTCCCAGTACATTGCCTCCAGAAAATTCTTCCTTCTCAGGATCTGTTTATAGATTAGATGTCAATTTTAAAGATTTCGGATTAAAAAAAAATAGCTGCTGTGTAATTTAGACCATCTTAATACAGCTGTGTGTATAACTAATTAAGTTATTTGTCCTTTAGTAATAGAAGATAAATATTTTAAAAAAATATATTTTTGATCAGCATTTGTGTGTATTCCAACTGTTTTAGCAATATCACTGGAAGGAATGACTTTTAAGAGGTATTTGCACTCTTTCTCAAAATAGTTCACAAATAGTTGTCTACACCTCTATTAAACCAATCACAAGTGATTTCAGTGGGATTTTATAAAGAAAGCTCAGCTCCATCATCAGAGATTGAGTGAAAGTTTGCCCATATGAGCTTTGACCAGATATTTTTAATATCTGAAGTTTGTAAACACCAAAGGAAGGAGCCATAGTTAGAATGATAAGCAGATGGTCTGACAACCAGTAAGTCATCTTCGTAAAGAAATGGAAGATTGTAGTGGGATGTTGGGAAGAACATCCTCATCAGCCGGGCATATTAGCCTTGAAATATTCTTTCAGAGAAGTGGTGAAAATCCCTGAATTTGAGATTCTTGGTGAGAACACAGTTTATAATTTAAAGCAGTATGTCGTAATATACTATGGCATCTATTATATACACGGAAACACTTTAAAAAAGGAAGTTGTGAGGTCTCATGTGAGATGTAGTCTACACAGAAGCCAAACATATACAGGAAATAGGGGAATGAAGCAAACAAATGAAGGTATCCATAAAAGGTAAGAAGTGTTCTTAGATGGTTTAAAAAATATATATTTTACAAATGTACCTGTATAAATAATTTCTAGATTCTAACAAGTTCTAATTCCATTTGCCCCTTCTTCTTCAAGTTATATAACAAGGATATGTTTTCCAAGGTCAAGAAGACTTTTCAGTTATAACATAGTGGCCCAATAGCTTAAAACATGTTTGTTTACTTTTTTGTGCAGAGAAATTGGGGTGATGTTTATGTGTATACCTATAACAATACCAAAGTCCCATGAGATAATCAATATAACTTTTCTGTACATTGTTAAATCAAGACTTTCTTGCTTAAAAAAAACCAAGCAAACAACAAAACAAAAAAACCCACACGTTAAAAGTTGGGAACTAAGTGATCCATTTTCTAAGTAAGGCAGCATGTTTACTCTTTCTGTACTGGGCCATTCCAATTAGGATCCTACTTGAGCAAAACTGCCTATTAAATAACACAGAATTCAGGCTATTCAGTAACTCTGAATAATCTGGACCTAAATTTAAAAGATCTATGCAAAGTAAATAACCTCCATTACTACTATAGTTATATATCTATCTATTTTTTCTTCATACTCACTTGTAACTCCATTGGAAAAAACATAAAAGCTTTATCAACTATGCCCATAACCAAAGCGTGTGGCAGAGGGCTCGGAAAGTCACACATATGGTCAAGTCTGGATTGTTTGTTCATTCACTAAATTTGCCTCCACACCTGAACAGGATCAGAAAAATAACCTAAGTCACAGAGGATGGGGGGAAGAAGTTAAGGATTAGGTTAGAGTCTTGGAAATAACAGACCCTGAAATCTTTGGTTTTACAAGAATGACAACGCTGTCTTCCCTTCAAGTTATTATGTGTCAGCCTTTGCAAGTCTGAACCCTAAAAGCAGAGACCTGTCTTTGTGACTGGTTGGTGCACACAGTGAGAGGTCTAAAAAGTGATTGAGAATATCAAATGGATATATTCCTTAATGGAGTGAGCTTTTTGCTGTTGGAGAACAGGGAGAATAAGCAAGGTGTAATTTTTTTTTGAGACACATAATCATTTTTAGAAAATAAAATACAGGGTCAGTTTTGATTCAGAGAGGAGGAACATGCTACAGGCACTTTTGAACACAACCTGGAGGCCGGTGTGAGGCCATCAGAAAGGCTACGAGAGAGCTGAGACCATTTGGGAAGTGCCTTGAGGCTCTGGGCCGAGTTGGCCCTGGCTGGATTGAAGCTCTAAGAACAAGCAACTTAGCTCAAGGCTGACTCTGGAGAGGGCTTTCTTACCCAGAGCATGAACTGCGATCACTGCAGGTTACAGACCCTTTTGAATAGAAAGTATTGCAGAAGAACAAGCAACTTAGCTCAAGGCTGACTGGAGAGGGCTTTCTTACCCAGAGCTTGAACTGTGATCACTGCAGGTTACACACCCTTTTGAATAGAAAGTATTGCACAACAGGAGAGGGATCTGCTCATACCTGGAGCCCTGTGCATGTAACACGGGGGGGAGATAATGGTGGATAGAAGAATGCATTGCCCCACTATTTTCTCACAACGGTACACAAATAGATCATTCTTTTGGAGACAAAGTCACTTGCCATTTTTATACCATTTTGATTCAAAATTACTTCAAATTAATTTGATTTTGGTCAGTGTAATATAGGGCTTTTATTTCCACATTTGGTAGGTACCTGGAAATGATGTAGAAGAGAGACTGAGTGAAATGGCTTCATATCCACATAATCTAGACTCACTTTAAAAATGATCTGCTGAGTTGTGCCTGGAATGATGCAGACATATGTAGAAGAAAAACTAAAAAATACATGTAGCAAAATAGTTTCAAACATTTGGGGTATGTAGCAATCTCTGGTAGATGCTGGAATATTTTTCAAGTAATACTGTACTTCTTTTGGCACCTGGCTGACTTGCCTTTTTTTTACACATTAATAATATATTGTATTACTTACCCGCTTAGCCTCCTGAGACTTCCCAGGGTTTCTTTTCAAGACCAGATTCCACAGAGATATCCAAGCATGCCACCTATACCCTGTCAAAATCAATGGCTTTGAAACTGTTTTCTCAACAGACATTAGTTTCTTCAGTGGATCAAGATGGATAGCACTCAATTTCTGCTAACATTTTTGGTATTTTTTCCCAAAGCTTGAATTCTTTCCTCTTCTGTGCTCAGCTAGGAGTGCTTGACCCATAGTTATCTCCTTCCTAGATAACCATTCGGCAAGGCCCTCTGTCCAGTAACCCACTGATGCCACGTTAGCAGAAAATTTGGTTCCTTTACTTTTCCATTTTTGTTTCTTAAGGGCAACTTCCAGACACAGGCAATACTTTCACTCTATTATAAACTGGATTGTTCTTATTGGACTAATGGGAGTTCAGTATCTGTGACCTTTAGCACTTGGGAGAGTTAGAGGATTATTCAAAAAGGGTCCCTTACATAGTTGGTAAGAACAACCAGTTCATTGCCATGAAGTTTGATTTCTTCACACTGGGAGCTATAGCTCTGCTGGAAAAAGTTTTAAAGGCCAGCAAATAGAACAGATTGTTGAAAACTAATGTTCGGGTACCAGCTATAATGACCGAAGTGAGCTTCAGATTGTATTGGTGCAGAACTGGGCTCTGAGGGAAAGGTATGGTGTTTGAAATGAAGAGCTTCAACTCCCATCTGTAAAATATGGAATAAAGTCCCATTCTCATCTTCCTTCTCATCCCCTAAACCTGAGAAACATTCTGATGTTGAAAAGTATCACCACAGAGGAAAAAAATCCCACCTCATCTTCTGTTGGAGATGATACTTCAGACCATTTCTGCCCAGCCTGGATTCAATTCCATTTTTAACACAGTAGAAAATGGAGCCAGATGGGAATGATAAAGCTGTCTATACATTCACGTCATTTAAAGCTGCAAGCTGCACTGAAAAGGATGCATATTTCTTTGTGCTCTGAGACATAATGTAGGTAGGAAAAAACCCACAAAACAATGTGTGGCAATATAATATTGTCCAGGTACTGGACAAGACTAAGTAATCTAATATGTGTGTGTGCGAGAGTGTGTATGTGTGGGAGGGAGGGCAGAAGGAAAGGCAAATTAAGGATTTTCTTCATTGCTGCTATGATAGGAGTTTTGTTTCGAAGAAATGTCATAAAACACTGGGCAAAAAAAAAGAATCAGCTTCAATTATTTTTTTTTTTTTCCCTCCTTGATGACTCTATTTCCTTGATTCCAAACCTAGCTGAACTTTACCTAGCATTGACACATGATATGAGGAGCTCATTTGTGCCTTCCTAGGGCTGCCTTCCCTCCTCCCCTCTGAGGGACGCTGCACAAACTGGGTTCAAGGCACCTGCCTCCAGTCATCCTGCCAGAGACAAGACAGGGAAGGGACAGCTTATTTAGCATTTAAAAAACAAAGGCTATGCTTACCTCTTAAGCAAAAAACAATTGATCACCAATAGTGAGTAAACATTGTTTAGCCACAGCTCACAGACCCTGAGGGATTTATGAGCAGCTACAAGCTCACCTCTTGACTTCAGTTGGAAGCTGGGCTGCCTGTCTCAGTAGCAAACTCTGACCGGTAATGTCCTGTGCAAATGAATTTAGAGATTTTCTCAGCTTGTATTCATATTCTACAAAAGGTAAATATCCCCCAATTGCACCTACTTGGAGCTGAATTATCGACTTCAGCTTTGAAGTGCAAATGAGCTGAATGAAAACATACTTAGACTGCAACATAGGAGCTATTCCTACTAGCTGATTTATGGTGCATTAACCGTCTAGTAAGGAAAGCCTTCTATTGCTATGGATTTGTAATCCCCCGGTCCAATTATCCTGAAGATGAAGGCAAAATGCCATCCACTGTATGAGGCGATCAATAGTGGTCATTTCTTAAAATTCTTTACTTCCCCTTCTTTCCAGCAATCCAGGTTACAGGATCTTCCATAAATTGCTTTTTCATGGTTTATCAGCCCTGCTGTTTCTAAAAGCCAGACTTACGGACTACAGTTATGAAAATAAACTGTTATAAGCAACCTTTCAGTAGGTTAAAACTATCAGTATTTATGGTGAATGGAAACTCCTTTAGAAAGTTCTAATCACCATAGTCTGTCTATATAAAAGTAAACTCTGACTAAATAAATAGGTCAGGAAGGGAAAAGAAACAGAACATTTATATGACAAAAAAAAAAAACAACACACCAAAAAATGCCTAATTGTTAAAAACCCATATATTTTTATTACTTTTTATTAAATAAATAAATATATACATGAAGTCACACCATATGAAAAATTCAAGTCCCTCAATTCTCCTGTTAATGTTTGCTAAAAGGCATTATATCTTCATTTAATACCATTCCCAAACTCTCATCTGAAAGAGAAGAGGTGCCCTCTTATTTGCCAGAGCATCATCCACTTGTTTGGTCTTCTATCTTCAGGCATTTAGTTTTCTCTGTGGAAAACTTTCTTCTCACTCTCACCAGTTTTGTATCACAATATAATCTCTTTTGGATGCTTCTCAGAACTTCCAACATGAACTCAGACTTTGGTTTATTTGAAAAACACTGTTTATCCTAAGAAAATACTGGGTGTTGCATATTCAGTTTATTCATTGCATTTGTGTGCGTGTTTCTACCTATTTATACCTGATAAAGCAAGATATTGCTCTCATTTTAGGGATAGCTAAATAAAGATACAACAATTGAGGTTCATGCCATAAGTGTAGATGCTTGAAAGGTGAATGTCTTCATCGGAGGAAGTAGCTCTCAGCATTTATAACCAATGGAGATCTAGCTATTGCAGTCATTGCAGTCCAGGATGAGATCCATCTCGTCCTCAAGTGCATGTATAAAATATGTCAAATATATATGTTATGCCCTCTCCAAATTACTAGTTTATTCCATTAAGAATAAAGACAATGAGGAATGGCTACCTGCAATGGTGATATCTAGCTTGTACCTGTCTGAAATAACATAAAAATTAATCCCAGCCTTAGCATCTAAAGGAAGACAGCAACAAGCCAAAGAGTCACAATGAGCACTAAGGCATTTTTCAGAATCAGTACCATTGTCATGATTGGACAATGAGCTTCCAAGGGGTTCCAGCCTCTTGTAAGCATCTATTCTGCTTTCAGGAGTGATTTGAGATCATAAAATGGTCATAACCTTCAATATTTTAATTCAAACAGGTAAGATGACTGTGGTATCTGGAAAGAGAAATATTGTACATAATTTTGGGCCACAATTTAAGTTGCTATGATCTTTTCCAGTAAGGTAAATGACCTGTGTTTGGTGGAACCTAGATAAATCAGTGTCCAACACCGTATTAAATTCTGGCTGTCTTAGTTCTATATGGGATTCTTTAGGCATTGCAGACTATGAAGTAAGGAGGATGCACTGAATAGCTTTTTCCATCATTGGGTTTTTGTTATTCTAGCAATCAAGGTACATGCATAGTTCTCTCTACAATATGGAAATTTCTCAAATTTATCAACAAATTTTATTCACAAAATTCATTTATGAACTAAGGAAGGATCTACTTTATAGATTAAAAACTATGGCTCAGAATAACTGCAGCTATTTATCCAAGGTCATCCAGGAGATCTGGATGTGCTCTGGCATCTAATTCTGCTGTCTTGAACCCTTTTTCAGACTCCTACTCATTGGGACTGGTTTCATATTTAAAATGTTGCCTGAGAATCACAGGGCTACATTAAATTCAATTTTTCATAAGTGATCCTTGCATTTTCTGGGGAAATATACCATTCTGTTTGGGCTCAGTCCAGAACAAATTATGTAGGTACAATGGAAACATGGCAATCCCATTTCCAGGAGAATTTTTTATCTGCACTACTCTATAAAGCTTTTGCCTAACTTCAAAGTTCAGATGTTACTTTGTAAAGGCAGAATTAATTTTCTTGATTGCTAATCCATCACCACTAAGTATGATGCATATGGTATCAAACATAGGTATTTCTGCTATCATTAATTGTGGCACATTGTCACAACCGATAAGGAAATGCAATATGAGAACAAGAAAACAGTCGCTGGATTTGGCAGCTTACCCTTGTTTTTCTAGTCACCATGGCAGGTACCAACCGAAACCCTTAACTCAGGAGGGTGACTGTGTGAATAAACGAGGAAAAGAAACTCAGGACTTGGAGAGCATCAATCATTCAGCTGTGTTGTCTCACACTCAGTTTGCAGTGCTGTTGTTCAGTGAAAGATAAAGATGGATAGGTCTGAAGGGGCGGGGGGGAAGTTCTGTGAAATATCCTAATGCTCAGGAGCAAAGGCATAACTTTTGGCCCTGAAGATTTCGCTAGAGAAAAGGAGAGGCAGTGACACAGAGGATGAGAGAAGGAAATTAACATGTTCTTGGTAAAAGAGAAATCAAACAAGGAACTGTGGTTTAAATGGCAAATAAAGTACAGCTGAAGCAATAAGTATCATATGAGAAACAGGAAAGGAAATTAACAAAACATAAGTTAGCAGGGTTAGAAAATATCTGGGTCCAAGCCCAACAGCAGGTAGAAATACTCTGGTCAGGAGGAAGAAAATTAGATGTTTTCTTTTTTGAGAAAGAAAATCCTAACATAAAGTGCTAGGGAGTGCTTCGGAAAAAGATTTGCTTTTCTGTTTTTTGCTTTATGGGGAGAGAATAGAATCACTGAATTAGCTGTGAATTACAGATTAAATCATTTTTATTATTAAAAAAAGAAAGTCAATGGAGATAGATCCTTTTGAGATTGTATAGATGTTCCCCAGAGTATCCCCATAATATGGCAAGCTTATACAAGCAGAGAGATAAGCAGGTGAATCCTGTATTTTAAAACTAGTAGAAGCTATTATGATTATCTTTACTGACCTCCAGTGTAATGCAGACCTTGAACAGCACAATCATTTCTGCATTAGATGAAGAACCAGTGTTTAAAAATTGCTGGACAGTGCTGCAGCCCATATTGCACCATAGGGAGGGTCCCATTAATTCATCCAGGCATCTCAAAATGATGTTGAAAACTTCTCCAGCCCCTGGTTTAACCTAGTGGTTGTGAGAAAAAAAAGGGTAATTTGAAACCACTTTAACCCTGATCATTTATTGCTAAATTGTGAATTGAATGTTGCATCACTCAGTAGCACAATGTAGATTTTTAACAATACTGCATTGCTATTGCCTTTACTATTAAGGGAAACTTAATCTCAAGAAACAGACTCTGGATTAAGTTGCTTTCTTCTCTCTTGAGTTTACTAGATGATAGGCCTCCAAAGGACATATAGGGATATAGAACTGAGGCAAGGGATTGGCCTGGCTCTCCTAGCTTACCGTCGATTTAGATCTTTTCCTCTATTTCTCTTTTTTTTTTTTTCCTTTCTAAATGTGGCCTTCTTATTAAATCAATTCCTGACTTTTCAGTAAAAAAACAGAAATAGTCTTCAGCAAAATACTTGTTCCTATTCTACATTGAACTCTGTTCTGCAGTCCTGCTTTTCTCAGCTCTATATATTGAAGGGGTAAATTGCAGGTCTCTGCACTGGTGACTTCCAGAGTGTATTTCCCACTTGCCTCATAGGACCTCTGTTTCTTATTTCTCTGTCGGTTAATGCTAAACTATTTTGCTATCGCAAATCATTCATGCTCATCCTTCTGTAACTTTATGAATCTTCAGCTGCTTCATATATCTTCATTTAAGTGAGCTAAAAATAGCTGTTCTGGGATCAGGAAGTAAAATAGATGCTATAACAATGCTGTAATAACAGTAATAATAGAACAACCATCACAATAACAATAAACAGTGGTAACATTGATAAGCAATCACTATTCTTTTCACTATGTAAACTACACTAAATATATACTAAATGATATTATAAACATATGATACATTATATGATGCATTACATACTTTCTCTGACATATTTTTAATTCAAGCATTTTTTAATATACACATATGTTTAAATGTATATATATGTCTGCATGTATGTGTGTATGTATATATATACATATACATACACACACCTTAACTCAGTTAGATCTACTCTGCAGAAACAAAACCACACATTTAAATAGCACTAAAGTTATTTGAGTCACCTTTTAAAATCCAGCCTTATTTTCTGGATCTCTCACACACGTTCAGAAGCAGATGAATATCTTTAGATCCTTTAGTAAGATCAGAAATGTACCCAACAACATATGCCTGTTCTGTCTCCTTGCGACACATTCTTCTCCACGGAGGAGTGTATCACTGAAGGTACCAGTGCAGCACATGCTTCAACTGGTTTGAAACAGGAAAGGTTTGCAAAGTCCGGTATTAAAGAGCAATACTGAAGGCAATTCAGGAAATCCCAAGCAAAGTGCATTTTCTTTAGCACAATGGTTTGTCTGAAGTTAGGGCTAAGAGATGTCCGCAAAAGAAGGAGGAGGAGCCGGAAAAGAGTTTCTAGGCTGCCTTGTGCAGCCAAATTAATGTTGCTATATGTAGCATGATGTAAGGGTGCTTTCACAGACATGTAAATGGAGAGAGCAGAGGGGCTGCAGTGTCTTTAATATGAATAAATTGCCAAGTATGTGAAGGACTCGGCAAAGTGATAAACTCAGAACAAGACAGGGAAGCCACTTCTGGGGTGAAATCACCAACAGCAAATTGCGGGCCTGGTCCGTTTTGAAATAGACGTGATTCTTTTCATTGACTTCTGCAGGTTTGGATCAAGCTAACAGCAGGGAAGCATAATTTAGCCAGCTGAACGTGCAGAAAAAAATCAGAGGGAAGGAATGCACTGAGCCTTACTGGCACATGGCCATGGGCTCTGGAGGTGACCCCCCCTGGCTCTCACAAAAAGATGGATAGGAACGACCACAGGAGGCCAAGGCCACAATTTTCGAATGACCCACTAAAGCAACCCTTCCACCAGCCTCATGTCTCATGTACACGCAGCGGTTAAAACAATGCAAATACACACCAAAACAGGCTTTTGTGTAAATTCAATATTATTACAGTATACAAAAAAGGTAATACAGAGCAAAGTACCATTTTTAATACATACTAATTAAAGTGGGAAATTACCAAACATGAATTCACTTACCACTTCATTTACCATGTTACATTATAGATCTGGTAACCTTTATATTCAATAATAAAATCCGTGACTAATTCCTAAAATAAACTCTAAAAACGTACCATTTTTAATACATACTAATTAAAGTGGGAAATTACCAATGAAGAATTCACTTACCACTTCATTTACCATGTTACATTATAGATCTGGTAACCTTTATATTCAATAAAATCCGCCGTGACTAATTCCTAAAATAAACTCTAAAAACAGAGCAGTTCTTTGCTGAAATGTAGCATATGCCAGAGAAGCAAGTTAATAGAAACAGTTTCCAAATGGTTTTGGAACATATTAAATCCTGTGGGCCTGATCCACAGCTGGTGTAAATTGGCATATTTCTCATGACTTCAAATGAATTAATACCACTAGGGATTTGGCTTTATGTATTTTTTCTCCTTCATTCTATGCTTTTAATTTCTTTTTGAGTTTGGGTTGTTTGTTGGGGGGGGGGTTGTTTCTTTTTTCTTTCAGGCAGAACACTACTTCAAAACAAACATTTAAATCTCTCAGAAAATCCATTGCATAGCTGAATGTTAAGGTATTAAAATAAAGAATTTCTGGTCTTTTCCTGTATGCTACGTGCATGGAAGAGCAAGGGCCTGTATCAGGTTCTTCCCAATTCCATGAAAGACTATGCTAGATTATTGTCAAAGGTATGAGCGGATCAAGAGGGATTTTATAATTCTTCTTCCTCTCCTGAGTGAATTTGTCTCTTCCCTGTCGTACGAGGATTAAAATTCTTGTAAACATTAAACACTTTCCCCTTACTGTAATTGAAGGGCAAGGGGGAATATTTTGATTCTACCCAACCTGTTGTCTCACTTCTCTTACCTCTGCTGTGCTCAGAAGTCTCTTCCTTACCCCTTGGGGAACCCATCAAAAACTGCCCCACTTCACCAGCAATACATTTCTTGAATTGCAAATAAATTACAAGTGTGTTTGGCATAGGGTAGAAGGCACAAAGAAAATGACAAAATAAGACAAATTGTAAACAAATGTGACAAGCTGAATAGAAAATGAGAAAACCAGGTGCAAAGCTAGCATGGCCTTGCATGAATATTACTCACAGCAGAGCTAAGAAAATGTCTGTTCTCCTCCTTTTTTTTCTTTTCCCCTCTTTTTTCTTTCTTTTTCCCACTAGACCTGAAAGCTGTCTAGCTCACTTGTCAGCTAAGGTTGTGTCCAGTGTTTGTATGCTGTATAGACTTTGTCCAGGAGAAAACCAGGATTTTAGACCCCACACATCAACATGGCTGAGCAAAAAGCTTTGCAGTGTTCTCCCAGCACAGCTTCTGAACTACCTGCAGTTCCCTTAGTCTCCAAAGACCAAATAGGTCTGTTATCAGCCTACTAGGACACTCCTGAATGGCCCTAGGAGAAGGAGAGCACAGGAGACTTAAAAGTGTTGCTGAATTTTCTCCTTCCTTATTTGGGCAAAATGTTCCTTGACTGTTCTAGATTCTAACCCATCTCCTCTGGAGTTAACTGTGGGGATGTGTTAATGTTTTCCATTTTAGGGGGATTTTTTTCCCCATCATGTCTACATTTTAATTATATAGTTACTGCTGGTGGTAACATTTACATATGTATTTAATTCTTCTACTTTCATCACTTCATACAATATTTGATGGTCTTCCACTGTAATGTATTAGTCTCATATTATCATTGTCTGTATCAGTAATGCAAGTACCTGCTTTTAATTTCTACTACTAATAATTTCAGAAGTTTAGTACAATAAAAAAAGGAAGATGGAAAAGCAAAAGCTGAAGTAAGTTTTTGGCTGATTTACTTATTATCTGAGGGTTATCTTCAGTCATTACCGATTTGCACATAGATGGAAAAGGGCAAAGAATGAGATTTGGACCTAAACAGTTCTATAGAAACTAAATAAAAACATTCTGTAGACCAATTGCTACTCAAACTTTCTCGCTGTAGATTCTCCAAGTATTTACTTTGGAAATTTGTGGCCTTTTGAACGTGTCCTTTTTGTACACTGTTAGAGTCCCATGAGAGAAAGACTTCCGCGCTTATTCTGTAAAGAATTCACCTGGCATCAGTATTCTGTGTGGAAACTAATCATTGACTAAAAATATCCACATCTCAAAGACTATTTTGAATAAGTGTATCATTCCATGCTATGCTTGTACAGTGCCTTGCACGATGACCAAGGCTTGTAATGGCATCGTTATTATTAAATCATATTATTTTTTCTAACAATTTTCACACATTCATGTTCTGTTACCAGTACTTCTTGTACTGAATGCTTCTAATTGCATCAGCTTTTGTGTGTAGACTAATCCTAGGAGTTAATATATCTCATTTCTGGAGTCCAACAAACAATGTAAAAAATCTTATGTGAATTTCTACGTGAATTAATTTCTCTGATACCCACTTTTCTGTGAACATTCAAGACACTGAGGTTTCCTGCCAGGAATATGTTTATCAAACACTTATTACTATTAGCAGTAACAGTTTTAAAGATGCAAATATTTTCAGAGATATGTGCTTGCTCTTTTTCCCAGTCAAGAAGACTGTATTAAGATTATGAGATTTCTCTGACCAATTGCATATAAGCACCCTGTTTAAACACCAAACAAAAAAATCACAGTACCTCCACAGACTTAATAATAATAAAAAAAGGCAGAAAAGTCTGTCAAATTATTTCAGACAGCGAAAAAATCTGAGAAGTCTGTGATCTGCTAGGAAGTAGAAGGAAGCTAGTTTGTCAGATAAATGATTTATTGTGAATTGTTCTGTTATCTCTGTTCAAGGGGAATGAGCCTTGATTCTGGAAGGTGCTGAGCCAGTCCTGCCAGTTTCTAAACAGTCTCAAGTCCCATTGTGGGAGAATATCCATTTCTTTCACATACAGAGTGATTTTGATGAGATGTGGCGCAATGTCCAGGCCAGAGGAAAAGAAATCTGCATTCTGTTCCCACCTCTACCACGGGTCTGCTGCATGACCTTGGGCAAATCACTTATCCTCTCTGGACAGCAGTTCCTCCATCTGAAAATTGGGCATGATACTATATTTTTAAAGCTCTTTCGGACCCAGGATGAAAAATTGCTAGACGTTATTATTATTATTATATTTCATTGCTGACATCTATTACTGAGTATGTATTTCACAATGACAGCTATCACAGTATGTATATTTCTATAATGACAACTATCACAGCACGTATATTTCTGGGATGACAACTACCATATTAAAGTGTGTATATTTTTGGAATTAAAGCTATAACAGCATACACTGTTCTAAAACTATAGTACTAATTGTCATATACCTTTCACAAATACACAGTGTGTTATTATATGTCATCAAATTGTATCTCTTGTTTCATTTTAGATATATATAACATACGCATACATAAAGTGTGATATATATTCCATGTTATTTGACATCCATCAAATTGCCCTATCCTAATAAAGCACTCTTATACGAAGCAATCTTTAGTAACAATGTGTAGAAATGCATGTAATATGAAAGACTTTTAATGGCTAACAATTCAGCATGGTAGTATCAATGAAATCTTTCACAGCATATATTAGACAGTTAAACATTGCAATCTGCTCTTCACACTGATATCCAATAAGTAAAGGAAATGCCAAGATCAGTCAAAAGCTAAGAAGGTTTTTTTCTTCCTTGTTTTCTTGCCAAAATTTACATATATTTTAAAAAGAGTATTCATTATGTAGTCAGAGGAAGAAATCACATCTCTAAAATAAAAAAGGAATTGTTCTCTCCTAGCAGTGCAGTTCATGTTAAGATTATATCTAGCTGACTGCTTGATAGCAGAATGTTTGCCTATTTTTCAAATTAAAAATTACTTATAAGCTTTTATGTACTTTGAATTATGTTTAAATAAATAAAAGATGGACTGTTTACCTATTTAAAATTCTTAAAATTATAAGATACATATTTCAGCATCAGTTAGTAAGTTAATTCACTTGATAACAGAACAAGTTTCATGTTTAAGAAAGACTAAACTGTCCCACAGGAGAATGTCCTTATATCATGGAAAAGCTCAGAGTTGGAGCTCATTTCAGACCCTTGTTTGCAGCTTGAACAAACATCTACAATGTCCAAAATCCAGGTGGGAAAACTTTCCAATTTAACTAGAAATATTTAGTAAAGTGAGGCTGAAGTTCCAGGTTTCCTGGGTCCCTAAAATGAGATTAATGAGGCAGGCAAAACCAAAAATACAGTTAAATACAGAGCTTGTTCTTTTTTACTTTGAAAATCTTTAGTTGCCTAAAAGTATGAAAAAATATGTATTTTTTTAAGCCTAATTTCATTCACTCAGGTTGAAAACATTGATTCTTTGGCCTTTCAGTTCTGCAAAACAAACTAGTTTAATGTCAAGGGCTTTCAAAAGGGAATTTCTTCCAGCCACTCAAGCTACTAATGCCAGTTTCTTTAGCCTTAATAGGTCTGAAATCTCCTTGCAAACTATGATATTAATTCCTAGCCACTCGCTAGTTGTTTTTCCCAATGACGTTCACTGTCTGAGATACCAATACTCCAATGCAATCTGAGCTCGTGTCCAAGCAAGTGCTGTGGCAGGATGGAGGCTTGACGGTCTATCTCCTGAAAAAGTCTGCACACAGTTATAGTTACCTCTTTGCGAACCTACAAAGCAGCTTGTTACTTCTGTTAAGCAGCTTGGCTCATATCTTTGACAATAGTGTGGGACTTTGCTATCTGTTCACACTTCTGTCTGCTGATATGCTGCTGGTTATATGGCGGCAACACCACTTCAGGTTGTGTGTATATGGGTGCTGCACCAGCGTTCCCAATGATATGCTCCCAACGCTGCCTCTTAAATATTGAAACCAATATAATTAACCAAATGACTGCCTTCTGCTCACAGATGTGAAAAAAACCTGGCTGAATTGTGAAGAAAAGTATTACCCTCCGTTGTACCCAGAAGAAAAAAAAAACATGTTTCACCCAAGGCACGGCCTTGTACTTATTAGTATTAGTTCCAGAACCACTGCTAAGTCAAGTATTTTGAGATGCTAGTCCATGAATAATAATGCCAGAGAAGTACAATAATTAATAGAACATGAGGATATTCCCTAAAGAGCATGAGCAGCATTGCAAGAGGTATGCATGCCTCTCCTTTGAAATTTGTCTGCTACGGCCTCTTGAACTTTGATTTTGAAAGGTGGGGAAGAGGTAAAATGAATTACACTTCATTAGCAATGTCGAGGAAGATGGAGCCCTCTCTTCTCTGGAGAAACAACCTTTAATTGTTAAATTCCCAGAATTCCCCAGTGCACATCAAGCTGGATTCACTCTCATGCTCCGGCTGAGTGCAGGTGATGGTTTTCATTAGCCATTCTTTCTCTTGACCCTGATGTCATCATTGTTATTGTTATTTATTAATTTAAAGTGCCTCATTCTCCCCTGGATTGCAGATGTTTCACACAAAACTCATATCCACTAAGCAAATATTAGCATAATGGCAGCCAAACAAACTTTTCAAGAATGTTTTGTATCAATTTATCACTGACGGACTGACATCCCTGGAGGCTCAGGTCTGCTTAGTCTGCTAGCAATTACAACAGAAACAAGCTCCCATCACACACCCCTCTTACCATTCTGACTCTAACCTTGACCTGGAAAGGGCATTTTCTAGGGGTGAGAGGATGGTTTAACCTATTCATTACTTTTCTTGCCTTTTTAGACAGATGGAGGAAAATCATTCAGTTAGTGATGATCTTAGCAAGCAACAGTATATTAGCCAAAATGAAGAGTAATTCAGGGCAGCAGGAGAAAGCAGCACAGACACCAAAATCATTAATTTCATGGTTTTCTTCACCCACTGGGGTACACAGTTTGGAGGTGCTCAATTGCTTATCAGGCTTAAGGGGGGGTGTGTATTTTTTTTTTCCTAGGCTTTTATATCACCTTAAGGGGACAAGGGTGAAATGGGACTTCCTAAGGTTTTTGTTTTGATTTGCTTGTTTGTTTGTTTGTTGGGGTTTTTTTTCTAGTTTTTTGTTTGTTTGTTTGTTTTTCGAAAAGAACATAAGAGTTTTATATAGGCCCCCTGTTGAGACAATTACCACATTAGGTGGTGCATTGGTGGTGGGTACATTCCCTGGCCCCTTTTGCTTTCTGTTTATCGCGCTTCTTTGAAGCAGCCCTGAGAAAGCTTCCATGAAAAGCTGACATAAATATAAGGGCAGCTCCAATAAGGACCCACACAAGCTCTTGGAAGAAAGAAGAAATGGAAAGGAGGAGTGTGATGTCTCTTGCATTTCTTTCTTTGGTCTATGTTTTGTGAGTTGTATGTTCTAAGATGTACATGTCTTAATGCTCAGTGTGCAAAGCCTTCTTCCTACAGCTCTGTCAAAGAGAAGTCTTGTGAATAACCTTAAAGTCCTAGAGAAGCTACCACACCTTCCAAAGGCTCATGCAGCAGGGAGAAGGACTGCTGCTGTCATTCATTCTCGAATTCTGCTATTCACAATTTACTCTGGAGTCTTTACATGTTGCAATGGTATGAGAAGCTCTTAAGGACTCCCTTTAAAATAGCTCAATGGAGAATTCACTCTGACTTACCTTTGGCTTTGAAAACTATGCCTGATGTCTTCCAAGAGAATGGTCTGCCTCCAGTGTCATTGCTACTGTGACTGAGGCTGTGTGGTCAGGGGCAAGTTCACTAACCCATCCGAGGTGCTGTGTAGATACCTGGGTACTTAGTTCTTTCTGACCTCTGCTGTACATTCAGTCCACTTCAAGTTTAGCTCCAGTACATTTACATAACACATCAAACATAGAGAAATTCCTACCCATGGATCTTGGAATACCTTCCATGACACGGAATTCCTACTGAAATCTTTGCAAAGTCAACAAAATGTAAATGCATCAAAATCTTGGTGTCTAGCTATCTCTAGTTCTCCAATTGTCTGGTTGTCCACATCTAGCTAAGTCCATGACAATGCTCAGACTGCTATTGCAAGCTGTTTTAATTGCTCTCAGATGACACCATTCAGTTCCAAGAAGATAGTTAAGAAATGATTGCTACTTATTTTTGTGTCAATATTTTGCAACACAGATTGATTAAAAAACAAACAAACAAAAAACGAAAACAAACACATATCTTTCTCTTTTTCATAAGTTTCCTCAGTGCTACAGCTTGGTATGGTACCAAGAAGTACTGAAGAACAAGCTGTATGCTTAAAAGAAGCAAAATTCCCATTTTACCCATGTAGGAAGTAGAAAACATTAACATTTGGATTTGAATGTGCCCAGGCTGCTCCAGCAGCTTGGCAACCAGAAATATTATGCTGCCTAGAGAATCAGAGACCATGGAAAATAATTGTAAAGATAAGTACTTGATGCAAAGAAGGGTTATGTGGAAGCAAGAGTGAAGAAATCTACATTAGGAGACCAGCTGTGCATTAGGTGTATAATACAATAGAGAATGACATAAATTACCATAGCAAACAAATGGACACTTAAGAAGCTGCACATAGGGGAATATGCATAAAAAGAAAGGCAGGGATTCCAGGCACTGTTTGCTTTGTCACTTCTTGTTTGTGGAGGGTTATATTTTTTTGGGGGGGAAAAAAAAAACAAACCAAAAACCGAAACAAAACAAAACAATCCC
>NW_008794109.1:2193440-2228392 GCF_000699145.1 Aptenodytes forsteri | reverse complement strand
TTTTATCTTAAATTCTTTACCTCAGATTTTTCTATTAGACGGTAGATTTTTTTCTCTTTTTCTCAGTGCTGGAAGTAGTGTGGTATCGTTGAAGTCAACGTGTGCTAGTGCAAACAGCTCTAGATCCTGACATTTCTGGGAAAAAAAAATCCCAATACTTTAAGCTTGGAGACACTCCACGTCCTGGAGGGACTTTTAAATTATATCAAATCCTAAGACACAAAATGGGGATGGTTATAACAAATCTTTCTGGGCCAGATTAAGAGAATTATTTAGGAATTGGTAGAATAAAAAATTGATAGGTATCTTATGAGATTTACAGAATTACTTAAACAAAGCATAAATAACAATAAATATCTTTGATATCCATAGAAATTTGAGGCATGCCTAAATGTTTTTTTTTTAATTCAGAGTAGAAAAATCTTTGTATATTTAGTTAATTAAGAGTTAGCTTTTATCTATCTTTAAATATGTACAATGATGTCCTCAGGTAAATATGTACAAAGATTACCTCAGGTAATCTTTCTTTACAGCCAGTAAGCAGAATTATGTACTTCACAGCATGTTTTAGATCCCTGCTTTAAAATGAGAGGAATCATGCCTTGGAAGTGATTACTTCTCTCCATTTACTATAGAAAGAGTATGCAGTGACTAGCTCAGATGAAAATGTCTGCTCTGTGTATATCTATTTAAAGTCCAATGAATCACACCTGAAACTGAATTCACAGGACTTTTAAGTCCTTTGAATTCTTTATATTAAAAAATACAAACCACTGCCTTACTTCCAGTTTAGCTGCATGTGTTGTGCAAGACAGATTGATATCCTCCTCATTCTTGTGGTCTTGTGTCCTCCCTTTCCTAAGAAAAGAATGAAAAAAGGGTGACTGAGATCTGTTAGCAGTCAAAGGGCAGGATATCCTACTTTCAATGCAGTATGTTAGGACACCCTGTGCTAGCCCAGATTAACATGCCCTGTGAGTTGCCATTATAAGCTGTGAAACATTACCATTTGCTTGAAAGTGAGTATGGACTTCTGTGAATAGAAGAACTGTGAATATGAACTTCTGGACTTTGTTTGAGTGGGATTCTGGAAAAGCAGTAGTAAAATAGGTGGTGATAAAATCTGTTCATACAACTTTGCAAATTGTAGTGTTCCCTTTCATCATAGCCAAATTATCTAATGCAGAAGAGAATATGATGTGTTGGCTGAGATTTACTTTGAAGAAGGAAAATGACTTGAAAACTAGGAAAAAAACCCAAAAAACCCAACAAAACATACCATATACCTAACATAACATGTAACACACAACAGAAAAAACAAAACAAAACAAAACCTGCTGGTGTATCAAAGGTAGATTTCATAGCTCCTGGTTTTATTGCAGTTCTTTTCTTTTTCATAAATCTGTGAAAAAGGGTATTTTTCTATAGCTGGAAAATGGGCAAAACCTCGTCCACATGTGCAATGTCTCATACATGAATTTCATGAAGCAAACAGGCTGAACCTTCTCAATTTTGTCTTGTCTGTTCTCTGTCTAGCAGTTTAGCTAATAGTTTATTCTAGTTCTTTAAAAAAAAAAAAGTTTTATAAAGTACCTGCTTGAAAAGTGCAATATAAATGCAAATGGACTGACATTGAGAATCCCTTGATTAAATACTACAGAAGACTAGAAATAGAACATAGAATCATTTTTTTTTAAACAACAGTTTTTAACTCCAGTAATACTATCTTAACTAAAAGACATGAAACAAATCCAAATTGTAATTCCAATAACCTTGATAACCCAACTCACAGTGAAAAAAACAAACAACAACAAAACAAACCATGTGGAAGAAATTTCCTTTAAGCTCCCTAGGGCTGAAAAGAAAATTAACTACTGTGGATAAACAGAGGATGGCTGTTTCTCAAGCAGTACAAAATAATAGACAATACTGTAAGCTGACCAGGCAAAATAGGAAAGGCAGCTTTCAGTAGTGGCTCTTATTCATATTTAAAGGGTACAACGTCACAGCTAAGATCTATGGGTTTAAGATAAAGGATTTCAACTTTACAGAAAATGTTTCTGCTAAGAAATTAAAAAGGTAGGAGATGTTTCAAGAGAGATTCTAAGTCTTTGTTGGACCCAAAAGGCAAAGTCCCTAAATCTCTATTGTGTATCATACTAGTGAGGATTTATGACTTTGGATGAACAGATCTGTAGTCTATCAGAAGGAAAGGAATAAATGGAACCAAAGCCAAGTTTGTGCAAGAAAGAGGGAGTGAGTGAGAGACATTGTTAAAGCAGCCAGTAATGGAAATCTGTGAGAAATCTGGGTAGTGTTACAGGTGAAATTACTAAGTCCCCTTCCAGATTGAAACATCGTTCTCTTTCTTTCTCTTTCAAACTGAAATGTCCAGTAGGTGGGACAGATATTAGAGTTTCATATTTCTTTCTGAGCCAAAAGAAGCTGAAGACTTGAGAGGGTATCTAAAAACCAACAGTCCTGTAACAGCTTGATAACAGGTCAATCTGGGATGCTCTTTGGGAAAGCTGTCCCCTCAGTGATAATGGCAATGAGGAGTTCCAGCTTCCAGAATGTGCAAGGCTCAAAAAGTACTGGCTCTCATCTCTAGCAAAATTATTCATCACCTCTTTGGCCAGTGCCAGCTTTATCCAACCTACCATCCATCAACATGTGGCTATCCATATGTTTTTCTGCCCATCTATTCCTATATAGACACCTATATTTGAGATGGAAGAGTAGACAGACATCTGTGTGAGAGCAAGGGTCAGCAGCTGGACCACTTTCAGATGTTTATGCAGATGTTCCCCTGTTCTTCCATTTCTACAAGCATGTGACTGTCTCTGACTATTACATCGACCTTTATGGTCACTGAATATTCATCTGCCTAGAACTCCGGTGACATTTTAGACAGCTAGGGTATCCAGAATACAACACACACCCTATAGACAACTCGTTATATTTTGAAGATGCAGTTAAAGCCCTGTGGTATAAAAAATAGCATTGTAAGGGGTAAAAGAAGGTAGAAAGTTCTTTTTTTAGTTTTTTTTCCTGTAACTTTCAAAATTTTTTTCTTTAAGGAAATATACACATAGACTACTTATTTTTGAGAGTGGTCGTGATTTCCATGGCCTACAGATCCATTGGTTGGGAAAGCCATTTGCCTGTAAGAAGATAAAAAGCAAGTTAATCCCATCTGTATGTTTGGAAACCAGTGTCTAGTTTACTTATTGTACTGGTTTAGGCTGAGATAGAGTCAATTGCCTCCATAGTAGCTAGTATGGGGTTATGCTTTATGCTGAAAACAGTGTTGATAATACAGGGATATTTTAGTTATTGCTGAGCAGTGCTTACACAGGGTCAAGGTCTTCTCTGCTTCTCATCCCACCCCACCAGCGAGTAGTCTGGAGGTGCACAAGAAGCTGGGAGGGGACACAGCCGGGACAGCTGACCCAAACTGACCAAAGGATATTCCACACCATATGGCGTCATGCTCAACATATAAAGCTGGGGGAAGAAGAAGGAAGCGGGGGACGTTTGAAGTTATGGCGTTTGTCTTCCCAAGCAACCATTAGGTGTGATGAAGCCCTGCTTTCCTGGAGATGGCTAAATACCTTCTCACTGATGAGAAGTAGTAAATGAATTCCTTATTTTGCTTTGCTCGCACACGTGGCTTTTGCTTTTAAACTGTCTTTATCACAACCCACAAATTTTCACACTTTTACCCTTCCAATTCTCTTCCTCTTCCCACATGGGGGGAGTGAGCAAGCGGCCGTGTGGTACTTAGCTGCCTACCAGACTTAAACCACAGCATCTATTCAAAACCTGGAGAAGAGGGAATAGCAAGCCTAGAGGCACTAGATTTCTTACCTCAATGATTGTCACAAATGACTTTCCCAAACCTCTCTTAAGTACTAGATGGTCTACCTGGAGTCAAACAAGCTTGTTGGGTGGACAAAATAGATGAAGAATAGTTCATACCAATGAAATGATTTTGTTGAACATGGTTCTGTTAATACTGTCACCAAGGACAGCATGATAAATGTTCTAACTTTCCCTTTTTAGCCTGCCAACCTGTAAATGCTCAGCGAGTGTCAGCAGGCTACAATTTAAAAACAAATGTATATTCTTCTGGTATGGAGCTCGCACATCCAACACAGGGGATCCAACAGAGTGACTATGGCTGAAACCTGTCTAAATAATGTGTCTACCAGCAGTACTCAAAGCTGAGCACCAGATGCCTCTGTCAGCTTTAGAAACCCTTGCATCATATCACTTTTAACCTTACTACCCTATGGAATAACTACTTAGTGTACTAAATCTGCTAAGCAAGGACTTTGCAATTCCAATCCAATATAAATGAATAAATATCTGACTGCTAAATGAATAATCTCTCATACATTAAACCGGTAAGCCAAAAAAGTGATTATAATGTATGCATTTAAATTATAATATACAAATATACAAAAGGGAAGATAGACATCCATTGAGACCATAGAATTGATTACATGGTTAACAAGTGGAATATTTATAGGTCATTATTCATATTAATACTAATAGTTCTTTTGTGCTGCTTTCCTCCATTCTATTGTAAGACACAATGAAGTCAGTGGCTTCGTTTCCCTTCAATAACCCACCCCCTCCCTCAAATTTACCCTTGCATCCACCATTCTACTTTCTCCTGAATAACCTTGCCTAATATAGTTTCAGTTTAAAAAGTAAGTGTTAAGCTGGGAAATGGATAAAAGAGGAAACCACTACATATAAGTATGAAAGTTGTGCATTATTAACAGTAATAATAGTACTTTGCATTTAATTCCCTTCCTGTAAGGGGATTAAAACATTTCTAATTATTAATCAGTATTAAACAGTTTATAATTACCTCTGCAAGAGGGTAATTATTAATACACCCATTTTGCAGATAATCTAAACCACAAAATAACCATATAACTTTGCCAAAATGGCACAAAAAAGGGAGCCAAGAAGCAAAAGAAGAAGAAAGGTTATGTTCCCTGTCTCTTGTTCCTGTTCTAACTCGTGTAGTAACACACTGTTCTTGGGAAAAGAGATTCCACCTACAAGCTGCTAGGTACTAAAAAAGATGAAACTTATGAAAATCATGTCAGTTTAACTCTAAGTATGAAAATATGATCTTAAAAATCAATCAAACAAACAAAACCAAACATCCCCATACACACATCATACCCTTTCCTAGGCATTTCTGCTTACAATAGCTGTTACGTCTATTGAAAAAGGAATTAAAAAAAAAAGGTTTTAAGCTAAGGACTTGTAAGTCCGAGAAGTCAATATGTTTTTTTACATATTTTCGTTAATGTAACATAATATATATCCCAATGATGCATAGATCTGCACCTAACTGTAATTCTTCTACTGAAGCTTCCTCCTGCTAAACATCAGTTTAGAAGTGTTAGCAATTTTGTATACATATAGGTGCTACATTCATAATTTCTACTGATGCATATGCATCTCAGGACCACTTAATTCACCCCCATCTCAGGGAAAACGTGCATTACAGGATCTTCCTTCAACCCAACAAAATATTTGTCATTTATTTTGAACTATACTTATTCTTTTTCTCTGCCATAGCTGATAGATTGATTCATTAATTCATTGCATTCTTGAAAATAAATGATATATCCAGGAACAGAGCACAAAAGATTTTTTTTCTTCTCTTAAGATCCATTCTTATACAATTAAAAAGTGTGTGTAGGGGAAAAGGCTGTTGTGGAGGGGTTTTTTGTTTTGCTTTGTTTTGTTTTGTTTTGTTTTTTCCCCTGATGGTACAGGACAATGTATAAACTCATTCAAGAAGAAAATTAAGGCAGTGAAAACACAAAAATAAGAAGAGGGAACATAATGTGGGGTTAAATATGCTGCATTTAGCTCCCTAACAGGAACTGAAATTTTTAGCACCTAATGAAGCAGTCCTCCTACAGTAAGTGAGGACGATCATTATCTAGCCAACCAAAAATAGATGTCTTTGAAGAGCTCCAGTTTGCCATGGAGTTTAGGGAAATACCCACTCACGAATGAATTCCCTGGTTATTTCATCAAAAGTATGGTGTGGCAATAAGTTAAAAATGATTTCCAATAAATTTCAGTCTGCCCATCAGCTGACATGACACTGACACAACCTAAATAGTGATCTGAGGACACTGCCAGACAGTGACGAACAACAGGGAAGAGCACAGATCTTCTCTTGGAGGGGGCTGCGATGTTATCTCTTAAACAGTCCAAAATAAACAAACATGAGAAGTAGGACAGCAAACTCGATGAGCAGATAGCTATTTCTCCAAAATGCATGGAGAGGGATGAATACAAGATTAATTTGAGACAACTTGAAATCTCATTGATTTACCAAGCTACGCTTTGGTCTTTATAACCCTTCTCTTGCCTTAAATAACAATAACTAGAAAAGTTCAATGCAGCCTTTAACTCAGCTGTTTTAGCATATGGGTTTTTTTGGATTACACTCTGTCCCAGTTATGGAAAAATAAAAGGAAAACCACTAAATATCTTGAACTTTCCACAGCACTGGTTATATTTCTGTAACCAAAAATGAATTTTAAAAACTACTGTTTTAAATCCGTAAAGGGTGCTGGGTTTTTTTTGTTGTCACATCTATTCATATAAAAAAGTCCTGCTATTGAGATCTATAGAAAAAGCAACACTGAAGTGCTTTCCAATAGTTAGACTAGCATGAAGTCAGTCTTCCTTGCTTCCCATTAGTACTTGTTAACCATTTCTCAAAACAACATGTCTGTTTATCAGGCTGGCACATAGGACTGTGAAACCGAGGGCAAACTGACATGATGTTTTGGGTGTATGGCGTCTCATCAGTGCTTCATGACAATTCTAACACATATGATGCAGGTTTCCCATTTCTGATCTACGACAGCAGAATTTGCCAATGGACACTATCAGCTGTAAGATGGTTCATGTTTCCTTTCCTCCACTAACAGGAAAATACAAATATCTTTCTCAAATGCATAAGTAATTATATTGCTATATTTTCTGAGACTCAGTTTCTTCCTGTGTAATGTGGGGAATGACACTACTCTCTTTCACCTGGATGTTGTGAGCCTTAAGTCCTAATTTTTGCAAGACTATTGGAAATTAGTTGAAACAAGAGAACAAGTTTTATGAGGAGTGGCTGAGGGAACTAGGAGAAAAGGAAGCTGAGGGGAGACCTTATCACTCTCTACAACTACCTGAAAGGAGATTCTAGCGAGGTGGGTATCGGTCTCTTTTCCCAAGTAACAAGTGATAGGACGAGAGGAAACAGCCTCAAGTTGTGCCAGGGGAGGTTTAGATTGGATATTAGGAACAATTTCTTTACCAAAAAGGTTGTCAAACATTGGAAGAGGCTGCCCAGGGAAGTGGTGGCATCACCACCCCTGGAGGTATTTAAAAGATGTGTAGATGTGGCACTTAGGGACATGGTTTAGTGGTGGACTTGGCAGTGTTAGGTTTACAGCTGGACTCGATGATCTTCAAGGTCTTTTCCACACTAAATGATTCTATGATTCTATGAAAGAGTTGCCTAAATATGCACATTATTCCCATGCTAACTACCACATCAGTACATGTTGTTTTGAGACTACACAAATCACTCTGCACTTACTTATTGTCTTTATTATTGAGGCCGAATACTCTGTCAGTAAAAACAAAGCGCCTACAAACCTGAAATGAGGACAGACAGAACCCTAAATGTCTGGGAAAGAGCAAAAGGACATTTTGCAGTATCCCTGGTGAGCAAGGTTAATGCTGTCTTCAAAAAGTTAAGGGAAGTAATACGAATTTTTTTAGTGGAGTCTCTCATATCTCATTAACAATATCTTATCCGATTAGCACATTAGCAACATTCCTTTGTATTGCATTAGCATTCATATCATATCAGAATATATTGTTGCTAATACAATGTTACAGTCGTATCATATTAGTGACTTTCATATCAGATTACTGAGAGAGGATACTAATAAGACATTCCGATTCAATTAGTAAGGTAACAGAATTCCCTTCTTTCCAAGTCACTTCCAGCTTTGCTCCTAAATATAAGCTGATGATATGCATCAGTGGAGTAATCCTTTTACCATCTCAAAAGAACATGGCCCTTTCAAAATCATGTCTGTAGAAAGAAAGAATTGGAAATTGAGCCCAACGTTCCTATCCTGCTAAACTCTGTGATCTTTCCATTTCCAGGGATGGTGAAGGGAAGAGAAAACTCTCTCATTAGGTACAGGCCTATTGCCTCAGCTGACAGATAGTGCTATTTTCTGGGGTGGGTATTGTGAAGGAGAAATCAGCACTTTGCAGGATCAAACTTTCAGGTGGTGTGTTATAACTAGAATAGAAATGCAGATTTATTTATTTTAAACTTCCTTCCCACTTGAAAAATCCTGTTTAGAAAACTTTCACTGAAGAATCCAACAAATCACATTCATCCAAATTTTGAGAATTTGAAACTATTTTGTCTTTATAAGTACTGATAGAGTCTCACCATTAGTGTGCAATGCACAGCAATTTAGACTCAAACCTGCTCAGAAATGCAGTTTGAAGAGAAGGAATGTGCTTTGGTAAAAAAAATATACCTAGGATTCAAGTGATGCAGGTTGGATTACTAACTTTGTTGTTACCTTCAATTAATCTGTGTGCAACACAGGCATTAATTTAGTATAAGTGAAAAAGGACTTCTGGAATTGTTTCTTCTCCATCTTTCCCCATTAGTTGGCAGTTACAATACGTGATCCCAGCTCTACGATACAGTAATGGTTACGTGCCTGTACAGCATTCTTCCTCTTCTCACCATGGCAGTCACAACTATGTGAGCTTCTGCTGTATCCCACCTATAAATCACAGATACAGATGCTGACTTCCCTCCAGAGGATGCACTGCGATTTCCACAGACTGAGGTTAGGATGATATATTGAAATAAAAGTATTCCCCAGATGTTTGTTCAACTCCAGGGACATACCTAGTGCTTTTGCTAGCTGGAGGTAATGGCCATGTATTGCATTTTCCTTCCTTTGAAGGCTTTCCATCAAGGGCCAAGTCCATGAGCATCACCTGTGATATGTCTGGCAGTCAATAAGAAAATACTATAAGCCAAATTTATCTTTTATGTCATGTATGAAGTAGATGATGATTTACAGCATCTCCCTGTCTCAAAGCAATAATGAAATGTATGAATGTAATGTTAGCTACCTTTATTTCAGTGTAAATATAATGCCCACGCTAATTATTAACCTCATGAAGTGAATTACACAGATAGTACATACTAGCGAATTGAGTAGTATCTCTGCTTAGGTCTTCCCAAATTAAAGTGATACTCATTAGAAGAGTCTCAGACCTATTCCTGATGTAATATGGCATCATCATTGTTCTAGTGATAAGCTCTTGCCAAAGACATTGTAAGTCATGAGTGGAAGTTAGCTGAGTTTTATCTGCTGCGAGCTGGATTCTCTGCATAATGCAGTCAGGAGCAGAATGTGCATTGGATTTGACTATACAAGGATAATGTATTTGGACTCTAGCTTTCAAATTTCAATTTTGGTTGAAATTTCAAACTAATGTAAAGTTACTATGATTCTTATCAATTATGCTGCTGTTATTACTATTGCTCCTATTATTTCTTCATCCAGCTTCATTGTGTCTGTGGTTCTTCAGACTGTTTGTGTATTCCACACTGGACAATTGGCCAACTTCATGCAAAACAGACATCTTCCAGGTCCATCTTCTTTCAGCTGAGATCTCTAGCCATAGTGCTGCAGGCATCTCTTTTTTGCTTCTTTCCTTTTACCTCCCTGAACACTGAATTCTTTTTTGCATAGTGCTCAACTTTTACAGAAATAGTGTATCAAAATTTTAAATGTCCAGTTATCCATTGCTTCAGTCAACTCCTTAGAGTGTGTTACTAGTCAGGTTAAATTCTCTCAACTTGAGGGATACTCAGAATTTCTTTTTTTATTAAATGGGTGTTCAATTACTAAAGATACAGCACGGATGTCTCAAAAAAATAGAGTTTAATTTACCTGTACTTGTCTGATTGGCAGACTCCTGCCCACAGGCAATACGCTGCAATATCCTGCATTTTCGTCGGCATTAAGGCAAGACAAAGAGGCACTCAGGTCAGGTCATGAGGCTCAGTTTAGTTGCCCATAGTTAGGTGTCCAAAGCCAGCCTACCCAAAGATATGGGTTGACCTGGAACGTGACACCCACACAACACCTAAGCCAAACTGGAGTGACATCTGCAGAAAAAATGCAAGGGCCTGTCAAATAGCCCTGGTTGACTATAGAGGCACCTAAGTCAAGTCTGCAGTTTTTCAGCTAAATATCCTAGAGTCTGTGTTGACTAGATCTCCATTAACTATAATGGGTGCTTAGACACTAATTTCTCCTATAGTACTTTTTACTTAAATTTAAGCATCTATACCTGCCAGCAGATGTCCTCCCAAAGGGTGAAATAAAAGATATTTATATATCCATTTCCCTTGGGTGAACACTGTCAATGAGAAACAGATAACCTTTTCTTTTTTTTTAATCAGAAACTGTAATAATGTCCATCAGTGATTAAAGTACACCTGCAAAATATTGTAGAAGACCAGAAAGCATCTGTATCATCAAAGTGTTAACCTAAAAATAATGTAAAAGTGATATGACTTTACTGAGCACTTGAGAACTTGGATAAGAAGCCTGACTGCTTGCATAAGTTGCTCAGTGAAGAATAGAAAAATAACATGCTAATCCAATAAATAAAGTCTATACAATACATTTTCAGTTTTGGAAGTGTTAATGTCAGCAAAACACGAACTCATGACTGTTTGTCATAAGAGATCACAAAACAATCACAGAGATGGCTTTTGATTTGAATGAATATTCATGAAAAAATCCATTATTTGCATATCCTTAGTAATTATATTCTTCTACAGTTAAATTTTCCCCAAAAGGCTTATTGGAGGGTGGAGGATAATTTCCTTATAGTATAAAATGTTATAGACTTAGGTTAGATAACTGCCCTAATTTTAGCTATCCATTGCTGGCTATAATTCCATGGAGAACTTGGTAATGAGTAAATTTGTTAATTCCTTCTACAAAACAGACTCCATTTACATTAAGCACTGAAGTCTGGAATCCTTTTGCACTGAAAATATTATATCAATGTCATTATTAGCTACTAAGAGATGTAACCAACCAAATAAGCTAAAAATAATGTTTAGAATATGCTTCAAAAGGCAAAAAGAAAATATTACTGTCTCTGCCATGCGAGATTTGGAACTTTTGGAAACAATTCCTTAAAAATGCAATAGAAAAAGAATAGCTGAGGAAGAAAAAAAACAAAACAACCAACTGCTATTCTTTTGATTTTGAAAAAAAAAAGCAATATGAGAAAGTTATGCATTGTAGTTTCAATTCCCCTGAGAAAACCATTTGTCTTTTATTTTTCATTTCACTTTTAACTGAAGCTCATGCTTAGTAGCAGATGCTGTTTTCAATGTGAGGACAGAAAAAAAGAATTGTGAGAATTCACCCTCAATAAAATAAAATTAAAAATTCATTACTTGCTTTTTTGATGTAACTTCATTACAGCTTTTACTTAGATGTCCACAAAGCTGTTTGCAATATGAATATCATGTAAAAATTCACTGGTTATTTTCAGTATTTTTGAATGAAAATAAAGCATGAATGCCTGCAATATGTATGTTGGATATACAAGACCAATATTTCTCACTTTATATCAATATCAAAACTATGAAAATACTTTGAAAAGGGAAGAGGCCAGCAAGAAACTTGTTGTTAGTATCAGAATTTCTTGCTGTAATTTTCAAAAACTCTTATTATTAATATCATTATGCTCCATAGGAATCACTAATAAAACTTCTATTTAACTTCAGTGTATTTTCGTTTGAAATCATTCTCCTAAATACCATCCTCATGTTTTCTGTTTTCAGAAAAAATGAAGCTTTTGTAAATGTGCTGTACAAACTATTAGCAGATACATCTTGCCCTGGAAGGTATGAAACCAGCATTTGGCTTATAGAGTTGGTCATTCTGAGGTCACCTCTGCCTTCTTTTTGCAAATTAGCTAACCTTTACATTACTTTCTTCCCTCGCTCTGTTCTTTGATAGTGAATGTTCAGTTCTGTATTACCTTTGTAATCTATGCCAAGGAAAAAGTTTGCTTCTGGGCTGTTAGGAATTAGTTTGTGTCTATATTATTCTAAAGACCAGACCTAAGAACCATCACCAAAGAGAACAATTGGTTTAGTGAGAATTGGAGACACTAAGTATGCAGTAGGGACAACCAAGGAGCAAAATGGGTGGAGAAGAGCAAACTGGTAAAGTGGGTACAAGAATTTATAAAACCTATTGCTTGGGAATGTTCCAAGTTGATGATTTAATGTCATGTTTCATTATGTTCTCATGACTTCTCATCCTCCTGTTTTTAGGCAGCATTTGTTTTGTCAGTAACATCCTTGATGCTTTGCCTTTTGAGCTCTGAAACTAAGAAGTTGTGAATTCATCATGTTATGCCTGATGACAATTCTCCAAAGAAATGCAGTAACTAATGCATTCTTAAAGTAAGAAACTTAATTTTACTTATCTATCTATTTATTTATTTATTTATAAGTACAGGGTTCTATTATTATTATTATTTTACATTGAGGTTGTCTATTGGTTTTGAAGTAGCTTTTCTGTGGTGTTGAAATTATTCAGGATAAAAGAATTCTAACATCTAAGTTATATAAATATGTATGGAGGGATACAAGCTGTTTGTATGCACAATAGGATGGTAATAAAAGCAATCTATAAGCTTCTTCCAGTAGTGATCTCTTATAACCACCCACTGTTTAGTCATTTTGTAATAATGTGATGGATGAAAATGTTTCAAAACAGAAATACCAAATAGATCTTCTCGAATTGCATCTGCAGATAGCAAAATAGTGTTGGAAATATATAGATAATAAAGTGACCATTCAATATCTCTAACCACTGATACCCTGAAAAAGCAGATTCTATAAGCTAGCATGAGGTTGATGAATCCCACAGCTAGTGATAGCTTTGTTTAATTTAGACTAGAGATCTAGACCTAAGTGGTCCGTTTCCCAGTTACAAGAAAAACTGGGATTTTCTGGTACATTCTCCACTGTTAAATCCTGAGCCAGATTCTTTAGCTTTAGCTCTACATCTGGAGATGTGGTGTAAGGAGCATCTGCAAATTGTGTCAGACTAGATATGGATTTTTTGCAGCTTTGTGTAATCATTCTCCTATAAAAGGGTAATGCAGAATGATAACAAACACTACCATTTTGATTTGGTCATGTGCTCAACCCACCTTGCATTCACTTTAAAGAGGTATAAATGGCCCCAAAGCCTCCAGCTGAGTGTTGTTAACTCAAGCAGTCTTAACCTGGTATGGTTCTTTAAGCACCATGGAAAGAAATATAATTAATGTATTAATGTATGAGGCTGGAAAGAGATAGGTCTTTAGATTTCCAAAGTTACACTTCTGAATTGGGTCTAACAACTGTAATCAAAAATTTTCATTAGGTCTCTTATAATAATTAAAGGAGCTAAAGATACTGAGGAGGATTTACAGGAAGATATTCTGTTCCCAATGAGCTTTGTAAAACTTAAAAACCTAAAATGGAATTCCTTCCTCACACTGGGGTAACTTCTGTGGTGTGAGAAGACCAAAATACCAGAATTACATCAGAATAAATCAGATGTTTGTAAGAAACAAATCAGCTCCTGTATGGTCATTTCTGACATCAGAAAACTCAACACGTTTTTACACAGTAATAGTAATTTTAAAACCTGTAAATGGAAAAAAATATATCTTGAAACTGAAAAAAAAAACCCACCAAATAAACAAACAAAACCAAACCAAAACCCAAAACCCACAAGAAAGCTCTGAAAATCAAAACTACAGAAGACTAAAAAAAAAAAGTAGACAACTTCATTTATATACTGAAAGACTCTGGAGAGGATGTAATCAGTGCTACATCTTTTTAGTGGGCAACTGCTGTAACCTGGTAGAATGACCTATAGCTCAGCTCATATACCTCAGTATCAGAAAATGCCTACATTTGCTGTAAGTACTTTGGCCCATGGGAGATACAAACTTTTAGACAGAGTTTAAAGGTATAAAACAAACACTGTTTTAAGTTCTACAGTACACAACCATGGCTAAAATGTAATTAGTAAAAAATGCTAGGCAAGAGCGTTGTGTGACCAGAACTATTCAATCAGAAAGTGCTGATTGAACATATATAATCACAATCAAAGCCTTTATTTAAATAGGGGTTACAGTCCTAATAAAACACAAAGGGAAATAGGGGCAGAGGGCTTCTAGACAGGTAATGAAAGAAAAAATTAAACTCATCCAATTACATCTGGGGAAAAATCCATTACCTATAACAGTGAGAGGACAGCCCCAGGAAAATTCAGATGCAAAACTAATAATGAAGGCACAGTGTCCTTTCAACAGATTTTAAATGAGCTCTAATTTTCTTACATCCACCATTCCCAAACTATATAAATTTCAACTAAGCAGAAAAAAAGTGACATGCTAGCACAATTGTTATTCCAAACAGGCACAGCTGCTTGCTCACCTTAATTAGACCTAATCCCAAAAGGGAACCAATCTTTCCCTATTTTCTTCGATGAGCTCACCTGATTTACCTCAACTTTTCTTTTCTAATAGGTTTTGCCCTAACCTTTCAGCTATTGTCGTTTCAGAAATTCTAATGGGAACTGAAGAGCTGCAGCTCCCTTGTGCCAAACTGTTTTATCCTTTTTTTTTTTTTAAAAGCAAGTTTTTCCCAAATGTCAAAATCTTACTGCGGTGAAGAGGCATTTGGAGACGTGATGGGATGGGGGGGAGAAGCTGAGAACAAAGAGGGGGAAGAAGCTGAACGTGGAGTATGATTTTTTAAATCTTATTTTCTAAGATTCTGGGTCAAATCAAGAGCTTGCCTCCAACAAAACTTTTAGGAAAGTGTGAATTGCAGAAAAGACTAAGACTAGAAAGATCTGATCCCTGGCTGCTGTGGCAATGCACAATTTCTCAGTGTGTGTGTCAGTGACAGTTATGGGAAGAGAGTTTCAATACCCACAGAGGTAAGTATAATATAGGCATCTGCTTATCTCTTATTTTTGTGGACCTCCACAGCAAGTTAGGTAATGGTAATTACATCTGAGGAATAAAACTTTCTCATTAGTGCTCTAGATGAGAGAGAGCATCCAAAGGAGCAGAGCAAGGTTTTGAACCCTATCTTTCATCTTCAGTGTGTTCTTTCCTAGCTTCATCCATTGCCAAGTTTTTCCATCAAAAGTGGCAACAAAGACACACTCATTTTTCACAAGAGATGTCAGAGTTTATACTGTGGACGCATTCACAAAGAATTGCACTACAAAGACTTTTTAGAACCACAACACAATTTAGAAAAGAAAAGTTCCCTTGTAACAGGATATCACTTCAGTGTTCCTGAATTCCCACTGACTCATAGCCGTTTGACTTCAGAGCAACTGCTTTGACTTAAAACAATTATTGCAATTGAGAGACAAGAAAAATAATAGCATCTGAATAGCCTCCCCTTCACCTTTGAATTTATACATAAGCAGACATATACACCTACCTGTTCAATATACCTTCTAAAATATACTTTACCTGTTCAATGTACCTACAAGTTCATTACAAATCAAAAAATGTAGAAGTTTCCTTTTAAAAGATTTTTATTATGTGGCTTGCAGAGCTTTTGCACAAATAGTTCAGAGTAATGAACTTGAACAACACTGAAAACTTTTTCTACTGCAAAAATGCATTCATTTTTTGGGGGAAGTTATATATCAAGTACTTTTCTAGATACACATTTATTTTCTTTCTGAGTGATAAAGTATAAAGGGGAAAGAAGTAAGTGAAGAATAAAAGGGAAGACAAAAGAAGGGAAGAGAAAAGAAGGAAAGGGAAGGGAAGGGAAAGGAAAGGAAGGACATGTTTATTTGCATTTAATAAAAATTCTAACACTTAGGAAATGGTAGAAATGGAAACAGTTTTATTATTACAGAAAATAAACAAATTTGTGACTACTATGCTCTGAGATTATACTTGTATTTGTACAAAATCCATCCTTAAGGACTGAAACAATTCCCATGATCAATTTCCAGACAGTGTTCTTCAAAAACTCTGAAAGAAGAAAACTATCTACTGTTGTGTCTGGAGACAGAGAGTATTTTCAGTGCTCAATGTATAGGTAGAAGTTCGGTGTATTGCTTTCCTTTTCTTGTCACATATCTATAATTTGAAATCTGTATCTTATCTCCCAAACTTTTGGTTTTTATCATTTTCAAAAATGGTGTCAGAAAAGCAAAATGCCCAAGAGAAAAAAAAAAAAGACTTTTTTTTCTTCTTTCTTTTTTTTTTTTTTTCCTTTTTTCCCCCTGAGATATCATATATCCAACCCGTTACGTCTCTTCTTGACTATTCCCAAGGGGACATTAAGACCGCAGTCTTTGCGAGAAGGTGACAAAAGGAAACACTCCAGAAGAGAGTCAGCAAAAGCGACAAGAATTCACTTGTGCATTGCAACTTTAGTGAAGTACTGACTCTGTGAATGGCAAATTTGTACCTGAATATTCACACTGCATAAACTTCACATTGTCTTCCTTGATGGCCCAGGCACTTAGATTGAGTGCTGTGGCATGGCCTGGTTCCTTCAATTCTTTAAATCCTCTTGTCAGTGCAGAAGCAGACTTTAAGTACTCTCTTCTCTGCAGGAGAGGAGGTGAAGTCCAGCCTTTAAAAAATATCTGAGGAATAGAGTTGTATAAATAGCCACTGACTTGTAAGGAAACAAATCCTTCTTGATAATAAAAAGCTGAGATAAAAGGTTACGCTATAGAGCATAACTCATTACATCTGATACAGTATCTGATACTGATACAAAGGGAATATTATCATTACTGTAATTAATTATTCATTTACCACATGGAAAACTGAAAACAAGGGACAGGAATAGAAAGTGGGATCCACAAGTGGAGTCATAAACAATGATTGCCAGGAGTTAATTCTGGAACTGAAATCACTACATCCACTTCATGAAGGTGCACCAACATGGTACCATGACCAGTTAATCAGAAGGTGCTCAGCTTTGCATTACACAGCCGTTACACCTTTGGTGGTCGGAAATTGTATCTCTGCTTCACTTTGCACTGCATTGTGGACATACCTGCTCACTCCCTTCTCTCCTGGGGAACACAATGTTACCCCAGAGCTCTCCACTGGCACACGTTATCCCAGGCGGGCCTGCAGTGAGATGAAGCAAAACCTTTTTATTTCTTTTTTTTTTTTTTTTTTTCATTAGAAGCACTTTGCACACAACTGTGCTTTCCATTTCCCCAGTACAGGTGGTTCTGGCAGACCAGCAAGCATATTTAGGTTTTGTAAATCTAGTTTTTTATTCCCCAGCCCTCATTTAGATGGGGCTTCCACAAGACAGAGAGGTAGAGTCAAGCACCTGAGAATGAAATGCCAGAGAGTGAGACTCAATATGAATTTCTGCTATCAGTGTTAAGACACTTAGTTGGAAGAAGGTTAAACTTGAGCTCTAGGCAATGTATGACTTCTACATGAAATAATCTTTACAAGAGGGAAAAGAAGCCAAGAAAGTGCCATACTCACTGAACAAAGAATTGCAGTTTGAGGTTTTGGAACTTTTGTGACTCTCCCTCTTTCTCTCTTGTCGGTCCAACAAATTTTAATTCTTTTATGTTCAGAGAATAAGAACCATGCCTTAGTAAATGGCCATCACCATAGTGATTGAAATGCTTTGTTTAGGGCTGAGAAATGTGGGCTTGAATCCACTCCCAAGGAAGAAGGAACTGAACACAGGTCTCCTGGGAGTTATTAAAAAATAAATAAATCTCCATCTTCTCTGGCCTGGAACTTTCCAGTCTAACTTTGAGAAGAGACATTTTGAGAAGTTTTACTGTGTGAGAATCACACTGCTGGCCACTGCCCCCACTCCCCAAAACCAAGCATGCATCTCCATCCATGTGCCCTGTGGTACCTCACAGACTGGGAGAGAAAAAAGTGTAATGATGGGAATATAGCAATGGCTGTTTGGGTTTTAGCTGAAATGGATGCCATCTGTCTGGGGCTTCAGTGCCGTGTTCCTGGAGATGACAGTGAATACCTGAATAAAGAACCCGTTGATTTAACACAGCAATTTCCTACCTAACAGAAAAAAATTAGGACACCTTCTTCATGTAAGAAAGTATTTAAGTACAAGCTTCATTTTAATTTAATTTTAAGCATATTTAATACGTTCCTGAATCAGGACCACTAAGGTAATTGTGTGGCATAATTTCAACAGCCTACTTTAAAAGCTCTGTGTAGCACCACAGAAATGTAATTCCCGGTATCTGTTTAAGGAGGTGATCTATAGCTTAACGTTAGTATAATCGTCATTTGATGCAGCAGTTGCTAAGATTGTAACATGTCTACTGCACAGTGATTAAAAAAAAAAAAGAGAGAAATAAATACATAAAATAGCATAGTGTAAATTTCTCTTAAATTACCATTCCCCCCCTCTATGCATAATGCATCAAATGTATTTAGCACCAGTGAACCGGATAACACTTTTTTAGATGACTCACTATCTTCATGTTGGAGTCACATTCCCTTGCGGAGAATAAAATGTGTTACTGTTGGGAGCAAAGAGATTTGGGGGGAAAAAAAAAAAAAAAATCTGGGGGAATAGCTTCACATCCATTATTTGAGACAGTTCCGTAAAATTCAAATAGCTTGTGACAAAGACATGGATTATTGTTGTTGTTATTATTATTATTTAAGAAAATGGCCTCTAGCCAGCTTAACAAACCATCTTGCAGCTTGCATTACTTATAACATTTTGCACTGCAAATTTCTTTTTGTTTCTAAAATATGTATGTTTTGAGGGCTTATAATTAACCTTATTCTATCATTTATATTTTGACGCATTCATGTGCAACTGAAATTAAAAAAAAAAAACATATTGATGCAACTAATTAAATAAAAGTAAAATCGTATAAAGTTTCATTATAACTGTAATTGATTTGTCAACTGAGTAATACAGCTAGATATATTACTCTGTTGACAAATTAAGTTAAAATGATAATGACATTTAGCCTGATCCTTATTTTTTATTGCATTCCTTCCAGATAATTTCTCATTTCTTACAAAAAAATAATTCAACTTTTCTTTTTGGTGCCTCATAAGTCTGTGGATTAAAATTAATATATTAAAGTCCTTCTCTATTTCTGTTTCTTTTAATTGAAGTAGAATAATTTACAGTAGTTAATTGGCTTTTGCCGAAGTTAATTTGATAGTGATGATAGAATGCAGTCAAAATACATCTACTGTCCGTAGGTGCAATAATATTTAGATAAGTAGGTAATTAAACCACCTAAAATCTAGAGGCCTTCACACTCTCCTTCATCAACACGGAACTTGTCTTGGAGAATGAATGCCCCTGGCTTAGGACTAATTCTGTATAAGACAATATATTTTCCTTCAAGAAGGGTGCAGCTTTAGGGGGGCAAGAAAGAGCCGCCCAAAGAGACCTATGACCTGTGATGATAAGTGGTGAGTGATGAGTGAGCAAGAGGTAAAAGAGGAACAGTTATTCAGTGTTTTTCATAATACAGGAACTTGAGGGCAAAAAAAGAAATGATAATGTTCAAAAACTGAAAGGACACCGTGATGGGTTGACCTTGGCTGGCTGCCGGGTGCCCAGCAAACCACTCTCTCAGTCCTGCTTCTCAGTAGAACAGGGTGAGAAAACAAGATTAAAAACTTATGGGTTGAGATAAAAACAGTTTAATGAAGGAAAGCAAAGGTTACATGTGGAAACAAAGAGAAAAAAAAAAAAAATATTCTCTACTTCCCATCAGGAGGTGGTGTCCAGCCACTCCCTGGGAAGTTGGGTCTCAGTATGTGTAGTGGTTGCTTTGAAAGACAAACGCCTTAATAATGAATGCTTCTCCCACTCCCCCCCACCCCAGCCTCCTCCTTTCGCTTAGCTTTTATTGATGAGCACAACATCATATGGTGTGGGATATCCCTTTGGTCAGCTGGGGTCAGCTGTCCCGGCTGTGTCCCCTCCCAAACTCTTGCTCACCCCCAGCCTAACGGCCGTGGGGGGGCTGGGGTTGGAGAGACAATCTTGATGCTGTGCAGGCACAATTTAAATGTTGTGATATGTACAGTGCTATAGGCTTCAGCCATTTTGCCTTGTTCAGTTGCAGTTCATTGCAATCATAATTAAAGATTAAGCATAGATTTTATTTTATAATGTTTTAAGGAAAACATTTCTCCTCTTCTTTTCTTTTTATTTAAAAAAAAAAAAAAATCTAAATCTGTCTATCCTTCTAAATATAAGTTGTTCCAAAACTTAAGGCATTTTGACAATGTTCAAGCAAGATGTTTTAATTTGGAAGTGGGGGATGTCTTTCACTTTCTCTTTTTTTCCTTTTCTCTGTCCAGACTGAAAGCATTTAAAAAATCAGTTAAAATTCTCCAAATGGCTTTATTTTGCATCTACAGTGAAAAGAACAGTGGGTGAAAAATACTATCTAGGTCCCAAAGATACCAAAGTTCAAGGTCATATATCTCCTGATATTTCAAAATCCACAGAACAGAAGCTATAAACAAACTTTATTCTTCTGAAGCCAAGAAGTGTACCTCAGTGTTGAGAAATGTGTAGAAACCAGTGTGATTGTACAATACAGTTGTTCCCAGTTCATAGACAACACAGGCACATTATAGCCCACAGCTATTTAGCACTGGCTCCGAAGCACAGAACTGCTCATGGTTAATTCTACAGACACATTATAGCCCACAGCTATTTAGCACTGCTAATAGGTTTAATTCTGGAGACCATCTCAATTGAAGCACCAGTGTGCTGGCCATGACGGTAACCATTACATTTACATTCAAGCACCATGCCCTGAGGGCCGAAAGTTTTAGCCAAACCATGAATAAGGTCTTCTGTAGCAATGCAATGTTTCTTTGTTAAAATGTCTTTTAATCTAGGACAGGTACAGTTTATTGAACACTCAAATCCTTAAAATCATCCTCTAAATAAAGGACAGGGAGATAAGATAACATGATATTGCTCATTGGTTTGCAGTCCACACAGTGTTAATCTACTAGCAGTGCTCATGGGCACACCATCTATTGAAATTGAGCTCAAGTACTTCAAAATTAAAAACATGTGTTTCTATTGTTTCAGCTAAAATGCCACTGTCAGCAGATGAAGGTCAGCGGTCATGTCATGACCTTTTTAAAGCATTCCAACAACTAGAGAAATGTTTAGCTGGTGTTTTTACACACTTATGAGACAAGGAAACTCAGAAGCTTTTGCTATGTTGTTTTTTTCCACAGATCATGTTATCTACATATCATTCCCAAGACGTCTGGGTCTTCAAGCTCTCCAGAGACCCCCACATGTCAATGGCACTTCATGGTGCAGCTTGTCACAGGCAACTGCTCCAGGGTCTGTTTTTGGACTCAGTCTTGCAGGGACTAGACTAGTGCACTCTTGTCCCGCCGAGGGCAAGTGCAGAATACCATCAGGTGTTCTTGCAAAGCCATAGCCAAATAACACTTTCCAAGTACCTGAATCTAGAGACCACATGATATGACTGCCTTCCTGTTCATTTATTCAGTTCTTTGTACACCACATCATGGATCCTCTTGTTAATATCATTCTTATACTGTATACCTTACCCATTGTTTGCTTTTTAATGGGTTAATTACTGTGTTCATACATTAAAGAGGACTCAAGCCCCAGTTGTTACCAATATGACATTTTCAGTTCAAGATGCATATTTTTAAGTACTGTATTTATGCACTTCCAGGACTACAGTGTTCAATGTACAATGTCATAGGTGACATTCATTGACCTTTTTTATTCTTTTGATGGACTGCAAACATCCTGTTCATTAGTCTATTATCTAGCTGCATATCAGTCATACTTCTAATCTTTATGTTACTTCTGTTGCACAAGAACCATAAGGATTTGTGTTTCTCAGGTTCGCATAGCATTGCTTTAACATACACATAGCACTTAAATCAGTTTGCAGTGATGTCTCTCTTCTTGCCACACATGAGATACAGAAAGTGCATTTGATTCAACAATAAATTGCTACATCTTATTCTTTTTCCAAGGGACGTTAAAAGGAGTAGAACATAAATGATTCAGTTTTTCAAAATGATAGTACAAGCATTTCACCTTTTTCAGTGCAAACCACCAACTTGTCCAAGTACTCTCTGTCCTATTTGTTTGATGCTAAAACACTATTATATTTACCATAAAGACTGTGGGTCAGACTCTCACATGAACCACATTAGTGATGAAAACAAACAAATACAATTTAATTACCTGCAATCAATAGAACAAATTCTATATGCTGAATGCAAGCTGTGAAAAATAGCAAATTAAAGCTCTGTCACAGCCTGCAAGCATAAGAGCACAAAGATTCCATAAGTAAAATATGATTGTAAAGCAAACAAAGTAACTGCAAAAAACAACCAGATCAGCTCTTCCTTTAGGAGCATTTTTTTTCTAAATTACCTAAGTAACACAGCCTCATACATCCTGTTTTCATAAATCATGTAAGCATTTAGGATCCCGGTGGGATCTAGACTCCAAAGTACCTATGTGATTTATGTGTGTATACAGAAGTCACTTAGGTGCTTTGGAGAAAGATACTTCTAGATTTTTCTCATTTCCAACTTAAAAAGAGGAGGAAGTGCCTCGTATTGTTGCAGGACTTCTCAGTGCCCAAATAATACTTTGGGATTTTCTGCTATGGGTGTTCCTTGATAAGTCATCTTGTCACCTGGTTAAGAAAAATTTTAAGCCAAAAAGACCACCTAACCTCTTTTGGAAAAAAAAAAAACCTAAAAACATAGATCATTTTGTGCAGGGCTGTCACAATGATTTTTATATACAATCAATTCACAATGAGGCTAGCCTTTGTACTGTTCTTTATTTCACTGATTTTGTTGGGGATTTTTGTTTTGTTTTTCTGTCTGTGTGCATATATGTATTCATGCTTTTTTATTTTCATTTTAAGTCTTTGAAGTAATTTCATGGACCATCTTTTAATTGCTTATAGACAGTCAAAGAAAGAGGGGCTACAAACTGAGAAATGGTATTAAGAAATATTCTGTGATTTTTCTTTTTAAATAGAACTAACAGCATATCTTTGCTTTTCAGAAATGTTAGGGGTATAAAGAATATGGTATAAGAAAAAAAAAATTGTTCTAGCAATACATGATATAAGTGAAGTGACACTGGCCTTTTTTTGTAAAAAAAAAGACTTTTACTGTTTGTGGAGTAGCTGTGGATAACCATTCACAGGTTTATAAATGAAGAATGAAAATCTGAGAATTGGGTACATTTCATTTTATTTGTTCCTACTCTCCCCACCAGAGCAAGCATCCACCCAGGTTCAAGCCTGAGAGTTACTATTTTGATGCTATATTTACAAAAGGAATTAGAAGGGGCAAAAACAGTGAAAATAAGTAACAAAAGTGTAAGCAGGTTCAAGTTGTGTTATTTCTATTTTAGAATATATCTTCTAGCAGTGTGGTATAGCAAGCACCATCTTAAACTTCCATGGTCAGACACTGAGTCCCTTCCCTTTGCTGTAGAGCTGGAATAAATACTCGATGACTACAATTTTTTCTTGTTTTACACCACTGTGCCTGAGGTCAGAACCTGGACCCTTGACATTCACCAAACCCCCTCTAGCCCAAATGTAATTTACACCACCGGTGAATTCATTTTTCAGCCTCAGACCTTGAGTCTCCTTCCCTAAAAAGTCAACAACACAATACCAGAAAGTGTCAGTGTTAGAAAAGGTATTTTGCTGTATAATAGGGAACATAATTTCCTCCTCCAACAGATTTCCAATCTAAATAGTCTCTTATTTAGAATCCTGCATGCAGTGGTAAGTGACGTTTCAGTACCCAGCTAGAAATGAGCAATAACATTCAAATGAAAATTGGAAGCTGAAGATCTAATCATTAACAACAGATGGTTCAACTTGAATCTGATAAACAAGTTGTTGGTCTCCATCACCCCCCCTTCTCCCTGCCCATTTCTTTTCCTTTCACTTGCATATGTTTGTGTGTATGCAAGTTGTTTTACCACAGTTAAATCAACAGGGGAAAGAGGGCTTCCAAAACCAAAAGGTAAACCTCATGGTAAATCTGGAACACATTCAGATGGAAGTGGAAATCACTTGAGCATCTGATGCTGAGGAGTTTGGGATATAATTCAGGCAGTTCAGCTAGCACAGTGGCAGCTTTCTTAGGCTCTGGATTGCCTCCCACATTGGTCCATGTCCCAGTATTCTCAATGTACAACCTGCTGTACTAAAAAATCCAAATATGAGAGACTCTGTTCCACTCTTGGATGCTTATGTGCAGAACACAGTGAAAGGCAGTTGGAGACCTACAAGCACATCAGATCACAGAACTTGGCCCATCATGGCTGGACTTCATCCCAGTTTTACAATAGCTCCTTCTTTCTTTTTCTCTGTTCACCGAAAAGAGAGTCTTTGCCTTTGTGCACAATCACATGTGCAACAGAGAGGGGGATATGGAACACAAACCTGGAATATTATCAAAAACAAAAAGTAAAGGAAACGTATGGACAAAATATGGAGGTATGCAGTTGCCCCATTTAACATCCTGCTTAGTACTTGTCATTGCATAAGTTCAAAAGCTGTGCAAATGCTTTTCGGTCAGATAAACATTGTTATTTTGCTCTGTATGGAAGTGGTTTGCTCAAGCCAAAGCTTAGTTAAAAGCAATTTTATTTTGAATGCTCCTTAAGAACCCCGGTGGCATAATTGTCAAAATGTTGCAAGTTTAAGGAATAAGTAGCACAGAAGAGCATGGAGTGAATCATATGGTCCCGCATCTCTGGTATTACAGACGTGGAACCATACTGCTGAATGTATTGGGTGGGATATATCCAGCCTGTGACTCGAAGGGGACCACAGCAGCTCCACTGAGTTTCTCCAGATTACCCAAACTAACTGTTGAAGGATACTTAGCAGTACAGTGGGAAGAGTAAGTAAGTCTAAATCATTAAGAGCTGGGACTGGGGACTTGTGGGTCTGTAAATTCTGGGTCACAGAGAGGCCATAATATCCACCAGTTAGGGATCGTAACAGCACTCATAATCCATTTAACCAAAGGTCCACCTGCCCCATTATCATGAGCAACCATGTAGTCTCACAAACAGCCATCCTGGTACAACTCAGGGAAAAGGGGGGGAAACTGGGAGTTGCTTTAAAGTAATACTGTCACCAAGAAATGAACCTCAGACTACAGCCCTGTGAGATGAACTCCACACAAGGAATACGTATGTACAGCTTCTGGCAATTATCAGTTAAAGGACTTCCTAGAGCATTAGCCCAGTGTTGTGAGGAGAAATGTGGTGAAAAGGTCTGAGGTCCTTAAACAACACGGCATTGAAAAACATTGGGTTTCTGAGATTGACAGTAGCGTTCTTTTGTTTCTAGACTGGGAAGTAATTTCTTCAGAAGAAATGATGTGATAAACACAGTTTTCCTTCCCATAGAATGGCCCTACATTCTTTTGAACATGGAAGGAATAATCACATCAAATCAAATGAGTTTTGAGGTTTGATCCAAAATATTTATGTTCCAAGCAATGAATTATTTTCAGTAGTTGCCAACCCATGACAGATTCAATCTCCATCTGTAAACACCAGAACATTTTACATTCTGATACAATTTTCCTGAATTTTTCATTGAGACATGTTTTTTGTGTGTGCGCATGTTAATCCCAGTGTAAAATATCCCCAAATCAATCGATCAATCGATTAACAAATTAAGTGCTAAATAATGGATGGGACTGTGAACATTTCCTGACAAGATGCTGAGAATAAAATATGTGTCTACAATTCTTTTGTCAAATAGTCAGCCAACAAAGCATTGCAGTGTTTTCTTTAGGAGTTTACATAAATGCCTGGAAAACAAATGGAAAAGTGTGTTCAAACAATATTTTATCATTCATATAAGCTCTGCAGAAATGGTCATTACACTGAAAAATGAATAAAATTCTTTTTCTTTCAAATTAAATTTTAATGTAGCAGAACTTTACATGATCCCAGGAACATAAATAAATATGAGGCGACAACTAAATATTTTCCACAGCTAATTATGCCATTAATACTGAATATAGCGTAAAGTACTCATGAAATAATGTTGCTAAATACTGAAAAAAGGAAGGCAAAGCAAGAGTTGTGAAAACACCGAAGATTTCATATAGTGAAGTTCATCTTATGCAAGAGCTGTATTGTATTTATTTTTATTCCTAATTATTGTTTTCTTTTATGTTGGCATAATAATATTATTTGTGGGCTGTCTGTTACCATGGTTTTGAATCCTTTTATATATATATTAAATAATTGGGGCTTAGTCATTTAAAGTTGTTTTCAGGTTGAAGTGTCAATCTACATGTTCGCACATCACTAAGTGTCTTAAGGTGAATGAAAGCTAACAAAAGGGTTTGTTTTCTCCTCACAATAATGCTATGAAAAGGGAACTATCACACTCATTTTGCAAAAGCAAAGTATGGCATGAGATAGTAAACTGTCACAGTAGTCTGTGGATTTCTGCGTAGTTAAATCAGAACTTGAACTCTGCTCTCCCATGGGCCAAGCTAACAGCTTATTTTCCCCTGACCGTTTTTCCCACTTCATTTATAAGCAAATGTACCATATATCTACAGCGCATGCACATGCCACTCAGCCTTGCTGTGATCAACATGTTATGAAACAACAGTCTAGTTTGGAGTGTTTAGGGCTGTTAGGATAATGATTTTGCACGGTTGCTTCTCTTCCCAGTGGAGTTGTGTTTTCCTAGATTTGCTTTAATGCAAGTGCTTTTTGCAAACAGAGAAAACACCGGAGAGGTTTGCAAAAATCTAAGCCCTTTAACAGTTCATTGGGAAGCAAAGAAGGATCCCTTGCTAACCAGACTGACTGTAACTGTTCAGCTGAACAATCTTGTCACTCCTATGGTCACTTTTCATATTTGATGGCTGGTCATGTGTGGCATGCCTCATCACACCATCTCTGGAGGCAGTGTATTGGGAAATTTGAAAAGATGCCACTCTGCTGGAAGGATACTGTTGCTGATTTAATTGTGAGGCTATGTTTCTAGATTCTTATTTCACATCTCAGGATTATTAAACTACTGGTTACTATTGAAACATAAACCAAAAGAAAATAAGAATATGTATAAATGTGTGCCATGCAAGGCTCAAAGGGCTGCTGTACTTTGTGACTGACCTGTGGTCACGTATCTACAAATGTGGAACAAAAAATCATTAAATAAAAGAGAAAGTAGGATGTTATTCCCCCACATCTATATACATAATTCCACTTGATCAGTGGCCAGACTGAAAACTTGCTACATTCACCGGGAACTCTCCCACACACTTTAAGACCAAAATATCTTCTCTATTTCACCCAAATTTCAAAATTTTTCACAAAATAACAAGACCCTCCCACCAGTCTATGGCAGAGGGAGCCCCACATTTGTTAAAAAGGGTAGAGATAGGAGTTAACAACCGCAGTGCACTAACCTAGGGCCAGAAAGCCAAGGGAGTAGAGAAACAACAAAAGGTGGATGTGGGTATCTGCTAGCTCTGAGCTTCTGCCAGCCCTCTGGGACACTTCTGAGGAGTTCTGAAGGCAAACTGAAAGAAAAGGTGCCTGGCACCCATCAGGACATCAAGGAAAACAACTTTCTTTGTGTTAGAATTTTGCTGAAATCAGGGTGTTCCTATAGGACTTTATCTATATTTGAGTTTGGTTTTGTGCAAAATTTAAAACCAGATTAGCAGAAGTCAGTAAACCTGGTGACAGAAGCAGGTACCTATCGAAGTTGATGGCTCTTGGTTTAGGGGTATATTATTAGTGATTTAACAGCTCTTACCACTTCCCATGCTTTCACTGTACTCTTTAAATGGTGTGGGAATGAAGGAGAAAAAAACAGCCCAGGAAAGAAAGAAACATTTTATTTTAGCCTTTGACAGCGAAAGCAATGATTTGTAGCCATGGGCTCAAAAGCACACAGATAATAGCTCAGCCATTTAGACTAATCTGAAGTTAGCTATTTCATACAAAATGCCCCACCCCTTTGTAACTGATGCTCCTGAATTTCAAATTCTTTCCTTTATTGAATAATGAAAAGTCTGGTCTTCAGCTAACCTTGGTAAAAAATTTCTTTTTGAAAGCAATAAATACCTAGTTAAGTTCTAAAATGTTAATAGCTGTGCAAATAGTTACTGCTGTCTAAATGAGTGACCATTTAATGAATCACTTCCACCAAAAAGGTCAGTGTAGCAAGTCCCATGTGCATCATGTTATTACAACTTACCAGCAAATGACCACATTAATATTAACTGACAGATTGCAGACCTTTATGTTTATGTACAGTGGGTTTCTGGAAAGTGCACTTCTGGGAGGTGTTAGAAAACTTTCTGCCAGCATGTCATCCTGTAAATCATGCCGTTTTCAGGTCATTACTTGTTCAACGTGTGGACATCTAGTTACGGAGCTTTCTGAACGAGAAGTACGTTAATGAATAAAGCACACTTGACCTCTCACCTTCAAAATTTTGTCTCAAAACAAGGTAGTATTCTTAATTCCTCTCATTTCAGGGGTCTGGGACATGTCACAGATAGGTGTTCCTATCAGGCAACCCCATGACAGCTCTGAAATAGCTAATGGTGCGCACTAAGGTCAGAGACCGTTTAAGACAGAGGCAACAGCAAACTTTCATGCCCCCAGTGATGTTGATGCTTGTAGTCTGTGTGATAAAGATGATTGCATTAAGGTAAATTTCTGAATTAAACACAATGTATCAAGCTTGTACCGGGGACCTGTCATGTCACCACAGCACAGAATTCCCATGCTGAGGGCAGACATTCCCTCATGTTCACCTTCAGAAATGACAGTGAGCTGCATTTCCAAGTCAGCTATGGAATATTGAGCCATTCTTACTAATATTGAGCCACTTACACAAAAGCCTCATCTATCCTAATAAGGACAGAATTAAGGATGTGCCTAAGCAAGGACCAGGGCACAGGCTTGAGCTCTGTCCTGCAGAGAATGAGGGAGGAGGGTCCTTGATTTTGCAGACTGTAGGAGCCTGAGCATTGCTCCTGTTCCTATCCCGTCATTCGGCTGTGAGTGTGCCACAGCAGCACCGCTCATCAGAAAGAACAGGTGAAAATGAATTCAGCTCCTTCCACATCGGAAGATTTGTCCTCACCCAAGGTCTCTTCACCTGACCTCTCTTTCAGTCTTTTCATTTTGTCTACTCTCACCAGCCTACTTAGAGCTCTTGTCCTTCAGACCTGTAAGAGACCCAAGTTCAGGACAGGAAAATCAGGCACACATATACCCTGTGTCAATGCTCTCGTAGATCTTTAAGATAATTAACTCCTGATCACTGATAAGCCACTTTTACCTTCTCAGAAATTTACTGAATATCACAAAGATGCTGGAAAAGTGATTAGGAAGTTAAGCTCTTGTAGCCTTTTAAAGAAAAGACCACCAACCCTCCCCCCCACACACACTTTTCAGAGAGTGTAGAGAGGAAAAATGCTATTAAAAACATCCCTACTTGCTAGTGTCCTTTTAAATTATGTAAAGCCAATTTCTTGTAATATTGTCACTGAACAAATAATCAGTTGGTTGAGGAAGATTTGTGGCTGGGATTATTTATTCATTTTAATGTTTGTTATTAAGCCTTCCTCTTGCTGTTTGCACCCATTATATGATGAAAGATCAATACAAAGAAGATGAGGAAGTGCAGAAATGACGGTTAATTATCAGGGAGTGAGGAGGAGGAGAGCAGCCCTGGTACAAATGGCTGTGAGACCTATGACCAGTGCTCCAGTCTTTTGCTGATATTAACCTTTGTTTTACGGGGGCGAGGGCGGGGGAGGACAGGGTTTGTTGCTTTCGGTTTTTTTCAGTCAGGACAGTGCAGTGAATACTTGAGGCGAGTTTTATCATGCTTTTCTAGTCCACTCCATAGCTGGGATTGAATTAGGAGAAGCAGTAATGCCAAGTGGATAGAAGGAGCCTGCAGTTGAGAAACAAGTTTTTGGGTTTTTTTTCCCCAGTTTAGCAAGTGACTATGTAACTTGTTTCACACCTTTCTTCTTTTATTTCTACAGGTGTAAAACAGCAAGACTCACTCTTACCTTCTTCTTTAGTGTTTTCTAATCTAAGGGTGAAAAGTAATGTATCTTTACTATAATCAGGGGTATGTATTTACATCTACATATCTCTGTGCTCATTTATGTATATATATGCATATAGAAATACATATATAAAAATATCATTATTTTATAGCTTAGATTAAATTGTGTCATTACTACCCAGGATTGACAGACATAAAAATCGTGGAGATGCATTACCATTATTTGCATATATGCAGCTGTGGAGAGGCAAAACACATTACAACTGTTGCTTCCAGGATAGCATGATATCTGTTAAATGTGATTTTTCTCCAGCAAAATTTTTGTTTGAGAGCTGACACAATAGCTGGTTCTTGGTAGTTAGTTTGGGGTAATATCACCTGGTATTAGGATCCCCACTTTGATTTTTTAAATTGGGATTACAGTGAGTGTATTTCATGTATAATACCAAAATGGTGTGTCAAAGGCTGCAATGCAATAGACTGCTCAGACAAGTCTTAAATGGACAACAGAAGTATTCAGCTGTGAGCACTCATATATCATAACAAATCTGGTGAGTGCAAGGGCTACCCAAGTGGGAGAAAGCCTGAAAGTAGGTCTATGTTCAAGATTTTATATAGATCTCAAGGGTCTCTGTCTAAATGCTTGCAAAATCCATCATATAGCTTCAGGCCAGCCTTGAAACTTGCCTTTAGTGAAAATCTCCCACACCCTAGATACTGGTACATACAGATGACAGGTAACTATAGTAAATATCTCTAAAAGTCACTTTCTGTTAATGTGGGGCCAGTAACTCTATTAAAATGACAAAAATAATAGTGCCTCTGAAATCATCCTCTCTCATGCTGCACGCCTGCAAAACTTTTGCCAGAGTTGCCTTCTTTTCTAACTGCTTTTCATCTGGCTTCCTGCCATGGTTGAGGAAAAAAATAATTCACAAAATGACACATTTTCATTGCCTGGTTTTTTGTTGGTTGGGTTTTTTTTTAAGACTTTACAAAGAATGTTTAATAATAATAAAAAAAATCCTTAATTGCACTATACCCATATAAGTTTTCCTGCTCATCCAGATTCTGATCTGAAGAAAGATATTCCCTTCAGTATCACTTATTTCAGCCATTCACTTCCTTGAGTTATTGACTTACAGGAATGCTGAATTTACAATGAGAAGAAAGCCACTTTTAATAATATCAATTACTTTATGGTATCATTTGCACTGTGTTCAGCATGATATTTTTGCTGCCTCTGACAACAGTTAGTGAGACTGAAAGTGCCTACAAACGCATATCTGGAGCAGCAGTTTTCTGTCTAGTCCGTACAATTGTGTACCATAGAGCAAGGCAGCAATGTATGCCTATAGCTATACACCTAATACTTAGCTCTACTGTTTCATTCTTGTGAGCCATCCTATTTGACTTACACAGGTAAATCTGATACATCAGTGTTTACAATGTTAAGGCTTTAACAACAGTAGCAGAAACCTTGAATATTTTCAGAATAGATAAATCCATCTCGTTTTCTTTACTAAATGCTGTCTGGCAAGCAGTTACAGAATTTAGCAGCATAAGACATGAAATGGTTGGAAACAAATCTGAAGCTCTGGAGGTCACTCACAGAATTAAGTACATTCCAACACGTAGGTAGTTGTCAGAAGTGGCCCATCTCATTCAAGTAGAAATATTGCATGGTTATTTTTTCCTTGCATACATATTTGAATAAATAGAAAGAAGTCTGCCTTTTAAAAAGTTTATGTTGGATTTTAGTTTTGTTCTTACTTCACAGAATTGAGTTCCTGTTACAAAAACACGTCGGAAGAAATACATTTTTTGGCAAAGTTAAGAGCCACAGAGACGAGCAAGGCATTGTTCTTCATTTTCCTATGCACTTTTTCTTGAAATTTACTGACTGCTTAAATCATCTCAGCTATGCAGAAACCTTTAGCAATAAAATAAATACTGTATTAAGCACTAAATTTTATACATAACTGGTATTTCTCATTGACGGAGAGTTTATGGAAGTTGTCAACTTCTGAGCCCAACTTCTATGAAGGCAATCATAATCTAAGGGCATATGAATTGATCTAGTCAGAAATGGTGCAAATAAAATTAACAAATTTATTAATTTTTTTTTTTTTCCCCCCAGCTGAAGCTCCATTTGCTGTTTTCCACACTCTTGGCAAGGGATGAATAGAAAGCTGAATACAGAAGTTCAGTCTCTCCATTAAGTAGAAACTTCCTGCTGGGATTTGAGGAAAAGACTGGCATAGAAATAGGTAACCATTTAGCTTCTGGGCTGCTTGGCCTCTGTAGCTCAAAAGAAGCACAGGGCCAGAGGTTATGTATTATTCATTTTTCAATTGGACTCAGTGGAGAAATTTGAGAGTTTACTACATAAATATGTTAAATTTAAGTACATCATGCATTTCCATAAAATTCACCGAGGCCCAGATTCATCATTTCCTCCCAGTTCAACAAACCACTTTAAAATATGCTCAAATTGACTTCAGTGGAGCTGTGAGCACTTACTGAAAGTTCAGCGTGTCCTTAAATGATTTGGAGAATGAGGACCATCTGCATATGTGTAAGTGCTTTGCTGAACGTGCCTAAGTATCCAATCCACGGCCCCATGAAATCCATGAGGTTTCTCCATTGATGTCATTGGGCCTCGGATTTCGTCTTAACAGTTGGATATTGCCAGTTCATTATCAGTTCAGAGCTCTCTTGTTACTTCCTTGAAAGGAGATGACATTCAGCTTTTCGAGGCAATGCCCTATGCTTTGCATTAGAAAGCCCTAGATAGCATTCTAAGATTTCTTACTTAATGGTGTCTGTGGGGCTGCTTGTGATTATGATTTTAAAATGCACTGCTCAGAAGTGTCAACTAACACAACCAGAATAATAATTCCTATTGAAACATATTGAAACATATGCGTTGTCTGAACAATAGCCTATAGTAACAGAATGTCATAGAACAATGTTATATACATTGGGCTTTTATGCAAAGTAGGGAACTTCACGCTACCTGTTGCACACTCAGTGATGCATTTCCAACAAAAGGGACTTGTCATAGAGCTATTTATTACTAGGATGATTGCAGATATTAGAGTCTATATTTAAGAATGTGATGAATAAAGCACATTCTCTATCAGACACCCTCTTTCTACAGTCAGAGGAGGTGAGAGCAGTCTATGCTTTAGTCAGTTCCCTGACCCATATGTTAAAGTTACATTGGGGACTATTGAATTATGTTCTATAACCCTGATTTTGAAGGCAATTTCATTCTTACTTATCTCAGCATCTTCTGCTTTTAATGACCTCTTCTGTTTTCCCACTTATTGATAGGACTGTTTATACTATCCATAGGATGAGAGGATATTTAAATTCTCTCTGAGACATCCCTTTCTACAACATCCTGAAGTAAATTTTCCACAGGACCAATTCTTTCCTTCTCTGTGTCTCAAAAAGAAACTTCAGAAAAAAACTGTTGTTTTATTATGGCACACTGATGTGGTAGTTATTAATAAATCTCTAAATCATTCTTCATAATTTATCTGGAAAGGGCACCGACTTAGATTCCATTGAAAAAGTTAGGAGTGGGATATCAACAAAGCATTTGCTAAATGAAAGGACAACTGGGTAACTGGCTGTTAAGAAATAAAAGAAAATAAACTGAGCCCATTTAAACAAAATGTATCTTAATTCAGCTAAAAGAAGAGAAAGTTTTTGGATTTTGCAGAAATGCACATTCAAGCCACAGCTACAAAAGAGAAAAGCAGAATCTGAAGGGGGCAGCGGTATCATGCCAGTCACAAAAATAACAAGCAAAGAAAGACCACTCAGTGCTCCCATGCAGTACTTCCCTACAAAGGGGCAAGGCTATTTTACAGAAAGAGGGCAGGCACGGCATTGCGAAGACCAGTCATGGAATATTATACAGAACTGTAGTATCCACATTGTGCACTTATTCTTAAGTGTAGAGAAGACTCACAAAAATTATTTAAGGACTGAAAGAAATGCCTTAAAATAGAAAAAAGTAAATGTAAAAAGGAGAAAATACTGGAAATTTGTAAGTTTGTTTCATTGAACAGAGAAAGGTAATAAAGTCAATGGTTGAACGCTAAAGTCAAATTCAAATGAGAAATCAGGCTCACATTTTTAACAAGCCTAGATAAACAAATTTTGGAACAAACTGTCAAAGGAGATGGTAGTGTTTCTTAGTGGGTTTAATTCAGCACAACAGACTTCTCTGGACAATGTTTGGTGTAATGTAGGCTGCTATACTGAACATATGAACAACTAGATAAAAGACAAGGAACTTATTAATGCAGGATATGGGACTAGAAAATCAAATAATTCCATTGGGATCAAATTTTTATATGATTTTATAGCTAACACATGATCAGAGGTTTTGAGAACATTCTTTATAATAAGAAACTAGAGAGGTTCAGTCTATTTACTGTATCAAAGAAAAAGTAAAGAGTGGACTGGATTGCAGTCTGTAAGTAAAAGAGTTAAAAAAAAAAAGCCATGATTAGGTTGTTGGAAGCTGAAGCTTCAGAGTTTAGGATCATAGAATCATAGAATCATAGAATCATTAAGGTTGGAAAAGACCTCTAAGATCAT